>NC_063378.1:1105763-1141894 GCF_021869965.1 Rhincodon typus | reverse complement strand
GATGCTGCTTGGCCTGCTGTGTTCATCCAGCCCTGCACCTTGTTGTCAAGTATCCCCATACATGTTTGATTAATTTAAATCAGTGAGATTTACTTTAAGAATTCAATGCACTAGGCACTATCATCTGAAACTGAGTCCATATCACTGTGTAATCATGGTGCAGTAAAGGGCACATGAAGTCAGCTTCTTGTAACATGTTCAGCCATTTTGATTAAACGTATTATGCCGATAAAATGCTTTAATTGCATTTCTCAGGGGATTTTCCAAAGCCGGTTGTGTCTCTGAATCCTTCGTATGGGGCGTTTTTGGGAGGAGAGTCAACATCGGTGAGCTGCAGCTGTCAATGTCCAGTCACAAGAATACACTCGTGCTACAATTCCAAATGCAGGGAAGCAGAACTTTCTGAAGGACAATGTGAAACATCATTTCCGTTGAAATATTTAAGGAAAGGTAAAACAAGTTACAACTGTGAATGTTTCTTACAGTTGGAGAATGGAACATGGAGAAGATCAGGAATGACTGACCCCATTCAGATACGTGTCGGAGGTATGTCATTAAACCATTTCTCCTTGTGTTTGGTGTTTTACTATTTTCACATGTACCAATACACAGTGAAAAACGTTGTTTTAAGTGATATACAGATTATACCATACAACGTGCGTCAGGGTAGCAGAACAGAGTGCATTATGCAGTATTACAGGCACATAGAAGGTGTAGAGAGAGACAGATCAGAATTAATATTTGAGAGGTCCGTTCAAAAGTCTGATAACAGTGGGGAAGAAGCTGGTCTTGAATCTGCTTGTAGGTGTACTCAAACTTCTATATCTTCTGCCTGATGGAAGATGGTGGAATAGAGTATAACTGGGGTGGGATGGGCCTTTGATTATGTTGGCTGTTTACCCGAGACAGTGGAAATGTAGATGGAGTCAATGAATTGAAGGCTGGTTTGCATGATGGACTAAGATGTGTTCACGACTTTCTGTAGTTTCTTGCAGTCTTGGGAAAAGCAGTTACCATACTGCGCTGTGATGCATACAAATAGGATGCTTTCTATGTGCATCGATAAAAATTGATGAGTCATTGTGAACAAACTGAATTTCCTTAACCTCCTGAGGAACTAGAGATATTGTGCTTTCTTGATCATCGCATCGATGTGGGTGGACCAGGACACATGGTTAGTGATCATCACTCCCAGAAACATGACATTCTTGAGCATCTCCACCATTGGTGCAGACAGGGGTGTGCCCTCCACTTCGCTTACTGATGTCAATATCTGGGTCCTTCATTTTGCTGATATTGATGGAAAGATTTCTGTCTTCACAGCAAGCACATAATCTCCTTCCTGTATTCTGTCTCACCATTGTTTCAGCTCCAACCTACAACAGTGGTGTCATCAGCAAACAGCTAAATGGAGTTGGGACAGAATTTGGCCACACAGTCATGAGTGTATAAGGAGTATAGCAGGAGGCCGAGTATGCAGTGGTGTTGAGGATTATGGTGGAGAAAATGTTGTCGCTATTCTGACTGATTGCAGTCTATGGATCAGGAAGTCGAGAATCTAATTACAGAGGGGGAGCCAATACCTAGGTCTCAGAGTTTAAAGATGAGTGTTTTTGGAATTATGGTGTTGAAGGTGGAGCTGTAGTCAATAAATAGGACCTGGACGTAGGTATCCTTGTTATCCAGATGTTCCAGGGATGAGTAGGGCGACCGAGATGGTGTCTGTGGACCTGTCACATGAGTAGGTGAATTGCAAAGGAGCAAGGGAATTGGTCGGCTGGAGTTGATGTGAGCCATGACTAAGCTCTCGAAGCACTTCATAATTATGGAGGTCAGAGCCACCAGGTGGTAGTCATTGACACATGCTGCATGATTGTTCTTTGGCATCGGGATGATGGTGGCCTCTTGAAGCAGGTGGGAGCCTCATATCACAGTAAGGAGAGGTTAAAGATGTCAGCAAATAGTCCCACACAGGATCTGAGTGTACAGCAGTGACTCCATCCAGGCCAGTGCGTTTCTCGTGGGTTCACACTCAAGAAAGCGAATCTAACATCTGCACAGGTGCATCGGACACTGCTGAGATATGGGACATCATTTCATTAACCTTCTGTTCAAAGCAAATGTCAAATGCATTGTGCTCGATCGCATAGAAATGTACTGTTGCCTGCAATTCTGCTTGACTTCACTTTGTAGCCCATTATGTCGTTAAGCCTTGCTACAGTAGATGGGTGTCCATGTGGTTGGTCTGGGTCTCAAGCTCAGTATGGTATTGGCTCTTGGCTTCTCTGATTGCCTTACAAAGGTTGAACCTGGATTTCCAGTATGTCAGGGTTGCCCAACTTAAATCATAGAATCCCTACAATGTGGAAACAGGCCCTTCATCCCGATAAGGCACACTGCCCCTCCAAACAGCATCCTACCCAGACCCATTCCTCTACCCTGAATTTCCCATGTCTAACCCACCTAACCTAAACATCCTTGGACATTACGGACAATTTAGCATGGCCAATCCACCTATCCTGCACATCTTCGCCCTGTGGGAGGACACCAGAGAAAGCAAATGAGACCTAAACAGACACAGGAACAATGTGCAAACACCATACTGACAATCACCCAAGGGTGGAATCGAACCCAGGTCCCTGGTGCTGTGAGGCAGCAGCGCTAACCACTGAGCTACCGTGCCACCTGACTTGAATGCTTCAGATCTGGACTTCAGTTGGGAGTGGATCTCCTGGTTCATCCATGGTTTCTGTTTGGGGAAGATTTGGATTAACTTCTTTGGCACACGGTCTTCTACACACTTCCTGATGAAGCCTGTATCAGTAGTGACATACACATTTATGTTGGTAACTGAGTTCATTGCATCTGGACCAGTCCACTGACTGTAAACAATTTCACAGAAGACCTTCCATTGCCTCAGACCAACACTGCATAACTTTTTCTACTGGGTCCTCATGCTTCAATTTCTGCTTGTAAACCGGGAGATGGAGCACAGTGTTGTGATTGGATTTTCCAAAATGCAGACAGGGAATGGAGCAGTAGACATCTTTGATGATTGTATGGCAATGGTCAAGAATGCTCAGCCCTCTGGTAGGACAGGAGATGTGTTGATGATATCTTGGTCGTACGTTCTTGAGGTTGGCGTGGTTGAAATCATCGACTACAATGAACAAGGCCTTGGGGTATTCCATCTCAAGGCTGTTTGTAGCATTGTATACTTCGTCAAGTGCACCCTTCATTTCCGCATGGGGTGGGATGCAGACCGCTGTCAGCAATCACTAAATTGATGGGCCCCAAAGTCAGTCTTATTACGGCTCATTTGACGCTTTGCAAGGTGATCAGTTTTGGATTTTACAGAGGTTTGTGATCACAGTCACTGAATACAAGCTGTCAGCCATTTGTACCAATTTTCTGAGAGCTTATTGAGAAGTAGCAATTTCAATCAGGTCTAATCGTTAATTAGGCAAAGGAAGGACATATATGATCCACGGGGCAGACGTAAACTCTTTCCCTGTCCCGGGATCACTCTGTAGAATGGTGTGGAGCCAGCACATTTCTATGTCCCAGTGATCCTGTGTGCTTTGGTGGAGCTGCCTGGTATTATATTGTAATATTACCCTGACATAAAGTTTGAAGCATTTATGATACACCCCACACAGCCCATTTCTTGTGAATAAGGAAAATTTATTTAAATCAAGACTAACATTACATTGTGTTGTGTGTTAAAGTACAATGTCATTATTTTTATATGACATATTAGATTGCAATTTGATTTGAGAATTGTTGCTGTTAAGGTCTCCCTCTGGACTGTGCAATTGTTTTCTTCTGCACCTTTCTCCTTTCAAGCTTTAATAAGTATAAGTAAATGTTTTTGTAAATATATTTATTTTAACATGATGTAACAGATGAACTCTCCAAACCGATGATCAAAGTGCTCTCAGATTCAGGTTCCAGTTCAAGTGGGGACTATGTTGTGATTTCCTGCAAAGGTGATATTCGCCCCAGAGGAGGAATATTCAACCTGTGCCACAGTCAGAAAAATGATTTTACACAGGAACGTCCTGTGTCTGGAGTTGAAAATATAGCGTTCTTTACCATCAATATCCATGAACCAATTTCTGTAGGAAACTACAGTTGTCAATATGAAACAGAGGTTAACGGACATGTCATCACTTCTCCGTTCAGCCAATCTGTTGCAGTTGTGGAGCGAGGAAAGGAGGGTCACACATCAAAAGGTAATTACATGTTCTTGTGCCTTAATGTCTTCTTTATTTTCATAAATACATACTGGTAATAGAAATTGCCAGTTTAATTTCATCCAGTTGATATTTACAAAAAGACTAATCAATGATTAATACTGCTTCATGTTTTAAGCTTGTCTTATCCCTGCGTTTCAAATTGTTACAATTTGATCAAAGATCTGTGTGTATGTGTAGAGTCATAGAGATGCACAGCACAGTCCAACTTGTTCATGCCAACCAATATCCTAAATTAATCCAGCCCCGTTTGCCAGCATTTGGCCCTTTCCCTCGAAACACTTCCTATTCCCATCCAGATGCCTTTCAAATGTTGCAATTGTAACAGCCTCCACCACTTCCTCTAGCAGCTCATTCCATACACACACCACCCTCTGTGTGAAAAAGTTGCCCCTCAGGTCCCTTTTAAATCTTTCCCCTTTCACCTTAAACCTATGCCCTCTAGTTTTGGACTCGTCTACCCTGGGGAAAAGATCTTGTCTATTCACCCTATCCGTGCCCCTCATGATTTCATGGATCTCTAAGAGGTTAATCTCTATATATCTCTATCAGCCTGCAAAACTCCAGGAAAAGTAGCCCCAGCCTATTCAGCCTCTCCCTATGGCTCAAACCCTGCAACGTTGGTAACATGCTTGTGAATCTTTTTTGAACCCTTTCAAGTCTAACAACATCCTTCCTACAGCAGGGCAACCAGAATTGAATGCAGTGTTCCAAAAATCACCTAACCAATGTTCTATAAAGCCACAACCTGATATCCCAACTCCTGTGCTGAATGTACTGACCAATGAAGGCAAGCATACCAAATACCTTCTTCATCACCTTGTCTACCTGTGTCTCCACCCTCAAGTAACTATGAACCTGCACCTCAAGCTCTCTTTGCTCAGCAAAACTGCCCAGGATCTTAACATTAGGTGTATAACTCCTCCCCTGATGTTTCTTACCAAAATGCAACACTTCACATTTATTCAAATTAAACTCTATCTGCCAGTCCTCGGGCCATCAGCCCATCTGATCAAGGTCCCATTGTACTCTGAGATAACTTTCTTCACTGTCCACTACATCTCCAATTTTGGTGTCATCTGCAAACATGCTAACCAGACCTCCTATATTTTATAAGCCCCTTCTCCTGGTAGGCATCTATCTTTTTCTGAATTGGCTGACTTCATCTCGTTTCACAAACAATGACAGATGGTACTGACATTGATCAATAGGATATAATGTCTAAGCTTTGACAGAGAGCTGTCTATGCATTGTCAAACATGACCATTCGACCATTCAGTTCTCTGATTTGCAGCAAACATTCCTCAGTTGCTTTTGAGTTGGAAGGAAAGATGCATATTTGTGAATTTGTCAGAACAGGCAAAACCTCTACAAGATTATCCACCAGAGGGGCAGAAATAATTAAAATAACAAACAGTGGGCATAAACAGGGAATGCTTTCGGGCAATATTGGATGTGAGTGGGAGTTGTGAAATTGCATGTCATAGAGACACAGAGGCACTTCTGCCCATTGAATCTGTACTAGTCAAAAATAACTATTCTCTCGTCCCACTGGCCAGCCCATAGCCTGTTTGCCTTGGCATTGTAAGTGCACATCTAAATCATTCTTCAACGTGATGAGGGTTTCTGCCTCTCCCACCCTTACAGAGACTGAAGTTCCACATGCTCCATTGCCTTCTGGGTATTAACAAAATTCCTTGCAACTCCTCTAAACCTCCTGACCCTTACCTTCAATTTCTGGCCTTCTGCCTCCTAATCATAGTTCAAGGGCGAAAAGTTTCTTCCTGTCTACCTTATCTATACACCTCATCATTTTATACATTTCAATCATGTCCCCCTCTCAATCTCCTCTGCTCTGAGGAAAATAATCCTAGTCTACCCAATCTCTCACTATCACTGAAACTCTCCAGCCCCCAAAACAACATCCTGGGAAATTTCCCTCTGTACCTAGACATGGTGAGCATTATGGACGTACCAGATATTCGTTCTGATTCAAAGCTCAGGAACATGAAGCTGTGCAAGGCCTTTAAATGTCCATTGGCTATATCTATTGGTTAATTGAGAACATGTGTTAAAAAGGGACCATCTGATGCTTCAGGGTGTGTATTATTCTCCAGTCAGACATGCTGATGTTTCTTTGCTGTTCATCAATGTGACTCTCATTCTTTTGCATTGCATAGATGCGCAGATGAGATTATATCTCTACGTCGGACTGGGATGTACTGCTGTGATTATTGTGGTGCTCTGCCTTATAATTATCAAGAAAGGTAACTTATTGAAAAGGGTAATGTAACAGGTTAGGAGGAATGTGACAGCACTGGGCTGTTCTCTTTTATATTTCAGATGAGAATTTCTTTTTAAATCAACTGGTGTGACAGAAACAAGCCATTGCTAAACATTCAATGGTGGACTATAGAGTCACAGAGTCATAGAGATATCCAGCATGGAAACAGGCCCTTCAGCCCGACTCATCCATGCCAACCAGGTTTCCCATTTGCCTGCATTTGGCCCATTTCCCACTAAACCTTTCCTATCCATGTACCTGTACGAATGTCTTTTGAATGTTGTAATTGTACCCTCCTCCACCACTTCCTCTGGCAGCTTGTTCCATAAACACTCTGCGCGAAAAATTTGCCCCTTAGGTCCTTTATAAATCTTTCCCCTCTCACCTTACACTTATGCTGTCTAGTTGTGGACTCGCCTGTCCTGGGTGAAAAAGCTTGCGGGTACTATCTTTTAGAATTTTTATGACAATGTTCTGCAGGCAACATTAAATGACATACCAATTATGAAAGGCATCTGAAATTTCTTTTGCATTTATTTGCTTTCGAGGGGATGTTTCTCCACCCACATGATGGTGACCATTTTGATCTCTGACATTGAACTTTGACACAAAGTTAACCATTACATTGTGGATTTGCTCTCTCCTGGTAATTTTCTTTAACCACTGCGGAAATCCCTGTCTCCAGCATTTTCACCCCCACTCCTGACATCTCTTATCTTGCCCAACTGCTCTTTTCTTTTTTAGCACAAGAAAGTATTCGCATGCAGACATGTCCCTGGCAATTTGGAGGGGGCTGCTTGATGTCGGTAAAATTGATTGAGAGAAATGCAGAATTGAGGCAAGCCTTGTGGACAGCCATAACGTTAAGAATTGCACTTTGATAGCACCTTTAACTGTGACCCCCTATGGAAGTTAGCGAGTCTGTTTCTCTTTTCTATTCACTGTGTTTCTTTTTTCTTTATTCTTTGATGGGATGTGGATGTCTCTGGCAAAACCAGAAGCTCTCGCCCATTATAAATTGTTGTTGTTTCTGAGACCGTATCAGTGGACTGTTAAGAGTTAACATCATTGCTTTAATTCTGAAGTTGTAGAAACTCTGCTTGACTTGCCATATAAATACAGTGGCTACAAGAGCAGGTCAGCGGCTAGGAATCCAGCAGTGAGTAATTCACCTCCTGACTCCCCAAAGGCTGTCCACCATCTACAAGGCACAGGTTTGATGGAATACCCCCTATTTGCCTGGTTAGGCGCAGTTCCAACAACAGTCAAGAAGCTCAGCACCATCCAGGACAAAAGCTGCTCCTGCTTGATTGACACCACATTCACAAGCATCCACTCCCTCCACCACCGATGCTCAGTAGCAGCAGTGTGTACCATCTACAAGATGCACCGCAGAAACTCACCAAAGCTCCTCAGAGATCACCTTCCAAAACTACAACCATTCCATCTGGATGGATAAGGGCAGCAGATACATGAAAACAACACCCCATGCAACTTCCCCTCCAAGCCATTCACCATTTCAACTTGGAAATATATCAGCCGTTCCAACAGTGTTGCTGGGTCAAAAACCTGGAATTCCCTCCCTAAGTGCATTGTGGGTCAACGTACACCACACTGACTGCAGCAGTTCAAGAAGGCAGCTCACCATCACCTTCTCGAAGGGCAACCAGGGACGGGCAATAAATGCTGGCCCAGCCAGCAATGCCCACGTCCCAGGCGTGAATAATTTTTAAAAAACATACAAGTCAGACAAGTTACGAATGGTAGATCTCCTTTCCTGAAGGATATTAACTGTCAAAAAGTTATGGGGAGGTGATGGCCTAGTGGTATTATCACTAATCTATTAACTGTAGACCCAGGAAATGTTTTGGGGATCCAGGTTCCAATTCTGCTGTGGCAGATGGTGGTATTTGAACTTAATAAATATCCGGAATTAGGGTCTGATGACAACAATGAAACCATTGTTGAAACCATCTGGTTCACTAATGCCCTTTAGGGAAGGAAATTGCCATCCTTACTTGGTCTTACATGACTCCAGAACCACCACAATGTGGCTGACTCTTAACTGCCCTCTGGGCAATTACATAATAAATGCTGGCCAGGACAGTGATGTCCACACCCCATGAATGAATAAGAAAAACAGCAATCAGCTTTGAACCACAATTAAGGCCAAGTTCATCATGAGCTTCAAATTCTAGCTCTAGAAATTGGGCATAGGTTGCAAGTGCAATGGCACTACCAGGTATTTTGCCTGCAACTCTGAGTAATGTCCCAGTAACATTGCCAACACACCGATACCTCCCTATGTTTCAATGAGGGGCTCACACGGGCTATTCTGTTCACAGAAAGACAAACAAATTACAAGATGATAAAGAATGACCCATGTGGTTTGTCCAGCTGACTTGGGCATTAATACATTCACAAGAGGTGTCCAATCATGTTCCTTTTCCCTCCATATAGACCCACAGCTTAATTTGAAAAGGCAATGGATGTTGCATCAGTTGTTCATTTCAATCTGAGAGAGAGAGAAGTTTTTTGATAAGGAAAGCTGTGAAGCGGACATGGATCAGAGGCATGTCTATGGAGTTAGGCCACAAATCAGCTGTGATCTAATTGAAGGACAGAACAGGCTGGAGGGACTGAATGGCCTACTCCTGTTACTACTTTCCTGAGTGCAAAAGCAATGAGTGGCGAATCAAAGAGACAACATATTTAGTAGCTACATTATAATGTATTGTGTCAAAAGAATAATCTCCCCATCCTGAATTCAACCTGAGTTGTCCTTGAATGAAAGGAGAGGTACTCAGAGTAGAAACAGCTGCAAGTGTTTACAATTATCGCCTGCAGCTTACAACATTTTCATTGAACAGCCTGTTCCATACAGTCATTTCACAAAATTTACCACAGAACATCCTTTTAGAAGCAAATGACGATGGCTTACCAACTGATTGTCCTTAACAATCTGTTAGTCACTACGGGACAGCATGGTAGCTCAGTGGTGAGCACTGCTACCTCACGGCACTGAGGACCTCGGTTTGATTCTGGCCTCATGTGACCGTTTGTATACTGTCTTCATTGTCCAAAGATGTGCAGGTTAGGTATATTGGTCATGCTAAATTGCTCTATGGTGCCCAGGGCTTAGGTGAGTTACTTATGGGAAATGTGGCGTTACAGGTATGGGTGGTTCTGGGTGGGATGTCCTCAGTGTAGGTTCAAATGGCCTCTTTCAGCACTGTGAGGATTCTAAATTTCAACAGGAAAAACATGACTGTGTTCTTTTTTTGTCTTGTATTCTGATCTTTGTGTGTCTAGAGTGGTCATATTCTTAGTTTTCTTTAATATTTCGTTTTTGGGAGGTTTCAGTTTAAAGTTTCGAATCTACCCCATTTGACAGTTAAATCATTTTGGATTTTCAAAAATTGAGTAAAACAAAAATCACTGGATAAACACAGAAGATCTGGCAACATCTGTGCTGAGAGACAGGGAGAGAAACAGTGTTAACATTACAGGTTATAAACACAGAAAGTGCAGGTCTGGCAGCATCTGTGGAGAGAGAAAGAGAGGGAGAGAGAGAAAGAGAGGGAGAGATAGAAACAGAGTTAAAATTTCCAAGTTCATATACAATAAAAAGCAGGAACAGCAGTCGGCTGTTCAACTCCTCCAGCCTGCTCTGTAGGTTCATGGCTGATCCCACGTTCCTCACATCCACTTTCCTGTCCTTTCCCTTGATTCCCTGAATGATCAACAATCTATCTACGTCAGCCTTAAATATACACAAGATCTTTGCCCCTCCCCTCACACAGTTCTCTGTGGCAAGGAGTTCCAAAGGCTCACAACCCTCTGAGAGAAGAAATTCCTCCTCATCTCAATCTTCAATTGGCACCCATTTCTTCTGAGACTGTGCTCTCTGGTCCTAGACTCTCCCTTGAGGGGGAAACATCCTCTCAGTATTGACCCTGTCAAACAGCTTAAAGAGATCATAAGACCATAAGATATGGATGCAGAATTAGGCCATTCAGCCCATTGACCTTGTTCCACAATTTTATCATGGCTGTTATGTTTCACAATCCCATTCTCCTGCCTTCTCCCTGTAACCCTTGATTCCTTCATCAGTCAAGAACCTATCTGTCTCTGTCTTAAATACAATGACTTGGTCTCCAATGACTTGGTCTCCAGTCTTGTGTGGCAATGAGTTCCACAGATTTACCAGCTCTGATGAAGAAATTCCTCCTATTCTCAGTTCTAAATAGTTATCCCCTCACTCTGAGGCTGTATCCTCGGGGCCTAGTCTCTCCTACTTGTGAAAACATCTTCTTCATGTCCACTTTATCCAAGCCTCTGAATATTCTCTAAGTTTCAATCAAATTCCCCTTCATACTTCTCAACTCCATGAAGCCCTTCATCCCTGGGATCTTACTTGTAAAACCCTCTAGACCCTCTTCAAATCAGCACAACCTTGCTTAGATATGGGGCCTGAAACTGCTCACAATATTCCAAATGCGATCTGACCAGACCCTTGTACAGCCCCAGTAGCACATCTCTGTTCTGTATTCCAACTCTCTCGAAATGAAAGCTGACATTGCATTTGTCTTCCTAACAGCCAACTGGACCTGCCTGTTAACCTAAAGAGAATCCTGAACTCTGACTCCCAAGTCCCTTCCTGCTTCAGATTTCTCTTTGTTCTGTCTATACAGATGGTGTCAGACATGCAGTATTTCTTTAACATTCTCTGTTTTTGATTCTAATATCCAACATCCTGCTGTTCTTTGTTTTATATTATTGACATTGACCATCATGTTCAAGGCATTTCACCATTGCATTATGATTTATATCCCTCAGGTCGATATAAAAGTCAAACTATTCAGAGGTGAGAATGTTAAATGACTCATGTTAATCCGACATTTGACTTTATGCAACATATATAGTTGTACATTAATACATCATTATATTTAGTATTTATTCCCTATTGATTTTTGTGCCATTAATTCCCATTATATCGGGATCACATTTGGGTCAACATATGTCTTTATTTTCCAGGACTGCTCCCTCAGCAGTTCAAAATACACACGATGGCCATGATCGCATTTGTAAGTATATCACTGATGTTAGTGACTGGTTGTAATGACTGTGATGCAGAGTAACATCTTTCTGTGTGATTCTTAATATGAAAAATGTGTTAATGGTTTTAGTGGAGAAATTCTAAACTTCATTCCTGTTCAGATAGAGCCACAACATCAGAAACAAGCATTGAAATAATCTGAATGTGGTGTAGCGCATGAGAGAGAGAGAGAGAGAGGGAGAGGGAGATAAAGAAAGAAACAGAGTTAACTTTACAAGTTATAAGCACAGAAAGTGTTGAAGAAACTCAGTAGGTATGGCAGCATCTGTTTAGACAGGGAGAGACAGAATTAACATTTCTAGTCCAGTGACACTTCTTCAAAAGGGCTAGCTAAAGGGCTGTCAGACAAAACACAAGCAATTTCATTCAGGACTCTATCTCTATTATGTTGGAGATTCACTTCAAATGAAGTCAAGCACACGATGTAGAAGCAAACATTTGAGATGATACCATTGGGTTTGCGTTCACTGTTGGCCAAATCTATCCTCAAAATTTGTCTGTAATGTAAATGACAGAGATGTAACCCATCCTTACGGCCTGATTTTCCAATACCGTATAAGGCTGTTAGAGTGAAGGAACTGTTTCATCAAAAAGACCCAGTGCCTTGGAATAAATGGTGGGTGGTGTGTTTTCCTCTCTGTAAAGGAGGAGGCAAAATTGTCCACGTTATGTTGCCTTTCATCTGGACACTGGCTTGCACCAATTGGATAAAGCTGTAACTTACAAAACATGTTCAGAATTTGCATGGAGCCCCATGATTGGGAACAGTCCACAAGAGCGTAAGACCATAAGAAATAGGAACAGCAGTCAGCTGTTCGGACCCTCGAGTCTGCTCTGCCATTCAATAGGATCATGGCTAATCCAACATGTCTCATATCCACTTTCCCTGTAAGCCTTGATTCCCTGACAGATCAAGAATCTATCTACCTTAGCCTTAAATGTACAAAAGGATGCTGCAACACCCCCTCCCCCCTACACACAGCTCTCTGTGATGAGGAGTTCCAAAGCCTCACAACCGTCTGAGAGAATAAATTCCTCCTCATCTCAGTCTTCAATTGGCACCCTTTATTCTGAGACTGTGTCCTCTGGTCTTAGGCTCTCCCATGAGGGAGGAACATCCTCTCAGCATTGACCTTGTCATGCTCCTAGTTGTTTCAATGAGATAACTCTCATTCTTCTAAACTCCGGTGAGTACAGTCCCAACCTGTTTAGCTCATAAGACAATCCCTCCATTCCAGGGATTATCCTATTGCATAGAATATAGATCTCACAGACATTATTTGTCACTATTTAACAGACTGCAGGTTAGGCAAGGGTGGTTTGCTTGGATGGTTGGTGGGTGATGCCAACAGCATGGGTTCATTCCCACTGGCTGACATTACCATGAAGGGCTCTCTATCTTCACCTCTCCTTCACATGAGGTACAGTGACCCTCAGGTTAAACCACAACCAGATGTCTCTCTCCAATGCAAGAGTGGGGCTATGGTTGTTTTTGGTTTAAATTTTGGGCCTATATATCAGCGGGCACTGCGTTTTAGCAACAATTGACAACATAAACTACTAAGTCTCGGTGCTAAGACAGGCACAGAAAAACTCAATTTATGTGCTTCTTTTATCCCAGATTACAGTGCCAATTTGATCCATCATAGAACAATGGTAAGCATGCAATTTAGTCAAATTCAAATCACTTATTTTCTTGCTACATAAAGTCTGATTAGATTCTCCTGTAGAGAGACAGAATCCGGGGATATAGGATATATTTTGAGGGTGAGGAAGAAAAGAACAAGAATGGTTAGATTGGCAGAGAGAGAGAGAGAGACCATAGGTGGTGGGGTTGCGTGGATGGACAGAAATAACAGGTAGGAAGAAAGAGAATGATGAGAGTGAGATGGAGAGGGATGCAGAAAATCAACACAAACAGAGAGACAAATGGGCAGATGGTGGTGAGAGTGGAGGGAAAGGCAACAAAATATGGAAACAGAGATAAACATAGGAAGGACATTTAAAAGAAAGAGTCATAGAGTCATTCAGTTTGGAAACGGACCCTTCAGTCCAACTTGACCATGCTGACCAGGTTTCCTAAACTGAACTAGTCACATTTGCTGCATTTGGCCATATCCCTCTAAACTTTTCCTATCCATGTACCTGTCCAATTACTTTTTAAAATGTTTTAATGTACCCGCTTTTACCACTTCTTCTGGCAGTTCATTCCATACATACACCACCCTCTGCATGAAAAAGTTGCCCTTCAGGTCCCTTTCAAATCGTTCCCTCTTACCCTCAACCTAGTTTTGAACACTTCTAGCCTGAGGAAATGACCTTGGCTATTTACCTTAACTCTGCTCATGATTACATAAACTCTATAAAGTCACCTCTCAGCTTTCCATGTCCCACCTCTCCTTATAACTCAAAATCTCCAGTCCCAGCAACAGCTTTATATATTTTTCCTGTACCCTTTCTCGTTTAACAACAACCTTCGTATAACAGGCAACCAGAATTTACACAGTATTCTAAAAATGGCTTTACCAATGTCTTGTCCAGCCACAACATGATGTCCCAACTCCTACACTCAATGATCTGATCATTGAAGGGAAGCATGCCAAATGCCTTCTTCACTGCCCTGTCTACCTGCGCTGCCACTTTCAAGGAACTATGAACCAGCGCACCTAGGTCCCTCTGGTCAACAACACTCCCCACAGCTCTACCATTAACTATGTAGGTTCTGCCCAGGATTGCTTGACTAAATTAAACTCCATCTCCACTCCTCAGCCCATTGGCCTATTCAAACAAAATCCTGTTGTACTTTTAGATAATCTTCTTCACAGATACTATCAGTTTTGGTATCATCTGCAAGCTTACCAACCAATCCTCTTAAATTCTCAGCCAAATCAAGATTCCAAAAAGACAAAATAAAACATGGTGTCGGGGTAGCGAGAAAGGGATTGACGGGAATTGAGAGATTGAGATAGATAGACAAATAAAATAAACCTGTTGAAAGAAACAAAGGTACAAGATATTGGTGTATACTTTACAAACGCCACTTCCCATGTTGCTCAATGCAGGATGAGTATTCCGATGTGCACGGGAACAAATGTGAGGGAGTTACTTACGCTGCCTTGAACATGGATGGTTTGAGTCAAAATGAAGCTGCCTCGGTCAACAGGGGAGAGACGTGTGTTTATATGGACGTGAAAAATTAACAATGTTTCCCCCTCCAACATTGCAGTCTGCTTCTGTCATGTTGCTTGCTGAAGCTGAACCAGTGAATTAATTCACACCCCCATTCCCCCTCTCAGTAAATCGATGCGCCGGAAATCCGCACCTGGTTCCCTGAGTCCTCCAAGCCACCTCGGAACATTGCCAGGATTGGAAATACAGCAAAAGTTTCCACCACGAACCCTTAAGCCTCCTCTCAACAGATGGACCCAGCTGCAGTACGAGAGAGAGAGGGATCACTCAGATTTTCAATTCTGCTTAGATTGATTGATTGATTGATTTATTGTTACGTGTACCGAAGTACAGTGAAGAACTTTGTTTATGAGCAGTACAGGCAGATCATAGTAAGCAAGGATGTACAGATCAAAAAGACTTAGAGGCATTCAGGTTACATCGCACAGGGCTTGCACGAGGCGAGATCAATGTCAGCAAGATCAGCATTATTTGAGGCTACACAGTCCATTCATCAGTCTGGTAATGACTAGAAAAAAGCAGTTCCTGAACCTGCTGGTGCGAGTGTTCAAGCTTCTGTATCTACTGCCTGATGGAAGAGGTTGTAGGAGATCATTACCGGGATGTGATGGGTCTTTGATGATGTTGGCAGCCTTTCCGCGGCAGCGAGCCATGTAAATGGAGTCCATGGATGGAAGGTTGGCTTCCGTGATGGTCTGGGCTGTGCACACAACCTTCTGTAGTTTCTTACTGTCCTGGGCAGAGCAGTTGCCGTACCAGGCCATTATGCACCCGGACAGTATGCTTTCAATGGTGCATCTGTAGAAGTTGGTGAGGGTCCTTGTGGACATGCCGAATTTCCTGAGGAAGAAGAAGTGTTGTTGTGCCTTCTTGATTGTCACATCTATTTGGGAAGTCCAGGACAGGTTATAGGTTGTCATCGCTCCAAGGAACTTGACCCTCTCCACCCTCTCAACGTCAATTCTGTTTGTGTAGATGAGGGTGTGTTCTTCTCCTTTCTTTCTGAAGTCAATGATCAGTTCTTTAGTTTCACCAACGTTGAGAGAGAGGTTGTTCTCATTGCACCATGTCACCAAGCCCTCTATCTCCCTTCTGTATTTTGAGTCGTCGTTGTTAGATATCGTTTAGATAGAGATGTTTGTGAAGGTTTTGTCACAATAAAATAGTCTACACCTCATTGAAAAAAACAGGGTCCAGTGCTGTGAAGATTTACATGCCAGAAGATTGAGGAACTATTAGATACTGAAAAGATTAAGAACAAGTGAAAGCGTGCAGGTACACAAGAAATAAACAGAAAAAAAACAGACTAATAACGTCCTAAATATATGAAGAAGTAAGCAAATAGAAGAGGTTAGAATATTCGAGGAAATGGAGTAGGCCATTCAGCCCCACGAACCTGTTTCGCCTGCCATTCAATGAAGTCGTGGCTGATCTGTGGCCCAACTCCATAGACCTGCCTTTGGCCCGTACCCCCCAATACTTCTGCTTAACAAGATTATCTCTCTCAGATTTAAAATGAATAACTCAACCAGCATCCATTGTGGTTTGTGGAAGACAGTTCCAGTCCTCTACTAGTCTTTGTATGATGTGTATTATCACCAGACTATTAATCTGGAGACCCATGTAATGTCCTGGGCATCTGGGTTCAAATCCTGCCATGGCAGATGGTGGAATTTGAATTCAATAATAACCTGGAATTAAGATTTTAATAATGATCATGAATCTGTGTCAGGAAAAATCTATTTGGTTCACTAATGTCTTTGAGGGAAGGAAATCCATTGTCCTTACTTGTATGGCCTACATATGACACCAGACCAACAGTGATGCAGTTGACCATTAACTGCCCTCAGGGCAATTAAGGACGATCAATAAATTCAGCCCCAGCCGGCGATACCAACATCCGATAAACATGTTTTTTTTAAAAATTGTGCTTCCTAACATCTCTCCTGAATGGCCTGGCCCTAATTTTTAGACTACGCCCCTTAGTACTAGAATCTGTGGAATTAACGAGGACGAAATTAATGCCAGACAAACTGAATGAACCTCTTCTGTCTGTCTTTATCGTAGAGGACACTAAATAACAAAATCCTGAGAGTAGTGGAAAAGGAATGATCAAAAGGGAAACAGACATCAGTCGAGGTAAAGCTAAAAGGATTCATATTGGAGAAATCTGAGTTAGACTTGAGAAACTCAGCAAATCAACACAGAAACTCAGAAGGTCTGGCAGAACTGTGGAGACAAAAGAGTTAACGTTTTGAGGCTAGTGACCCTTCCTCACAACTAGAAACATCTAGAAAAAGGTAGTAAGGGAGTGGGGGGAGTGCAAGTGTGAAACATAGGTGGAGATGGTATCCAGAGAGAGACAGAGAAAGAGAGAGAAAGTGAGACAAAAGCATAGGCTGGTTAATAGGAAGACAGGGAAGAAGAGAAGCTGGGTAATAGAGTTGATGAGGAGTTGACAATGGGTCGGCAGTGCTGAAAGTAACTCTTATAGGTGTTGGGGGTGGGTAAACATTCCCTATCAACAACTATCAACAGTTCTTTTGTCTGCTTTCCCCTCATTTCTCTCTGGGCACTGTCTCCATCTCCATGAAGAAGGGTCACTGGTCTCAAAACATTAATTCTGCTTTCTCTCTCCAAAGACAGTGCCAGACCTGCTGAGTTTTCCCAGCGCTTTCTGTTCTTGGTTCAGATCTTCATCGTGTGCAGTTCCTTGTCTTATTTTAGCACCTCCACCTCTCCATCTCACTCTCACAGCCCCTAAACCATTATTTAGGAAACGTGAAAGAGAGGAAGACATGAGTAGGCCATTCAGCCCCTCGAGTCTGTTCCACTGTCCATGGCTGATCTGTGGCCCATATGGGAACTCTTTGCCTAAAAATTATCTCTCTCATTGTAAATTAACAACTGATCCAGCATCCACTGGCATTTGTGGAAGAGAGTTCCAAACACTTACCATGTGTAGGACTGCCTTCCAATATCTCTCCTGAATGGTCTGGCCCTCATTCTCAGACTACGCCCTCCCTAGTTCTAGAATCCCCAATCAGTGGAAATAGTTTAGCAACCCTGTATTTTTCTGTTAATATCTTGAAGACTTCAATCAGATCACCTTTTCACCTTCTAAATTCTACAGACAGGCCTAATTTGTCCAATCTATCTGCATAACATAACCCCTGAAGACCAGGTATCATTCTTGTGAACCTACATTGTACTCCTTCCAAGGCTAACACAACTTTTTCTGATGAAGGGTCTAGGCCCGAAACGTCAGCCTTTCTGCTCCTATGATGCTGCTTGGCCTGCTGTGTTCATCCAGCCCTGCACCTTGTTGTCTCTCCTTCTTAAAGTGTGATGCCCTGATCTACTCCAATGGCCTAACCAGAGTTTTGTATAACTGCAGCAGCACTCCTACGTCTTTGTACTACAGTCCTCCATATATAAAGGCTAGCATTCCATTAACCTTCTTGAGTATTTACTTCAGTATGAATAAGGTTTGGCTAACTGGGCCATTATCAGATTGTAATAAGTGGTCTGCCACAAGGATCAGTACTGTTTACAATTAATATCATGAGCTGGATAAATGGACTTAGTGCATTGTAGTGAAAAGCTTTACTTTACAAACTTAGATGGAGACAACAAATTGTGTTGGAAGTTCACAAGATGATTCTTCAGGTTAGGGATAGATTAAGTGAATTGGCAAAAAAAAACGAATTATAATGTAGGAAAATGGGAGTATTCAATTACATAGTACAAATTAACTATCAGGGTATGATTTAGATGGGGAGAGTACTGAGAATTTTTTCCATTCATTCATAGGATATGGGTGTCAGTGGTTGGGCCAGCATTTATTGGCCATCCCTAAGGGCAGTTAAGAGTCAACCGCATTGTTGTGGGTCTGGAGTCACATGTAGGCCAGACCAGGTAAGGACAGCAGATTTCCTTCCCTGCAGGACAACAGTGAACCAGTCAAGTCTTTCCCCGACAATCAACAATGGACTCATGGTCATCATTAAACTCTGATTTCCAGATTATTATTGATTTCAAATTCCACCATCTGCCATGGAGGGATTTCAACACAGATTCCCCAGAACATGATCTAGTCACTCTAGCAATAATCCAACTATGATAAAGAAAGATCTGGCAGCCATCATACAAAGGAACTGTTTTTTTTAAGAATAAAGGCACAGCAAGCTTTGTAAGAGACAAGTAGATGGTGGATTTTGTTACGAGCTCGATTGGAATATCACATTTTGAAATTTGCTGCAGGACACTGGTGAGGCCTCATACCTACTAGCCATGTTGACTTTGTCCCCTTATTTAACAAGAGATCCAGTTACATTGTAGAACATTCATAGAAGATTCACTTGGCTGGTTCCAGGGCTGAAAGGTTGCACATTGTCGTCAAAGATTATGTAGCTTGGGCCAATTCACAAGGCAGCTAAGATGCGAGAGAGGTGATCTTATCAGATGTGTGAAAGGTGATTTAAAAAAAAGATACTAAGGTGTTGAGACACTTGGGGAAATCTGGAGCTGGAGAGCAGGAATGGGGTAGATTCAGATGAATGGGTCCACAGTTACGATGAGGAGGAGGAGGAACTTCAACTCATGTGATTGTGGGAGAGGGTAGGGTTGCTAATCTTTGGAATTGTTAACCTCAGAAATCAGCAGGAGTTGTGTTACCGAAAATTGTTTTAACACCATAAGACATAGGAACAGGAGTAAGCCATTCGGCCCCTCAAGCCTGTTCCACCATTCAATAGGATTATGGCTAATCCCACATTCCTCATGTCCACTTTCCCTTGATTCTCGGACTGTTCAACAATTTATCTACCTCAGTTTTCAACATACTCAAGGACTTTGCCACATCCCCCTCAACACACCTCTCTCTGGCAAGGAGTTTCAAAGACACTCAACCTTCTGAAAGAAAAAATTCTTCCTCTTCTCAGTCTTCAATTGGCATCCCTTTATTTTGAGACTGTGACCTCTGGTCCATGAGGGGAAAACATCCCCTCAGCATTGACCCTGTCAAGCCGTTATATGTTTCAATGAGATGACTGCTCATTCTTCTGAACTCCAGTGAGTAGATTCCCAACCTGTTTAGCCTTTGCTCTTAAGACAATTCCTCCACCCCGGAAATCATCCTCGTAAATCTTCTCTGAACTTCCTCCAATGAAGTGATTTCTTTCCTTTAATAAGTGGAGCAAAACTGCCTACAATGCTCCAGATGAGGTCGCACCAGCCCCTTGTACACTTGCAGTGACTTCCCCACTCATATTCCAACTCCCTCAAAATAAGGGCCAACATTCCATTAGCCCTTCCTGATGACAGGAGCAATAAATGTTATGGAGTGAGTGCGTGGCAATAAAGCTGATTCCAAACAACAATCAGAATGAATATCATCCTGTTGATTAGATGGAGAAGGTTCAGGTTCAAATTCACTGTGCCTACTTTTCTTTCTGCTTGATGTGAGTTGGTCAACATGTACTACACCCCAATTCATCATCATCAAATCCCTACTGTGTAGAAACAGGCCTTTAGGCCCAACAAGTCCACACCGACCTCAGAACATTCCACCCGGACCCATCCCCCTGTAACTCACTTAATCTGCACATTCTTAAACACTACAGGCAATTTAGCACGGCCAATCCACCTAACCTGCACATCTTTGGACTGTGGAAGGAAACCAGAGCACCCGGAGGAAACCCACGCAGACACGGGGAGAATGTGCAAACTCCACACTTACAGTCGCCCAAGGGTGGAATTGAACCAGGATCCCTGGTGCTGTGAGGCAGCAGTGCTAACCACTGAGCCATCGTACCAATTCAGAAAATGTTATTGGCTTTTTGCAGTTCCTATTATCTCTTATTGGCTTTTTGGTGTTTTAGGGGTCTATTTTCCTCTATTTGTTTTCTACACACAACCGCCAATGGGGACCACTAGTAAATGTGTTGCAAATGCAATGTTAGTCATTTAATTTAGATAATAACATTACATAAACCATGCCCAAGGGCAGTTTTGGAAAGCCAATGGAATAATGTGAATTTCGTCTTTTGAAACTCACATCCGCAAACGGAGCGAATGAAGTAATATTTACAATGGCATACGGATAATATGAATGTCACAGTGCTATTAAAAGAATAACAAATTATGCCAGTCTCTAAGGTGTCTCAAGCCTCTGTGATATTTTGGGGTCTGCCTGATGCACAGAATAGCAGAGAATTCTTTTGCCAAAACGTCTCCCCTCACCTGAGGCATGATGACCCTCAGATTAAACTGCCAGTCAGTCATCTCTCCCTGTCTGTAATGAGAGAGAAGCCCCTATGGTCCACTAGGACTATGATGACTTCACTTTTTACCATTGAACTGTAAAAGGGGAAACATGCATAGGATCTTGCACAATTTCTGAGCCATTTGAACTTTGCATCATCCACAGTATCAACAGGAAATCAGGCAAAGGAAGCAGTAAACCATCAATTTTCTGTTTGCATAAATTGTACACTATTGCATTGAATTGTGCTACAAAATAAACACACAATGAATGAAGAGGTGCTTGCAAGAAACCTCATCTGTCCTTTCATATTCCCTGGCTAAATGGCATCCCTCAGCATCGTTCCATGTTGTTAATGTCCAGCTCCCTCTCTCTGTGTCCTCCCTCACCATTGCCCCCTGTTTTGAAAGACCAGCTCCCTCATTCAGTATCCTCCCCCACCTCCTGCTGTGGAGGTCAAGTTGGACTACCCAGCTCCCTCACTCACTGTCTGCCCTCACCATTGCCTCCTGTTGTGGAGGTCCAGCTCCTTCACTCACTGTCTGCCGTCACCATCACCCTCTGTTGTGGAGGTCTATATTCAGAGCATAAGAACGTAAGAAATGGGAGCAAGAGTGGGCCATTTGGCCCCTCAAGCCTGCTCTCCCCTTTAATTAGATCATGGCTGATCTTTTCGTGGACTCAGCTCTAGTTACCTGCCTGCTCACCATAACCCTTAATTTCTTTACTGTTCAAAAATTTATCTTGGCCTTAAAAACATTGAGGTTGCCTCAACTGCTTCACTGGACAGGGAATTCTACAGATTCCCAACTCAGTCCCAAACCTGCTCCCTCTTATTTTGAGGCTATGCTCCCTGGTTCTGGTTTCACCTGCCAGTGGAAACAACCTCCCTACTTCTATCCTATCTATTCACTTCATAATTTTATATGTTTCTAAAAGATTCCCCCCTCATTCTTCTAAATTCCAATGAGTATAGTCCCAGTCTATTCATTCTCTCCTTGTAGGCCAACACACTCCACTCCAGAATCAACCTAGTGTACATCCTCTGCACCCCCTCCAGTGACAGTATATCCTTCTCAAGTAATGAGACCAAAACCATACACAGTATTTCAGGTGTGGCCTCACCAGCACCCAATACAGCTGCAACATAACCTCCTAGTTTTTAAACTCCATCACTCTAGAAGGACAATATTCCATTTGCTTTCTTAATTACCTGCTGCACCTGCAAACCAACATTTTGTAATTCATGCACAAAGGCACCCAGCTCCCCCTGCACAGCAGCATGCTGCAAATTTTCACCATTTCATTAATAGTGCTGTTATTTCTTCCAAAATGGATGACCTCACATTTACCAACATTGCATTCCCTTGCCCACTCACTTAACCTATCTAAATCCCTTTGCAGACGTTCAGTGTCCTCTGCATACTTTGCTCTACCACTCATCTTTGAGTCATCTGCAAACTTTGACATACTACATTTGGAGCCCACCATTAAATGATCTATGTAAATTGTAAACAATTGTTGTCCAAACACTGCCCCCTGAGGCACATCACTAGGCACTGACCACCAACCAGAAAAACACTGATTTACCCCCACTCTTTGCTTTCTGTTATGTAACCAATCTTCTATCCATGCCAATACATTATCCATAACACCATGCACCCGTATCTTATGCAGCAGCCTTTTGTGCGGCACCTTACTGAATGCCTTCTGGAAATCCAGATACACCACATTCACTGGTTCCCTGTTGTCCACTGTGCTTGTAATGTCCTCAAAGAATTCCAGTAAATTAGTTAAACACGACCTGACTTTCATGAACCCATGCTGCGTCTGCCTGATTTCTATCCAGATATCTCATTACTTTTTCCTTCATTATAGATTCAAGCATTTTCCCCACTACAGAAGTTAAGTTAATGGACCTATAGTTATCTGCCTTTTGTCTACCTTCCTTTTAAAACAGTGGCATAATATTTGTTGTTTTCCAATCTGTTGGAACTGCCTAGAGTCCTGAGAATGTTAGTAAATTACCACAAGTGCATTTACCACTTCCCCCACCATCTCCTTTAGTACCCTGGATGCTTTCCATCAGGGCCGGGAGACTTATATACTTTTAGCCCCATTAGCTTGCCCAACAGTACCTCTTTAGTGATAATGATCGTTTCTAGATCCTCACCTACCTACCACCTGCCTGGTTGTCATCAATTATTGGAATGTTATTTGTGTCTTCCACTGTGAAGATCAACACAAAATACCTGTTCAACTCCTCAGCCATTTCCGTATCTCCTACTATTAAATTGTCCTTCTCATCCTCTAAAGGACCAATGTTCACCTTAGCCACTCATTTTGTTTTATATATTTGTATAAACTTTTGCTGATTATTTTTATATTCCGAGCCAGTTTACACTCATAATCTATCTTACTTTCCTTAATAGCTTTCTTCGTGGCTTTCTGTTGACCTTTAAAGTTTTCCCAGTCCACTAGTTTCCCATAATATTTGCCACTTTGTATGCATTAGCTTTCAACTTGATAGCCTCTTTTATTTGCTTAGTTATCCGTTGCTGATTATCCCTTTTCCTGCAGTCCTCGCTTTTCACCGGTATGTACTTTTGCTGAGCACTGTGAAAAATCGCTTTGAAAGCCCTCCATTGTGTCCTCAACTGACCCACCGTATAGCCTTTGCTCCAAGTCAACTTTAGTCAATATTCTCTCATCCCATTGTAGTCTCCGTTGTTTAAGCACAAAACACTGGTATTGGATTTTACCCTCCTGTCCTCCATCTGCATTTTAAATTCAAACATACTGTGATTGCTTCTTCTGAGAGGATCCCTAACGATGAGATCATTAATTATTTCTGTCTCATTACACAGGACCAGACCTCGGATAGCTTGCTCCCTCGTAGGTTCCTACCCCGCCCCTACTGTTCCAGAAAACCATTGCAGATGCACGTTATGAACTCCTCCTGCCTTGACCAACTTGATTTGACAAATCAATATGTAGATTAAAATCTACCCATGATAATTGCCATCTCACTTTTACATGCATCAGTTATTTCTTTGTTTATTGCCTGTCCCACCATGATGTTATTATTTTGTGGCCTATAAACTATGCCTATCAGTGACTTTTTCCCCTTGCTGTTTCTAATTTCCACTCACATTGATTCAAGGGTTTTTCTATATAGAACCTGTATCATCTCTCACTACTGCCCTGATACCATCCTTAAATATCAGAGCTACACCACCTCCCTTTCCTTCCTGTCTGTCCTTCCAAATAGTCTGATATCCCTGGATATTTAACTCCCAGTCATGACACCCTGCAACTATTTCTCTGTCATGGCCAATTGACTGTCCAGTTCCGCTGCTCACTACCATAACTCACCATCGCCTCCTGCAGTGGAGATCCGGCTCCCTTGCCCATTGCCTTCCCTCACTTTTGTCCCCTGTTGTGGAGGTCCATATTGACCGTCCAGCTCCCTCACTCACCACCCTGCCTCACCATTGACCCCTATTTTGGAAGTCCAGTTGGATTGCAGAGCTTCTTTGCTCAGTGCAAAATACATCTTCTGTTAAACTGAGCAGTAAACCTATTTTCACATGTTTAATAAACATAGGTCCAATCATGTAAGATACTCAAATTAATGAGTCTGAAATGTATGTTCAATTGGTAAGGAGAATGTTAATATGTAAAATAAACTTAGGTTTGTGGGTGCACTTTGTTTCATTGCTGTAAGAAATTTCTGTTCAATTGTTTAATAATCTAATTTTCAATTGACTGATAAAAACCTACGGCCATTTGTGTGATAAACTTATTTGCCACTGTTTATGACTTAAATGTGTGCCTACTTTAGCTAAGAATGTGAGCTCTGGCTACTTCAGGGATAAAACTGCAGCTTTGTGTTCTGTCTGAGTGTGATCCGTGTCTGGGTGCTGTGGAGATAGGCAGAGGCAGTACTGGGCTAAACTATTGTCTACTGGTTTCTCCAGAGTTCCCTCCACCACCCACCCTCCAACTCCACAAAGGATGGCTCTTCACTTTGTTTCACATCCGAGGAAGGTGTGTTTAAGCTGAAGGGAACTAGAAACAAACTGGGCGAACTGAGGTTTTGAGAGAAGTAGGGATTCGGGGGGTGTGGGGTGGGCGGGGGATTAGGGGAAGCTGAGTGACCGAACTGGGGTAATTCATAAAGAAGGGTCCAGACTCAAAACGTCAACTTTCCTGCTCCTCTGATGCTACCTGGCCTGCTGCGTTCCTCCAGCTCCACACTTTTATCACACACACAGACATAAATAGGCTGCTGTCAAAGCTGAAGGCGTTGCTTGATTAAGAGAATTGAGAGGACTAATTACTGCAAATGCTGGAATCTGTACTGAAAACAACAAATGCTGGAGGTCACATCGGGTCAGACAGCACCCATGCAGAGGTTGCTGGAAAAGCTCAGCAGGTCTGGCAGCATCTGTGCAGAGAAATCAGAGTTAATGTTTCAGGTCCCGGGAACCTTCCTCAAAGCAAGTCTTTCAAAAAGACCGCCGATTTCATCCTCATAATTTCTGAGATTACATATTAAAATGCAAAACCGTTTGCAACCATGATAAAATCTTCTACTTTATAGGATTTTTTTTCTTAAAATAAAACAAGACTGCAGTCAGCGCCTGAATGCCCTGGTCGACCCATTGTCTCCGCCTGCTCCTGCCCCACCAAACTGATCTCCAACTATCTGGACTCCATTTTCTCCCCCTTGGTCCAGGAACTCCCTACCTATGTCCGTGACACCACCCACGCCCTCCACCTCCTCCAGAACTTCCAATTCCCTGGTCCCCAACACCTCATCTTACCATGGACGTCCAGTCCCTCTACACCTGCATTCCCCATGTAGATGGCCTTAAGGCCCTCCGCTTCTTCCTGTCCCGCAGGCCGGACCAGTCCCCCTCCACTGACACCCTCATCCGATTAGCCGAACTCGTCCTCACCCTCAACAACTTCTCTTTCAATTCCTCCCACTTCCTACAGACAAAGGGGGTAGCCATGGGTACCCGCATGGGCCCAAGCTACGCCTGCCTCTTTGTAGGTTACGTGGAACAATCCCTCTTCCGTACCTACACCGGCCCTAAACCCCACCTCTTCGTCCGTTACATTGATGACTGTATCGGCGCCGCCTCGTGCTCCTACGAGGAGCTCCAACAGTTCATCCACTTCACTAACACCTTCCACCCCAACCTTAAGTTTACCTGGACCATCTCTAACACCTCTCTCCCCTTCCTGGACCTCTCTGTCTCCACATCGGGCAACCACCTAGAAACTGATATTCATTTCAAGCCCACTGACTCCCACAGCTACCTAGAATACTCCTCCTCCCACCCACCTTCCTGCAAAAATGCTATCCCCTATTCCCAATTCCTTCGCCTCCGCCGCATCTGCTCCCAGGATGAGGCATTCCACTCCCATACATCTCAGTTGTCCTCGTTTTTCAAGGACCGTAACTTCCCCCCCTCAGTGGTCGAGAACGCCCTCAACCGTGTCTCCCACATCTCCCGCAACTCATCCCTCACACCCCGTCCACGCAATAAGAACCAAAAAAGAATCTCCCTTGTCCTCACGTACCACCCCACCAATCTCCGGATCCAAAGCATCATCCTCCGACACTTCCGCCATCTGCAATCCGACCCCACCACCAAAGACATCTTTCCCTCCCCACCCTTATCTGCTTTCCGGAGGGACCACTCTCTCCGTGACTCCCTTGTCCGCTCCACACTCCCCTCCAGCTCCACCACACCCGGCACTTTCCCCTGCAACCGCAGGAAGTGCTACACCTGCCCCCATACCTCCTCCCTCACCCCCATCCCAGGCCCCAAGAAGACTTTCCACATCAAGCAGATGTTCACCTGCACATCTGCCAATGTGGTATACTGCATCCGCTGTACCCGGTGTGGCTTCCTCTACATTGGGGAAACCAAGCGGAGGCTCGGGGACCGCTTTGCAGAACACCTACGCTCAGTTCGCAATAAACAACTGCACCTCCCAGTCGCGAACCATTTCAACTCCCCCTCCCATTCCTCAGACAACATGTCCATCCTGGGCCTCCTGCAGTGCCACAACGATGCCACCCAAAGGTTGCAGGAACAGCAACTCATATTCCGCTTGGGAACCCTGCAGCCCAATGGTATCAATGTGGATTTCACAAGTTTCAAAATTTCCCCTCCCCCTACTGCATCCCAAAACCAGTCCAGCTCATCCCTGCCTCCCTAACCTGTTCTTCCTCCCACCTATCCCCTCCTCCCACCTCAAGCCGCACCTCCATCTCCTACCAACTAACCTCATCCCGCCCCCTTGACCTGTCCGTCCTCCCTGGACTGACCAATCCCCTCCCTAACTCCCCACCTGCAGTCACCTTTACTGGCCCCATCCCCACCTCTTCGACCTGTTTGTTTCCTCTCCACCTATCCTCTCCTCTATCCATCTTCTTTCCGCCTCCCACTCTCTCCCTATTTATTTCAGAACCCCCTTCCCCTTCCCCTTTTCTGATGAAGGGTCTAGGCCCGAAACGTCAGCCTCTCTGCTCCTATGATGCTGCTTGGCCTGCTGTGTTCATCCAGCCCTGCACCTTGTTGTCTCGGATTCTCCAGCATCTGCAGTTCCTACTATCTCTGAAACTGAACAATCGAGCGTGTAACTGCCGTTAATCAATCTAAACACCCCCGCCGACTTAAACATCTTAAAATACTAATGCAGTGTCCGCTGACAAAGTCACAGAATCTCACTTCATTCGTAGATTTTTATTTCACTCAGATTATATAGAACACAATTTGTAATTGCTGTCTGCGCTATGTATAACAGACACTATACCTTCCCTGTGTGCTACCTTCGCCATTCTCAGGCCTCGACTCTCAACGGGAGGGGTAGTAGGAACTGCAGATACTGGAGAATCTGAGATAACAAGGTATAGAGCTGGATGAACACAGCAGGCCAAGCAGCATCAGAGGAGCAGGAAGGCTGACGTTTCGGGCCTAGACCCTTCATTAGAAATGGGGGAGGGGAAGGAGGTTCTGAAATAAATAGGGAGAGAGGGGGAGACAGATGGAAGATGGATAGAGGAGAAGTTAGGTGGAAAGGAGACAGACCGGTCAAAGACAACAAGGTGCAGGGCTGGATGAACACAGCAGGCCAAGCAGCATCATAGGAGCAGAGAGGCTGACGTTTCGGGCCGAGACCCTTCATCAGAAAAGGGGAAGGGGAAGGGGGTTCTGAAATAAATAGGGAGAGAGTGGGAGGCGGAAAGAAGATGGATAGAGGAGAGGATAGGTGGAGAGAGGCGGGGATGGAGCCAGTAAAGGTGGGGAGGGGATAGGTCAGTCCAGGGAGGACGGACAGGTCAAGGGGGCGGGATGAGGTTAGTCGGTAGGAGATGGGGGTGGGGCTTGAGGTGGGAGGAGGGGATAGGTGGGAGGAAGAACAGGTTAGGGAGGCAGGGACAAACTGGACTGGTTTTGGGATGCGGAAGGGGGAGGGGAGATTTACTGGCTCCATCCCCGCCTCTTTGACCTGTCTCCTCTCCACCTATCTTCTCCTCTATCCATCTTCTGTCCGCCTCCCCCTCTCTCCCTACTTATTTCAGAATCCCCTTCCCCTGCCCCACTTCTGAAGAAGGGTCTCGGCCCGAAACGTCACAGCCTTCCTGTTCCTGTGATGCTGCTTGGCCTGCAGTGTTCATCCGGCTCTACACTTTGTTATCTCTCATGGGAGGGTTTGGTTGGCTTTGCAAAGAGCCTTTGGATTGGCTGGAAAAGGGTCGATTTGTTCAGGCGCAGAATCCAGCCCCGGCGTTTCAGAGCATCCATGGCAGTGACCGCCTTGCGCTTGGCGTGTTCAGTGCAGGTGACCGCATTCCTGATCACATTCCCCGGGAAAACCTTCAGCACCCCGCGGCTCTCCTCGTAGATCAAGCCCGACACGCGCTTCTACACCTCCCGCTGAATTAGACAAAGTAATTTCTTGGAGATTGTGTTGTGGAGCCGGGTTTCTGCGCCATACTTACTCTCTGAGAGACTCTCTCCCTGAATGTGCGAAAAGGAAAAGGACATGAACTGAAGCTGCACCCGAACCGGCGGTCAGTCTCAGTGAGAGCGGGACCTCACACTGATTTATTCTAGAGTGTGGGAGAAGGGCTGTATGTAAATAATTACAAGGAAGTGCACATTTGAGCTTTTCAAGTAAATCCGAAGGATTTCAGCGAGACTATTACACATCTCTGGAGAAAGTGGGACGTGACCACTGCCCCACCAGAACCTCAGAAGTCAGTGTTTTACGTATTTCAGCCCTCTACCAGCTGAGTTCGGGAAGGACAGCCTGGTTCCCTGGCCCTGTCTGATACACAGAGTCGGCTATGAGAGCCAACCATCAACTTTCAATTTATATTGAGCGCAGAAATCAAGAATTATTTTCCAGAATTAGCAAAAAAACATGAACCGTGTATTCTTGGGGTGGGGAGTGCTGAGGCCACACCTGGAGTATTGGATGCAGTGTTACTCCTTACCTTAGGAAGGACAGACTTGTCCTGGAGGGAGGGTCCCAAATGTTCACTAGACAGGATCCTGGGATGAGGGGATTGTCCAGCCAGGATATGGGCTGACCATTTCGGACGGAGATGAAGAGGAATTCCTTCAATCAGATGGTTGGGAATCTCTGGAATTCTCTCCCACAGGAAGCTATTCTGTTGTGAATTATATTTAAGACAGAGATTAATGGAATTTTGGGTATGAAGAAAATTAAGGGATGTGGAAATACAGATCTGAGCTAGAACATCTACTATCATCAAACTGAATGGCACAGCAGGCTCGAAGGGCTGAGTGGTCTATTGTAGGTTTTTGTTCTGATGTTCAATCAAACTCAGCTGCCTCTAGCTGCTGAATGAGTGAAAAAAATCCTCCTGAGTAAATCACCAAGGTACAAAACTACAAGTCTGTTTATTGATTACAATTTCCACTTTCACTTGGGCACACAGACTCTGTGCCGAGATGTGTGAATATATTATCTGGCAGTTCAGCACTAATGGAAACAACGACTTCACAAAACAAGGAACAAAGAATCCACAGGTTAGTCAGTGATTCACTGTAAATCAGTGCGAATGGAGCCTGAGTATTCATAACAGCAGGGACCACAGTGTGAGGTGATCAATTCATGAGGATCACTTAACAGGAATTCTTTCAACATCTGACAAGCTCATAGCTATGAATAAGATATCTTTCAATGAGCTCAGGTCTCCAGATGAGAGTAGCTACATTCAGAGCTGACACAGCCTCTTCCTCGAGTGAAAGAACAGATGACTTTGTGTCAATCTTGAGCTGCTGGATGGGGCTGTGATCGGTCTTTTATTCACCTTCAGCTCAATACATTTATTGAGTGGACTGAAAATGAAAAACAATTGCAGGTTGAATGATCGATTCACACGAGAGTGAGAGCTGGAATGGGGCAGTGCAAACTAACAGGCGCACCTGCCATCAGAAATAAACCCGGACTGAGTGAATGTCAGAATGTAGATGGCTGAGTCCTGGATGTGATTAACATCAGCAGCAACAGCCAGCTCCAACCCCTGCTGCTCCTGGTGAACTTGCTGGTGTCTCAACAAGTTGCACGATTTTTAAAATTCCTTCCCACATTCGAAGCAGCTGAACAGCCTCTACCCAGTGTGAATTCACTAGTGTATAGAGAGGTCAGATGATCGCCTGAACCCACTCCCCCACTAAGATAACATGAATGGTCTGTCATCAGAGTGACAATGTTGATGGGACTTCAGGTCCCATGAAATTTTGAAGTACTTCCCATACTCTGGGTACTGAAAAGGTCTCTCGTTCATGTGAACCGGCTGGTGGCCCAACAGGCCGGGTAACATTCTGAATTTCTTCCCACACTGTGAGCAGCTGTATGGTGATCCCAGTGTGAACTGGCTTGTGCTCTATCAGCATAAACTGGTTTTTGAAGCTCTTTCCATAGTCGGAGCATTTAAAGTCTCTCTTGTCACTGTGTACCTTCTGGTGAATGATCAGCTTGGATGAATAAATGAATCCCTTCCCGTACTCAGAGCTGGTGAATGGCCTCTCCCCAGTGCGACTGCATCAATGAGTTTCCAGCTTCTCACGGTCTCCACCTTTCCTCTGCTTCTCTCTGTTGTGACCACTGCTGCTTGTTTTCATTTGCAAAGGTCCTGATGATTTGACTGTGTCAGTCAGATCCTGACCTGATGTTCTGTTTGAGTTCTAGGTATGTAAGTCTTTCTTTGTTAATACCTTGTCAAATGAATTTAAAACAGGAACAAGGCGTGAGAGAGAACCCACATAACACGAGAGACAGAGAGAAAGAGAAAATGAGAGAGAGACATCAGTCCCCACAGTGGAAAACACTAACAGTGCTCGAAAAATAAACAATAATCAAGGGGCAAAAGGACAAAAGGAAATAAATACCATAACTATCACTGGAGAAAAAGTGCTACAGAAACTAATGGTGCAAAAGATTGACATGCCCCCATTGACTTGCTGGGATCCATCCCAGGATATTGAAAAGAAGCAGCTACACAGATAGTGGATGCACTGGGAGTAAACTTCGAAGAATCCTTAAATTATGAAAAATTCCCAGTTGTTTGGTAAAATGTCATGTAACACCATACTAAAAATAATGGGATAAAAAGAAAGCAACTAACTACAGGCTAGTTACTTGGGAAAATGTTAAGAGTTAACTGTGAAGTATGTAGTAACAGAGCATTTAGAAATACAATAATATCACCAAGCAGAATCAGCACGGCTCTAAGAAGGGGAAATGATGCTTGACATATTTATTGGAAATCTTTGAGGAGGTAACAACAGGATAGAGAAAGGGGAAGTAATGGATGTAATATATTTGGTATTCAGAAGGCATTTGATAAGGTACCATATGTTAGGCTACTTAATAAAAGCCAAATGGAGTTGGAGGTAGTATTTCAGCATGGAGAAGAAGAAAAAAATACTAAATGGAGCTCAAATATACCCAATATTCAAAGTAGAGGAGGTTGGACATTGACAGGGAGGTGGTCAGAGAGGACAGGGGTGAAACAGCAATGAATGGGCATGGACTCAGGAGTATCTTAAAAGAACCACACCAGTCCCAGAATCCTGGATCTTCAATGTGTACAATAGTAAAACAGTAAGGGGTGTTAGATCCCCAAGAGGATAATGAGGAGTTTTGTGGAGGAATCATAGATTTTAATTGCAAGGTTAGGTCGGAGGATCTACGGTTGTTCTTCAAGAAAAGCATATTAAGGGATGATTTGAACAAAATATCCCAATAGGTTTAGTTAAAGCAGATAAAGAAATGCTGCTCTGATTGACTGATTCTAAAAGGATTACAGTACAGAGATTAAGATTCTGGACAAACCTAATGGGAGGGTATTGAGGGAGAAATTACATACAATGGTTGGTAATGATCTGAAACACAATGCTTACACTCAAAAGCAATAATATCCAGTCCCTGGTGAAATGACCGATTCTGTCAAATTTTGATGGAATGTTGGCCCTGAGTTACTTGTCTGTAAATCCTCTTCTAATAATCTGCAAAACGAGTTTAAAATGAAATCCCTGACAATGCAGACTAGAAATTCAGAACAGATCTACTTTTCTCTAGATCTGAGTTTAATTTGTTATTGTCTATCATATCACCTATAATCTGTAACGTTCCCCCTAGCTATTTACCACAACATAAATTTTCATGTCGTCCGAAAACTTATCAAACCTCTTCCTTTTGTGTCTAGATCATGAACGTGTATTACAGCAAGGGATCCAGTATGTATTACAGCAAGGGATCTAGTACTGAACCTTGTGGTATGCCAGTCAACACATATTTCTAGTCACAAAAACAGACTTTAACCATCACCCTCTGTCTCTGGCCACTAAGCTAATTTTGGATCCCATTGACCAAAATGCTTTTGATCCCAATAAGATTCATACCTATTTGACCAGTCTCCCCTGCTGTCCTCTCGTCCAAGCTTTTAAAAACCATCTAAAGATGTCTCCAAACTCCATCACTTTCAATTCAGGATAGAGATTCACAACATTCTCTCCACTATCTTTCCTTTTCTTCTCAGCTGCTGCTATGTCTCTTCAATGGGACGCTGGGCTTCAAAGGTTAAAGCAGCTGGCTAGATAAGTTGTCCTGTTCCGTAACGATTGGTGGCAAACCCCCTCCCAGTCCTCAACATTGCCCCCCACAAAATGGTGGGACAATGCGTGCTGCCGGATGATGTCCACAATGAACATAAAAATCAAAAGACCTGCGAATGATGTAAATCAGGAATAAAAACAGAAGTTGCTGGAAAAGCTCGGCAGGTATAGCAGCATCCGTGCAGAGAAATCTGAGTTAACGTTTCGGGCCTTGCAAGTTATTGCCAGTTCCCCTACTATTTCTGTAGTTGCCTTACTCAATTACCTGGGATACATTTTGTCTGATCCTGGAGATTTCTGCTTTTACATCTGCCAGACAAATCAGATCTCTCTTTCTCAGCTTTCTTAAAAAGTATATCATATATGTTTTGTTGAGATCTGTCTGTTGATTAAACTTTAAAAATATAAAACATAGGTACTAAGGTAGCCCGGAGCAGTGATTTTAGACTGAGTATTAGTAAGACTGCTATTTTCTGGGGCTGCAGATAGTTAAGGTGCAAAGATAGCCTTTAGTAAAGTGATGACTCTTCCTGTTGGATGTGGGAGATTAGGGAGAGTTTCCATGTTACTGATGATTATGTCTGCAGGAAATGTGTTTGGTTGTGAATGGGTTGGTTGGAGTGGCAGTTAGGGGCAATGTATCTTCAGTTTATCTCCCTTCCTATAGCTACAATCTATCACACCGAAGATACAGTCAGGTAGGTGGGTTACAGCCAGGAAAGGTAGGAGAGGAAGGCAGGTAGTGCAGGAGTCTCCTGTGGCTATCCCCCTCTCAAACAGATATGCTGTTTTGAAAATGTAAGTGGTGATGGGCTCTCAGGGGAATGTAGCATGAACAGCCAGGTTTCTGGTACAGAGACTGGCTGGAATATAATGAGGGGTACGTCAGGTTCCAAATGATGGATTGTGATAAGGGACTCACTAGTCAGAGGCACAGACCGACGTTTCTGCGGCCGACAGCGAGAAATCAGAATGGTATGTTGCCTCCCTGGTGCAAGGATCAAGGATATCAATTAGATACCTCTCTTTTAAGTTTCAGAGAGTATAGGACTAAATTGCACAATACTCTCAAAGAGGAGAGGGACCAGCAAGAAGTTGTTGCGCACATAGGAACCAATGACATAGGAAAAGAAAAGGATGAGAGTCTGAGGAGACAATATGGGAAGTTAGGCATGAATTTAAAAAGGAGGTCCCCGAGAGTAGTAATATCTGGATTACTCCCAGTGCCATGAGCTTGTGAGGGTAGGAATAGGAGGACAGAGCAGATGAATACATGGCTGAGGAGATGGCGCAGGGGAGAAGGACTCACATTTTTGGATCTTTGGAATTTCTTCTGGGGTATAAGAAGGAGAGATTGCACCTGAATTGGAAGGGGACTAATATACTGGTGGGAGAATTACTAGAGCTGCTTGGGAGGATTTAAACAAGTAATTGGGGGAGGGGTGTTGGGATCCAGGGAGATAGTGAGGAAAGAGATCTGTCTGAGACAGTCAAGTTGGGGAAAGGAGCAAATCAAACAGTCAGGGCAGGCAGGAACAAAGCAGAGCATGAGGTAGGACTGAAAATTAAACTGCATTTATTTCAATGCAAGAGGCCTAACAGATAGGGCAGATGAACTCAGGGCATGGTTGGGAACGTGGAACTGTGATATCATAGCAATCACAGAGATGTGTCTCGGTGATGGACAGGACTGGCAGCATAATGGTCCAGGGTATAGATGCTATAGGACGGATAGAAAGGGGGGCAAGAGAGGAGGGGGAGTGGCATTTTTGATTAGGGATAACATTATGCCTGAATTTAGGGAGGATATTCCTGCAAATATGTCTAGGGAAGTTATTTGGGTGGAACTGAGAAATAAGAAAGGGATGATCACCTTCTTGGGATTGTACTATAGATCCCAATCGTCAGCGAGAAATTAAGAAACAAATTTTGTAAGGAGATCTCAGTTATCTGTAAGAATAATAGGGTGATTATAGTAGGGCATTTTAACTTTCCAAACATAGACTGCGGCTGCCATACTGTTAAAGGCTTGGATGGAGAGCAATTTGTTAAGTGTGTACAAGAAAATTTTCTGATTCAATATGTGAATGTACCTACTAAAGAAGGGGCAAAATCTGACCTACTTTTGGGAAATAAGTTAGGGCGGGTGACTGAGGTATCAGTGGGGGAGTGGGGAGGGGGGGGCATGTTGGGGCCAACAAACATAATCCTATTAGTTTTAAAATAGTGATAGAAAAGGATAGACCGGATCTAAAAGTTAAAGTTCTAAACTGGAGGAAGGCCGAATTTTGACGGTAATTGACAAGAACTTTCAAAAGTCGATCGGGGGGGATGTTTGCAGGGACGGTTGGAAAATGGGAAGCCTTCAAAAATAAGATAACCGGAGTCCATGGACAGCATGTTCAAATTATGGTGAAGGGCAGGACTGGTAGGTGTAGGGAATGCTGGATGACTAGAGAACAGGTATAGATAGCAGAGATCAAGTGAGTCCTTAGAAGAGTACAAATGCAATAAGAGTATACTTAAGAAGGAAATCAGGAGGGCAAAAGGGGATGTGAAATAGCCTTGGCACATTGGGTTAAGGAGAATTATAAAAGGCTTTTATAAATACATTAAGGATAAAATGGTAACCAGGGAGAGAACAGAGCCCCTTAAAGATCAGCTTGACCACGTGTGGAACCGCAGGAGATGGGGGAGATAATAAACAAGTATTTTGCATCAGTGTTCACTGTGGAGAAGGACATGGAAGATATAGAATGTGGGGAAATAGAACATAGAACATAGAACATTACAGTGCAGTACAGGCCCTTCGGCCCTCGATGTTGCGCCGACCTGTGAAACC
>NC_063378.1:1057901-1100763 GCF_021869965.1 Rhincodon typus | reverse complement strand
CCAAGTGCGGCCGCACCAGAGTTTTGTACAGCTGCAACATGACCTCATGGCTCCGAAACTCAATCCCTCTACCAATAAAACCTAGCATACTGTACGCCTTCTTAACAACGCTATCAACCTGGGTGGCAACTTTCAGTGATCTATGCACATGGACACCGAGATCTTTCTGTTCATCCACACTACCAAGAATCTTACCATTAGCCCAGTACTCTGTATTCCCGTTACTCCTTCCAAAGTGAATCACCTCACATTTTTCCGCATTAAACTCCATTTGCCACCTCTCAGCCCAGCTCTGCAGCTTATCTATGTCCCTCTGTAACCTGCAACATCCTTCCACACTATCCACAACTCCACCAACTTTGGTGTCATCCGCAAATTTACTAACCCATCCTTCTACGCCCTCATCCAGGTCATTTATAAAAATGACAAACAGCAGTGGCCCCAAAACAGATCCTTGAGGTACACCACTAGTAACTGAACTCCAGGATGAACATTTCCCATCAACCACTACCCTCTGTCTTCTTACAGCTAGCCAATTTCTGATCCAAACTGCTAAATCACCCTCAATCCCATGCCTCCGTATTTTCTGCAACAGCCTACCATGGGGAACCTTATCAAACGCTTTACTGAAATCCAAATACACCACATCAACCGCTTTACCCTCATCCACCTGTTTGGTCACCTTCTCGAAGAACTCAATAAGGTTTGTGAGGCACGACCTACCCTTCACAAAACCGTGTTGACTATCCCCAATCAAATTATTCCTTTCTAGATGATTATAAATCCTATCTCTTATAATCCTTTCCAACACTTTACCCACAACCGAAGTAAGGCTCACTGGTCTATAATTACCAGGGTTGTCTCTACTCCCCTTCTTGAACAAGGGGACAACATTTGCTAGTCTCCAGTCTTCTGGCACTATTCCTGAAGACAATGACGACATAAAGATCAAAGCCAAAGGCTCTGCAATCTCCTCTCTAGCGTCCCAGAGAATCCTAGGATAAATCCCATCCGGCCCAGGGGACTTATCTATTTTCACACCTTCCAGAATTGCTAACATCTCCTCCTTATGAACCTCAATCCCGTCTAGTCTAATAGACTGTATCTCAGTATTCTCCTCGACTACATTGTCTTTTTCCTGCGTGAATACTGACGAAAAATATTCATTTAGCACCTCTCCTATCTCTTCGGACTCCACGCACAACTTCCCACTAATGTCCTTGACCGGCCCCAATCTTACTCTCGTCATTCTTTTATTCCTGACATACCGATAGAAAGCTTTAGGGTTTTCCTTGATCCAACCTGCTAAAGATTTCTCATGTCCCCTCCTGGCTCTTCTTAGCTCTCTCTTTAGGTCCTTCCGGGCTAACTTGTAACTCTCAAGCGTCCTCACTGAGCCTTCACGCCTCATCTCTACATAAGCCTCCTTCTTCCTCTTGACAAGAAATTCAACTTCTTTAGTAAACCACGGTTCCCTCGCTCGACCACTTCCTCCCTGCCTGACAGGTACATACTTCTCAAGGACACGCAGTAGCTGTTCCTTGAACAAGCTCCACATTTCAATTGTGCCCAGCCCCTGCAGTTTCCTTCTCCATCCTATGCAACCTAAATCTTGCCTCATCGCCTCATAATTGCCTTTCCCCCAGCTATAACTCTTGCCCTGCGTTATATACCGATCCCTTTCCATCGCTAAAGTAAACATAACCGAATTGTGGTCACTATCACCAAAGTGCTCACCTACCTCCAAATCTAACACCTGGCCTGGTTCATTACCCAGTACCAAATCCAATGTGACCTCGCCTCTTGTTGGCCTATCTACATACTGTGTCAGGAAACCCTCCTGCACACATTGGACAAAAACTGACCCATCTAAAGTACTCGAACTATAGCGTTTCCAGTCAATATTTGGAAAGTTAAAGTCCCCCATAACAACTAGCCTGTTACTTTCGCTCCTATCCAGAATCATCTTTGCAATCCTTTCCTCTACATCTCTGGAACTTTTCGGAGGCCTATAGAAAACTCCCAACAGGGTGACCTCTCCTTTGCTGGTTCTAACTTCAGCCCATACTACCTCAGTAGACGAGTTGTCATCAAACGTCCTTTCTGCCACCGTAATACTGTCCTTGACTAACAATGCCACACCTCCCCCTCTTTTACCACCTTCCCTGATCTTACTGAAACATCTAAACCCCGGAACCTGCAACAACCATTCCTGTCCCTGCTCTATCCATGTCTCCGAAATGGCCACAACATCGAAGTCCCAGGTACCAACCCATGCTGCAAGTTCACCCACCTTATTCCGGATGCTCCTGGCATGGAAGTAGACACACTTCAAACCACCTTCCTGCCTGCCGGTACACTCCTGCGACCTTGAAACCTTATTTATGACCTCACTACTCTCAACCTCCTGTACACTGGAGCTACAATTCAGGTTCCCACCCCCCTGATGAATTAGTTTAAACCCTCCCGAAGAGCATTAGCAAATTTCCCCCCCAGGATATTGGTACCCCTCTGGTTCAGGTGTAGACCATCCCGTTTGTAGAGGTCCCACCTACCCCAGAATGAGCCCCAATTATCCAGGTATCTGAATCCCTCCCTCCTGCACCATCCCTGTAGCCACGTGTTCAACTGCTCTCTCTCCCTATTCCTCGCCTCGCTAGCACATGGCACGGGTAACAAACCAGAGATAACAACTCTGTTTGTTCTAGCTCTAAGCTTCCACCCTAGCTCCTTGAATTTCTGCCTTATGTCCCCATCCCTTTTCCTACCTATGTCGTTGGTGCCTATGTGGACCACGACTTGGGGCTGCTCCCCCTCCCCCTTAAGGATCCCGAAAACACGATCCGAGACATCATGGACCCTGGCACCTGGGAGGCAAGACACCTACCGCGAGTCCCTCTCGTTCCCACAGAATCTCCTATCTGTCCCCCTAACTATGGAGTCCCCAATGACTAATGCTCTCCTCCTCTCCCCCCTTCCCTTCTGAGCAACAGGGACAGAGTCTGTGCCAGAGACCTGTACCCCATGGCTTACCCCTGGTAAGTCGTCCCCCCCAACAGTATCCAAAACGGTATACTTGTTTTTGAGGGGAATGGCCACAGGGGATCCCTGCACTGTCTGCCTGTTCCCTTTCCGTCCCCTGACTGTAACCCATTTACTTTTTTCCTGTACCTGAGGTGTAACTACCTCCCCGTAACTCCTCTCAATTACCCCCTCAGCCTCCCGAATGATCCGAAGTTCATCCAGCTCCAGCTCCAGTTCCCTAACACGGTTTCCGAGGAGCTGGAGTTTGGTGCACTTCCCGCAGATGAAGTCAGTGGGGACACTCGTGGTGACCCTTACCTCCTACATTCTACAGGAGGAGCATACAACTGCCCTAACATCCATTCCCACTGTTCTGAATTCCCAAACAGACAAATTAAAAAAAAAATACTAGTAGCCTTACCAAATCAGCGCTCAGAACCTTTTTTTTGGTTAGAGGAGGAGGATGGGTGGGAGACACTACCTAGGTAGTGTTTCGGGTAAAGCAACCGCCCAAATATATTACCTCACTGACTCCAAAAATGGAGTCACGCGAGGTAAGACTTTTATAATCGAAAAGCTCACCTTCCCAGGCTGCCCTCGCGCTTCCTCCTGGACTCCCGCCGCTGAAACAACTGAAAGCTGGGAAAAATTGCACAAAATACTCCACGTGTGGTCTCACAAAGGCCCTGTACAACTGCAGCAAGATATTCCTACTTCTGTGAAGGCCAACATACCATTTGTTTTCCTCACTGTATATGCCTACTGTACATGCATGTTTCCCTTTACAGGCTGCTGCCCCTTTTCCAATCTATATCATTCAGGTAATACAGTGGATTTCTGATTTTGCTAAGTGGAACACCTCAAATTTATCCACATTATATTTTATTTACTATGCATTTGCCCACTCAACTTGTTCAAATCACAAATACGTTTGATGGACAAGTTGTCCACATTCTGAAATATTGGTGCTAAAGTCCTCCCAGTTATGAACGAAATTGCCCCCTAAAAAGATGGCGGCACCGCATCCGCACTCCCCAACACAACGCTACCGCGTCTGCGCCGTACAGCACGTCTTTAGCAATCAAGATGGCGACGGCGAATTCGATTCTAAAAGCCGGCACTGGCGACAAACGGCGGCACCGAAAGGTCGTGCTAGGGTTTGTGGCTTGGTCAACATGTTTACGAAGCTTGATCGTCCTCCCGCCAAATTGTGCACGGTCCCCAAGCGGCAAGAGAAACCGCTCCCCCATCGACAAGGTAGACGCCGCGCATGCTCCAGTCACATTCAATACTGCGCTTGCGCACATTTTACTATTCTGTGAATAGGGGACATTGACTACCCCCGAGCATGCTGGATAACCAAGCAGCCATTGCCTGCTTGACCTACGGTATTCTAGTTGCGAGGATCAGATAGCTCAGTTGGTTGGACCACCTTCAATTCTATTTTTTTCTTAGATAAGCGACACAAATCCATTTTCCCTTGTATAGCAAACACATAAATATTCACAGTATTCCAAGTGTGATTGATTGAGATAGCAAGAAGTGCAGATGCTGGAGTCAGGGTCCACAGAGTGGAGCTAGAGGAACACAGTAGGTCAGCAGCATCAGAGGAGCAGGAAAATCGATGTTTCAGGTTTACACCTGATGGACAGTGGAAACCCAAAACATCGACTTTCTTGCTCCTCTGATATGGTCTGATTGTTGACTTTATAGTCGCTCAGACTTGAAATAAAGGCCAATATTCAATTTATTTTCTTAACACCCCTCTAAACTTGCATGCAACATTTTGTGATCATGGGCAAAGTGTCTAAATCCTCCCTTGTCCTTTAGCTTTCTGCAGCCTTTCTCCAACTGAATAATATTCAGCTCTTCCATTCTTGTTACCATACTGCATAACCTTACATTATCCACACGTGTGAAATATGGAACCACACCTACGTTAATGCTGAAAATCCCTACCGAGTTCAACAAGCTCAGGGCTGAAAGACTATACCAACAATTACAATGCTGAAATACATAACAACCACCATAATGCTGGTAAGTTTGTTTGCAGATATTTCATCACCATGCTTGGTTACGTCACCAGTGCACCTCTGGTGAAGCATTGATGTTTTGTCTCACTTGCTATTAAGTGTCTCAGTTGGCTGGGGTGGGTGGTATCACTTCCAGATTTGTTTCTTAGTGGTTAGTATATGAGGTCCAACTCTACATGTTTGTTAATGGAGTTCCGGTTTGGGTGCCAGGCCTCCAGGAATTCTCGTATGTCTTTGCTTGGCTTGTCCTAGGATGGCTATGTTGTCCCAGTCGAATTGGAGTCCCTCTTTTTCCATGTGTATTGAAATGAGTGATAGTTGGTTATGTCTCTTGGTAGTTTGTTGGTGTTCATGAATCCTGATGGCTAGTTTCCATCAGATGGTATGGTGACGAAACATCTGTGAACAAACTTACCAGCTCGGTGAGTAAGTCAACAACCACATTAACAACCCGAGCCACAAATCTTCTCAAAAACCTTGAACCACCATAACGCCAAAATACAGTTACAAATTTAACAATAATCTCAATGGAAGAAACAGTATCCATTTCAACAAGATCAAAGTTAAAATGAATGAGCAAATTCAGTACTGAAATAAACAAATACAACAATCTCAACCTGAAAATACAACAAGAAATTCAGCAACAGCCTCCAACTGCAGAACAAATTCAACAACTTTGATACAGAAGTATCATATCTTCAACTAAAACCTCAGTATTGCAATATGCCAACTATTTAAATGATGAAATGCAACACTTACAATGAAAAGGAAAAAAAAAACAACAATCACGTTCTAAAAGTACAATAAATTCAGCAATAACCTCAATGCAGACGAGCAACAACGGTGTCAACAGTAATCTCAAGGCTGAAACAAAGTAACAATAGTCCCGATGTTGAAATATAACAATGACCTTGATGGTGAAATACAGCAACTGTGATGTTATAAAAACTTTTACAAAAAAACTCTCGATGCTGCAAAAAGTGACATCGCTGCTGAAAAAAAATAACAAATTAATACAGTCTTCTGAATCACCAGCAAATTCAAACTGCAAATGTGTTACTGACCTGCTGAGGACAGGCCATTCACCAACTCCATGGTGGAACTGATTCACTCTTTCTGACAACCTCCATCATGGTTAATAGTGGTGAGCTACAGAATGTAATGTCTAATTTCAAATATCTGCAACAGAAATTGTTTAAGGCGATAACAAAGAATGTTTTGAAGCAGGAGTTATACCTCGTAATAGGGGCTAAAGGGATCAAGTGTTTTGGAAGAAAGTGGAACAGTAGTAGAGTTGGATGATCAGCCATGTCCCTATGGAAAGGTGCAACAATCTCAAAGTGCCTAATGTTCTACTCCTGCTACTAATTTATGGAAAAGGGTGGCGGGGTCTGGGGTGGGAGTTCGCGTGTGGAATGAATTTCCTGAGGAAGTGGTGAAGCGGGCACAGTTATAACATTTAAAAGACACTTCGATAAGTACGTGAATAGGAAAGGTTGGAGGGATATAGGTCAGGAGCAGGCAGGCAAAAACAAAAAGAGAAGTTGCTGGAAAAACTCAGCAGGTCTGGTAGCATCTGTGAAGAAAATTCAGAGTCAACGTTTCGGGGCCTGTTCTGAGGAAATGGGACACTTGCCTTTATTAGCTGAGGCATAGAGTTTAGGACCAGGGAGGTTATGCTGGAGCTGCATATATATATAGGTGGTTAGGCCACGGCTAGAGTGTTGTGTGCAGTTCTGGAATCCACATAATAGGAGGGACGTGATTGCACTGGAGAGGGAGCAGAGGAGATTTACCAGAATTCTGTCTGGGCTGGAGAGTTTTGGTTGTGAAGAAAGGTTGGATAAACTAGAATTGTTTTCTCTGGAGCAGAGGAGATTGAGTGGGGCATGGTTGAGATGTATAAATTATGAGGGGCATGGTGGAATTTGAACCTGGATTCCCAGAACATTCCCTAGATCTCTGAATTAATAGTCCAGCACTGATACCACTAACCTACACATCTCCCAGGATTTTGACCCACCAACAATAAAGGAATAGCAATATTGTTCCAGGTTTCCAATAAGGAGGCCTTGATAGGACAGATAAGGGTAGGTGTGCCATTGTTGCTTCTACTGCCTGGGTTGATGCTTGTGCTGTGTCCAGTTTCATTCCTTTTTGACTTTTCTGTAGTGGTTTGATATTTTATAAAATATTTAAAAGCAGAGCACTTGGAAAACAGAGAGTTGGAAACAGTAAGGACTGCAGATGCTGGAAGCCAGAGTCTATAGATGTGAGGCTGGAAAAGCACAGCAGGTCAGATAGCATCTGAGGAGCAGGAAAGTCAATATTTTGGGTCCTAATGAAGGGTTTTGGCCCGAAACATTGACTTTCCTGCTCCTCAGATGCTGTCTGACCTACTGTGCTTTTCCAGCCTCACACCAGACTTGGAAAACAGTTGACTGGGTTGGACGGTCAGAATGCATTTACAAAAGGGAAATTATGCTTGGCAAATCTCCTGGAATTCTTCAAGGAATTAAGTGGTAGAGTTGATGAGGGGGTATCAGCAGACGTGGTTAACTTAGGCTTTGAGAAGGCTTTTGACAAATTCCGCCAGAAGGTATTAGTGTGTAAAGCTAAAGCGCCTAGGATTGGAGTAGTGTATTGAAATGGATAGAATATTATTTGCAGATAGAAACAAAGAGTAGTAATAATAAGCAGATCTTTATCTGAATGGCAGGCTGTAGCTAGTGGGTACCATAAGGCAATAAAATGTAGGAGCAGAATTAGGCCATTCATGTCACTGAGTCTGCTCTGTCATTCGATCATGGCTTACATTTTTCTCAACCCTATTCTCCTGCATTCTCCCCATAACCCTTGATCGCCTTACTGATGAAGAACCTATGTAACACTGTCTTTAGTACACTCACGGACTTGGCCTCCAAAACCGTCTGCGGCAATGAGTTCCACAGAGTCACCACCCCCTGGCTGAAGAAATTCCTCCTCATGTCAGTTCCAAAGGGTCGTCCCTTCACTCTGAGGCTGCACCCTCAAGTCCTAGTCTCTCCTACTAGTGGAAACATTCTCTCTGTCCACTGTATCCAGGCCCCTCCATATCCTGTAAATTTCTATCAGATCCCCACTCATCCTTCTCAACTCCATCGAGTGACCAAAGTCCTCCACCAATCCTCATACAACAAGCTCTTCGTCCCCAGGATCATTCTTGTAAACCTCATCTGGATCTCCTCCAATGCCAGCACATCTTTCCTTACAATCGAGGACCAAAACTGCTCACTATATTTCAAATTTGATCTGACCAGAGCCTCCTATAGCCTCAGCAAGACATCTCAGTAAGAGATGTCTTGCTGAGGCTATAGGAGGCTCTGGTCCTCTTAAAATTAATGATATCATTGCATTTACCTTCCTAACTGCCAAGTGAATCTTCATTTAACCTTAAGGGAATCATGAACTTGGACTCCCAAGTTATTTGTGCTTTCAGAAATCTGATGTATTCATAGCTTAGAAAATAGTCTATGCCTCTAACCTTCCTACCAAAATGTATAATCTCACACTTTGCCACATTGTATTTCATCTGCCACTTCTTTGCCCACTCTCCTATCCTGTCCAAGTTCTTCTGCAGCCTCCCCACTTCCTCAACACTACCTGTCCCTCCACCTATCTTTATGTCATCTGCGACTTATGTCATCAGGACTACCAGTCCTGAGTCCCTTCATCCAGATCATTAATAAGTAGTTGTGGCCCCAACACTGACCACTGTGGAACACAATTAGTCACCAGTTGCCTGCTATAGGAAGGATGTTGTGAAACTTGAAAGGGTTTTGAAAAGATTCACAAGGATATTGTCAGGGTTGGAAGCTTTTAGCTCTCAGGAGAGACTGGATAGGCTGGGGCTATTTTCCCTGGAGCATCAGAAGCTGAGGGGTGACCTTACAGAGGTTTAAAAAATTATGAGGGGCATGGTTAGCGTAAATGAACAAGGTCTTTTCCCTGGGGTGTGGGAGTCCAAAACTAGAGGGTTTAAGGTAAGAGGGGAAAGATTTAAAAGGGACCTAAGGGGCAACTTTTTCACACAGAGGGTGGTGCATCTATGGAATGAGCTGCCAGAAGCTGGTACAATTGCAACATTTAAAAGGCATCTGGGTGGGTATAAAAAACAGGAAGGGTTTAGAGGGATATGGGCCAAATGCTGGCAAATGGGACTAGATTTATTTAGGATAACTGGTTGGCATAGACATGTTGGACTGAAAGGTCTATTTCAGTACTGTATATTTCTTTGATTGCTATTCTGAAAAAAGACCCTACTGTCTGCCTTCTGCCAGTCATCCAATCCTCTTTCTGTACCTGTACCTTGTCCCTAATACCATGAGCTCTTATCTTATTTAGCAGCCTCCTGCACAGCACCTTGTTTAAAGGTCTTTTGTAAATCCAAATAGGTTATGTCCTCTGGCTCCCCTTTGTCTACCTTGGTCACTACCTCCTGAAAGATTCTAACAGATTTGTCAGGCATGACCTCAAGTGATTTCAGGAAGACCATCATTAATGCCTCTACAGTCCTTGCCTTCAGAACTCTGGAGTGTTGTCCGTCCAGTCTGCGTGATTTATCCACCTTCAGACTTTTCAACTTCCCATCACCTTCTTCTTAGTGATGGCCACTAGACTCACCTCTGAATCTCTTGAAGTTCTGGTATGTTGCTGGTGGTCTTCCACTGTGAAACTGATGCAAAATACCTATTCAGTTCCTCCACCATTTCTTTGTCCCCCATTACTAATTCTGCAGCCTCATTTTCCAGCATTCAATGTCCACTCTTGTCTCTCTTTCACCTTCTGGATGCCTTAAAAAATTACTCTTGCAATCTTCTTTTATATTACTCGCTAACCTCTCTCATATTTCATCTTCTCACCCTTATTGCTCTTTTTGTGATCCTCTGCTGGTTTTAAAGACTTCCCCATCCTGTCCACTTGATAGAATGTGTATCCTCAGAGGTTTAATTTCCAAACCTGATCCCCTTGCAGCCAGAAGGTGCTAGGACCCCTGCTTTCACCAAATATATTAATGATTTAGATGAGGGACACTAAATGTAATATCTCCAAATTTGCAGATGACACAAAGTTGTGTGGAAGGGTAAGCTGTGAGGAGGATGCAGAGATGCTTTAGTGTGATTTGGACAAGCTGAGTGAATAGGCACATGCAGTTTAATGTAGATAAAGGTGAGTTTGACTCCTTATTTGAGGAAGATTATTATTGCAATGGAGGGAATGTAGCAAAGCTTTACTAGGCTGATTCCTGGATGACAGAACTGACGTCTGATGAGAGGTTGAATTGGTGAGTGCTGTATTCACTGGAGCTCAGAAGAATGCTGAGAGGGTTCTCATAGAAACATATAAAATCCTAACAGGACGAGACAGGGTCAATGCAGGAAGGGTGTACCCGATGCTGGAGGAGTCAAGAACCAGGGATCACAGACAAAGGGTACAGGATAAACCATTTCGGTCTGAGATAAGGAGGAATTTCTTCACACTGAGAGTGGTGAGCCTGTGAAATTTGCTACCACAGAAAGCAGTTGAGGCCTAAACATTGTGTGATTTCAAGAAAGAGCTAGATATAACACTTGGCTGAAAGAATCAAAGCATATGGGGCGGGGGGGGGGAGCAAAAACATGCTATTTGAGTTAGATGATCAGCCATGATCATACTGATTAGTACAGCATGCTCAAAGGGCCAAATGGCCCATTCCTGCTCTGATTTTCTTGATTTTCTGTAGACAGGGTAGACAGGAAGAAAATTCTCCCCTTGGTAGAGGGATCAGTGAGCAGGGTGCATAGATTTAAGGTCAGGACAGGAGGTTTTGGGAGGGATGTGAGGAAAATGTTTTTCATCTAGAAGATGATGGGAATCTGGAACTTTTGCTATCTGTAAAGGTAATTGGGTCAGAAACAGTCATAACATAGAAGAAGTATTTAGGTGCGCATGTGCAATGCCATGCCATACAAGATTCTGGGCCAGTGCTAGAAAATGGGAGAAGAATAGTTACGTAGTTTCTGACTGGCACAGCCTCAGTGGGCTGCAGGACCTCTCTCTCTGTGCTTGTTGACCTCTCTGACTGTAATAACTTGTGCACCTCTATTATCCCTCCATGTCCTTTGTTCTCCTTGGAGCAATTGGTTTCTTGAATATAAGATTGCAACTAAAATCCCTGATCCTTCAAACCATTCTGATAAAACCCTTCTCCAACCTCCCAGAGACCCTCCAATCCTTCATAATGTGTGCGTGATCACTGGTTTGCATAGACCCAGACACTCTGTGTTTGTGGGTGTGATGTCATCACACACTGACAATCGCACAATGACATCAACCGCTCCACAGGTATTTTCTCAAATGTGGGATTTTTCTGACTCGAGTGCTACTGATATCTTTAAAGGTGCAGGCTTCAGTGGGAGATTTTCAAGTTTTAGACATAGTGAAATTGTTTGAATGGTGAGTAGTTTCTATAATTTTGAGCTTTTTGGTACCGTGCCAGTGATCTGTGAGAGGATACGTGTCTCTGGGGGCTGTGGGAGCTCCTTTACTGTAGATCTGAATCCATATCCTCCAATGCTCTGTTTCACCTCTGTCCACGTTAGCGTGCATGTGTGTGTGTGTGCGCGCACGCACATGCGCATCAATAAGGGGGAAGATATAGCTTTAGTTTCACTTTGGACGGGAATAACCTCACATTTATCCAAATTATACTGCATCTGCCATTGATTTGCCCACTCACCCAACCTGTCAAGACCATGCTGACAGGAGTCCAGTAACACAGAAATTCAGAACCATCCAGATATGCAGTCAGTCAGGCAGTGTGCAGGTTTACTTAGTGAGATGGGGTCTATAACAGAAGTTCTATTGATAGCAGTCTCCAAAGCTGTACACTGGGATAAAATGATGACTTAATAAAAAGATAGTGAAATTTGAATTCCAAATAAAATATGGAATTAAATTCTGAATGCAGATTGTGTAACAAGGAACTAACTGGTCTACTTTTTCTCTGACATCTTATGGTCTATGGTTTAACTTTTTTTACTGTCATAAAAACCCATCTGGCTCAATAATGTCCTTTGGGGAAGGAAATGTGCTAGAATATATGCAAATTCAAACCCACAGCAGTGAGATTGATTCTTAATTGTTCTCTGAAATGGCCTAGAAACTACTCGGTAATATCAAAATGCTAAAACAGTTTAGACCAACAGTCACCAATCTCAGGTCTAGAAACAAGAAGGGCAAAGTCCTCCTAACCAACATTGAGGAAGGTCAAAATTAAACATAAAAATTCAGGGAGATGTCTCAAAAGATGCATCAGACAACAGCCTATCTCAGGAAAATGTGCCTCAGACACCATCTGAGATCCCTGATGTGGTAGCACAGTGGTATACAGTTGGGAGGAAGTTACGTTGAGAGTCATCATCAGTGCCTCATGACATCAGATCAAACATGGGCAAGGAAACCTCCTGCTCATTATCACGTACTATTTGTCTTGGCTGATGAATCAGTGCTCCTCCACGTTGACCACCACTTGAGAAAGCACTGAGGGTGGCAAGGTCACAGAATGTACTCTGGTGGGGGGGGTTGAGGGGGGGCCTTCAAACATCCATCAGCAAGAGTGGTTTAGAAGCAGCAGCATTGCTGATTGAGCTGGTCTGGTTCTAAAGGACATAGAGCTAGACTGGATTGGCAGCACTTCATGAGGGAAAACATACTTGATCTTGTCCACACCAACCTATATGCTGCAGATGCATTTGTCCATAATGGTATCTGTACAAGTGACCAGCATACGCTCCTAATTGGGACTAAATGTCATCTTCACATTGAGAATAATCTATATCATGTGTATCACTATCACTGCATTTAAAGTGATCTGATCCAGCAACTCTGGCAAGACTGGGCATTCATGAAGTGCCATGAACCATCAACCGCAGAACTGTACTCCAATACAATCTTCAACCTCATGGCCTACATATCTCCCATTCTAGCATCATCATCAGGCCAGGGAATCAAACCTGGTTCGATGGAGAATGCAGGAGGGCATGCCGGGAGTAGCACCAGGCATACCTAAAAATGGGGTGTTCACCTGGTGAAGCAACAAGACTATTCATAGAATCCCGACAGTGTAGAAACAAGCTATTTGGTCCAACCAATCTACACCAATTCTGTGAAGAGCATCCCATCCAGACTCACCCCCCGATCCTATCCCTGTAACCCTGCATTTCCCATGGCTAATCCACATAACCTACACATCCCTGGACACTATGGGCAATTTAGCATGGCCAATCCACCTAACCTGCACATCTTTAGACTGTGGGAGGAAACCAGAGCACCCGGAGGAAACCCACGCAGACATGGGCAGAATGTGCAAACTCCACACAGACAGTCACCTGAGGCTGGAATCGAACCTGGGTCCCTGGTGCTGTGAGGCAACAGTGCTAACCACTGAGTCACAGTACCGTCCACCATCATGACTACTTGTGTGTTAAAGAACATAAGCAGCAAATATTAGTCAGTGCTAAGGATTCCATGACCAGTAGATCAGATCTAATTGTTGCAATCCTGCCAAACCAAGTTCTGAATGGTGGTGGACAATTAAACAACTCTCTGAAGGATAATGTGCCACAAATATTCAATCTTGAAATGTAGGGACCTGCACTTCAATGCAAAACAAAGGACTGAAGTATCTGCAACAATCTTCAGTTAACAGTGCCAACAGGATGATCCATCTGAGTCTCCTTCTGAGGCCTCCAGCATCACGATGGCAGTTCTCCATCACTTTGATTTACTCCACTTGATATCAAGAAATGGCTGACACCACTGGACACTGCAAAGACTATGGGCCTGATAATATTCTGTAAAATTGCAGCACCCTGAGCCAAGCTGTTCCAGTACAACTACAACACTGGCATCTCCCCAACAATGCGGAAAATTGCCCAGCTATGTCCTGTACACAAGGTGCGTGACAAATCCAACCCAGTCAATTATCACAGTGTTAGTCTAATCTCAATCATCAGAAAAGCAATGATGGATCGGTAACACCGGATTTTTCAGCTCCATGTGTAAATATCTCAATGTTTCTGGAGTTCAATCCCTGGGAATCATTTACTCTTGTCTGCGAAAAGAGAAGCTCCACCCAGTTGGATCCATCCCTTTTGGTCTCAGCTTTCAATATCAAACTACTCAGCTAGCAAAGTTCACAGCCTAAAGATATCCAAAACAATTTGTTTTTAAAGCAGAATTTTGAAATGTCATCACTGGAGGATTGTGGGATTTGTGGTGGCCAAATTGTGCACAGCAAGATCCCACCAGTAGCAACATGATGATGAACGCAGCCATCTGTTTTTCAGTGATGTTGCTTGATGGCCAACTTGCGTCCCAGACGTCGGTAGAACTGCCTCGCAATCTTTTATGGAATAGTGACTGTGGATTCATTCACAGTCCCAAGAGACTGACCCAACAGAATAAACTGGGCTCAGATTAATGTCTCAATCTACCACCGCTAGCTGCCCCTGTCCTCTTAATAAGAGTGTTCTGATGTTCAATTGGTCCTTCAGGAATGATATGTGTTAGTTTATTTAAAATAGCAAAACACGTTATAGATTATGATGCAGACAATATTGCCAACTAACTGATTTCTATGTTCAGCTTGCAGACCCCACAACAGACTAACTCCAGGCAGAGATGCAACATGACAGGACAGGTAAAGAGAGATCAACAGAGAAAGGGAGAGGGAGAGAAGAGATAAATACAATGAGACAGTGAAAAACGAGATAGGAACAGTTCAAGACAGAAAGCAAAAGATAGCGAGAGAGACAGGCAGAGATTCAATGAGAGAGAGAGACAAACAGAGAGAGTAAGAAAGGTATGGAGTAGTGAATGTGTTAAATCCATTTGATATGTGCTCCCTCTGGTGGATGCAGCAGGGATTTGGGATGTTTTTAATTGATTGAAAAAGCCAGCATTTATTGCTGATTTGCAACTGTCTGTGACAAGGTGGTCGTGAGTTGCCCTCTTGGTCTTCTGCAGGGAGGCAATGGCCTAGCGGTATTATCGCTGGATTGTTAATCCAGAGACCCAGATGAAGTTCTGGGGACACGCGTTCAAATTCTGTCACAGCAGATAGTGGAATTTGAATCCAATAAAATATTTGGAATTAAGAGTCTAATGATGACCGTGAATCCATTGTCAATTGTTGGAAAAACCCATCTGGTTCACTAATGTCCTTTAGGGAAGGAAACTGCCATCCTTACCTGGTCTGGCCTACATGTGACTCCAGACCCACAGTAATGACCTCTAGGCAATTAGGGACAGGCAATAAATGCTGCCTAACCAGCGATGCCCTCATCTCATTAATGAATTTTTTTAAAAGTCCAGTTGGTGTAGAGGAATACACAGTGATGTTAAGAGAGTTGTAAAACTTTTAACCAGTGATACTAAAGGAATGATGATATACTTCCAAGTCAAGATGATAAGTGGACGGAAGGGGAACTTGCAGGTGGTGGTGTCCCTCCTTACCTGCTGACAATGTCCTCCTGGATGATCATGATCATGGGTTTGGAAGGTGCTGGCTGAGGAGCCTTGGTGAATTGCTGCCGGATGCTACATATGACACACACTGTTGCCAATGTGCTTGGGAAGCAGAACATGATTCAGCAGAGTCACCTTGGTTTAAATCATGGTTGACAGATCGGTTTGAGGTATCTGGGGCAGTGTCAACATTGGCTGAACCAGAGCATGTGAGATATTTGGATTTTGACATACTATTCAACCAGGCATCACACAAAGGTTTCATGAGCCTCTAGGGATTGGAGGATATGTTAATGTGGATTGAAGACTGGTTAACAGACAGAAAACTGAGAGAATAAATAAAGGTGATATTTCCAGGCTTGGCAGGCTGTCATGAGTGGATTGTTCCAAGGATCTGTATTGGAGCCTCAGCTATTTACAACCAGATTATAATAATATGAATGACAAAGATAAGAGGAGATGCAGAATTGGGGCGAGTGACAATGGTGTCATGGCACAAGTAATCCAGAGTCTCAGGCTACTTCTCTGATGGTATGGGTTCAAATACCACCACAGAAGCTGATAGATTGATTGATAGAATTTAAATTCGTTACAGTAACTATATTACTGTAGGCCTGGAGTCACATGTAGGCCAGACCAGGTAAGGATGGCAGTTTCCTTCCCTAAAGGACATTAGTGAACCAAATGAGTTTATCTGACAATCGACAATGGATTCATGGTCATCATTAGATTCTTAATTCCAGATATTTATTGAATTCAAATTCCACCATCTGCCATGGCGGAATTTGAACCCAGGTCCCCAGTACATTGTCTGGATCTCTGGATTAACTGTCCAGTGATGATACCACTAGGCCATCACCTCCCCATATTTGTGACTACATGTGACTCCAGAGCCACAGCAATATCATTGACTCTTAACTGCCCTCTAGCACAGCAAAACAAGCTACTCAGCTCTACTGAATCACTACTCCAATGGAATGCAGCCATCAATGAATTCTCAAGGGGATATTAGGGGTGAGGAACACATGCTGAGCTGTTCAGTAATGTCCTCATTCTGCAAAAGAATATAAAAAGTAAATTGCAGCAAGACTTCCTCACTATTGTGCTCTATGTAGTGAAGGACAGCACACCATTTAGAATTGTGAGAGGAATAAATGGAACACGTGGTTGTGAAATGGGAATGAAGGGGTCACACTCTAACCCAGTGTGGTGGTATACATTAACACAGAAGAAAGTGGTGATCCTGTGCAGGTAGTTGAACTTGGCCATAAATAAATGTCTCATAATCTAGAAAAAAATCAGCAACATTCAAAGCTAGTCTAAAAGTCCAATCCACACAATAAACTTCACAACTTTCCTGCTACGCTCCACATACTTGTTTCTCTAAAATAGTCACAGATCCCTCTTAAATACAATGAATTCAGATCCAGGTAAGAAGTTCAAACTTGTTATGATTGCAGCTGATGGGACTGTTGTACAGGTGAGATCCCAGAGTGAAACCTGGATTGATAGATCATATGTTAATGTGGTGCTTAATCGCACAGGATTCACATCGTCATCAACAATGGAACAGAAGTTAATTACACAAAAAAAAATAAAAACCAAGAGTTAGGCCTCACTGATACGGCGTGCTGGAAATCACACCTCATTATTGGCACAAAAAATAAAAATTTCAGGAATAATCCCCAATGTACTTGCCATTTAGGCCAGGTTGACACAAAGCATAGACCAGGTATCTATACTTAATGATCTGAAAGCAAAAATGCTGGAGATCACAGCGGGTCAGGCAGCATCATTGGAGAGAAAACAAGCTAACGTTTTGAGTCTACATTACTCTTCATCAGAGCTGAAGTGAAGTGTGGCGAGGCAGTGTTTATGAAAGGTGGGGGGTGTGGCATTGTTGGAGAGAAAGGATGTTGGTAGTTCAGATTAAGTGATCGAATTTGAGTCTGGCAGAACAATGGTGTGCCTAACTGCCAGACTGGAAAGGATACAGACAGTCCTAGTTTGGCTCAACAAGTCTACATCGACCCTCAGAGCATGCCACCCAGACCCATCCCTCTATAGCCCACCTAATCTACACATCCCTAAACACTACAGGCAATTTTAGCATAGCCAATCCACCTAGCCTGCACATCTTTGGACTGTGGGAGGAAACCAGAGCACCCAAAGGAAACCCATGCAGACACGGGGAGAATGTGCAAACTCCACACAGACAGTCATCCGAGGGTTGGAATTGAACCCAGGTCCCTGGTACTGTGAGGCAGCAGTCCTAACCACTGTGCCACCATGTCACTCCTCCAATTTACACTGTGATTCGCTGGAGCATTGCAGCATGCCGAAGACAGACAAGTGGACATGCAAGCAAGACGTTGTGTTAAAATGACTGGCTATGGGAAGGTCGGGGTCATGCTTGCACACAGACTGGAGGTGTTCTGCAAAGCAGTCACCTAATTTGTAGTTGGTTTCTCCAATGCAGACTAGGTCACGTTGGGTGCAGCGAATACAATACACAAGATTGGAGGAGGTACAGGTGAAATGCTGTTTCACCTGGAAAAACTGTTTAGGCCCTTGGAGGTGAGCAGTAAAGAGGTGAAGGGGCAGCTGTTGCATCTTCTGAGTTTACATGGCAAGGTGCCATGGGAAGGGGGTCGGTGTTGGTGGTCAAGAAATTGACTAAGGTGTCCTGGAAGCAATGATCCCTGTGAAATGCAGATGAGACAGTGAGGGGAAGATGTGTTTGGTGGTGGCGTTCTGCTGGAGTTGTCTGAAATGACGGAGAATGATGCTTTGAATGCAGAGGCTGGTAGGGTGAACAGTGAGAACAAGGGGGACCCAATCCTCAGGCCTCTGATCAAGGAAGAAGCTGACAGCTATCAGACAATCTGAGTGGAAAATGGAGGTATCGGGGGAATTGGACCAATGACTATTTTTAGACAGGCAGAAAAAAGTGTATTGGGTTGTGGGCAGAGGGAAAGACTGGGAAAGTCTTTCAATCATAGTTCAACGCTCCCTTCTCTGCAAGATTTGCTGAGCTGTCACACCCCTACCTCAACTCTTTAGGCTGTTAGGATCCCAGCTATGTTATTATGGGGACAAGTGAGATCTGAGGCTGAAATTTAGCTTAACAGATCACATTTTAATTTATTTTTGTTTTTAGCAAGGTAGACTCTCGCTAAAACACAAGCACGCAATGTTGTAGATTTGCGTTGAACAATTTTATTACGCTGAAGAATTGAAGATAAAATAGAATGAATCAAACTTTTTGCATGTAGCACATGTATAATGAAGCTATGGCTCTAAGAGGTATATTTTGTCTGGGTTTTGTATTTGAAGAGATGGTTTGAACCATAGGTGCCAAACTATCTCTTCCATCCTCATCAAGTAAACAGCTTGTGAGACCTTGGGTTTTTTATTTAAAGTTGGAACAATAGAAGCAGCATGAATGGGTGGAATCAGTCTCCCCAAGAACCAGGCTTTTTAGTTTAGCTTTCAGTAATTGATGTGGCTTTGAATCTGGTTGTGGAAGCTGCTATCTCTCCCCCTCTCTCTCTCTCTCTCTCTCCCTCTCTCTCTCTCTCTGTTACATCTATAAAGTTGTGTTCGCTCTCTCTGTTGCCAGAATTGCATGTGAGACTATCTGTTTTGTTGCTTTTGCCAAGGGTGTGTCTATGGGATGTTACTATAATGGAACAGTTGTTGTTTACTGGTTAAATAATCTATTATTCTGTTAAGTTTTCCAATACTTAAAGTTAGACCAATTCTTCTTTCTTTTGTTCACATTTTTAATTATAGGGCAAGAATAAAGGATGTTTTGCTTAAAGCCGAGTCATATAACCAATCAAATACATCTGGAATACTGCACTGTACACTTGCCTGTAAAGAAGATAAAAGTTGGGATCTAGGCTATCTCCTTGATATATTTTATGGGGGTTTGCTTTGGTCCAGAACATATGTTTAAAGATTTTGAATCATAATAAACATGTTTAAGGCATAACCCCATTAATCCTCCAAAACACTCCTTTACAAACACATCAAGAATCTTCCACCAGAAAGCCAAATGATAGAACTTTACTGTACAGAAGGAGGCCATTCTATCCATCATGTCCATACCAACTCCCAAAAGAGCTAAATAAAAACCAAAAGAACTGCAGATGCTGTAAATCAGGAACAAAAACAAAGTTGCTGGAAAAGCTCAGCAGGTCTGGCAGTATGCTAACCAGCTAGACCCATTCTCCAGCCCCATCAACTAACTGCACTATGCATTCACCTTGCTCATAACTTTCCCAATGTAAACAAAAGCCTATTAGTTATTCAAGAGTCTCTCTCCCAAACTGTTTTATAACAATGGCTACAGAACACTCCCAAATTAATCATTAAACACCTTCCAACACATAGAAAACCTACACGCCACTAATTCAAAATTCAAAAATCCAATTTTAAAATAAATAACATTACAAAATATCTAAATCACACACCATACATCACAAAGATTCCACCTAACTGACTCCTTGCAGTTCTTTTGCCATGTTCTGTAGAAACAATTCAATGAGCCTTTCCAAATTTGCCAACATAAACTTTACACATTTAAAACTTTTAATTTTTTTCTCTGAGAGCAGATTCTCAGAGATAGCAAGAACTGCAGATGCTGGAGTCAGAGTCAATACAGTATCAATACAGCAGGTCAGGCAGCATCAGAGGAGCAGAATAGTCAATGTTTCAGGTTTACACCCTTCATTAGAACTGGGGAGGGGAAAGGGAGCTCAGAAATAAATGGGGAAAGTGGGGCTGGGGAAAGGTAGATTGGATGCAGGTAGGGGGTAATGGAGATTGGTCAGTGGGAAGGGTGGGACAGATAGGTGGGAAAGAAGATGGGAAGGTTGTGTCAGGTCAGGGAGGCAGGGCTGAGAGGGAGGGTTGGACATGGGATGAGGCTGGTGGCTGGAGAGATTTGGAAACTGGTGAATTCTATGTTGAGGCCGTTGGGTTGTATGCTCCCGAGGCGGAATATGAGGCGTTGTTCCTCCAGTTTGTGTGTAGCGTCATTGTGACACTGGAGGAAGCCAGGATGGACATGTCATCAAGGGTGTTGGAGGGGAAGTTATGTCAGAGGGTGAGTACAGAGGGAGTGCCGCAGTGTCAGAGGATCAATGCTGAGGGAGTGCCGCACTGTCGGAGGGTCAGTACTGAATGTGCTACACGGTTGGTGGGTGAGTACTGAGTGAGTGTCTCACTGTCGGAGGGTGAGTACTGAGGGAGTGCATCACTGTTGGAGGGTCAGTACTGAGGCAGGGCTACTGAGTTAGCACTACATTGTCAAAGGGCAGTATTGAGGGATCCTGCACTGTCCAAGGGCCATTAGTGATGAAGTGGAGTGATGGTGGTGGGCCATTACTGCTGTGGTCTTAACTGTTTCAGACTCAAGTTATGCATTATACCTTCAAAGCTATTAGGCTGTAAATTATAACTTGATCTGACTGTATTTTTATTGGTAGTCCATAATGTGAATGATCTTGTGTTAATTTATTCATTACCTTTTAGTTGAGATTGTCTTCAAAGAGATGGTCTCTGGGAAATGAGCTGCCATTGCCATAATAGTAAGGATACACTGGCGTCTTGCTTTCCGTGTTGGTTATGGTCCTGCACTGCCCAGTAACACTGGACTCCATGGTTCTGCAAAAACTGGTATACATATTGAAGGCGCATGATGAGGTTTACCCGCAATGTGGCAAGCATGGCAGGTTGTAAAAACTGCATCACATCTTTGTGATGCCACAGCCAGTAAAAACACCTGTTTATCAATGCTAGAGATTTCCATATTTCTACATCTCCTGACAGAAGAATGTGATGTGCTACCCACAATAAGTTCTCATGGTATCTGGATAGTACCACTTGAGGGACAACTATCCATTCTTCTTCTGGGCGGGCATGAGGGGCAATAGGAAAGAAACTAGGGAGAGATGAGAGTTATGGTCTATGCAGGGGGCATATTAAGGAACTTTGACCCTGTGGGCTGGTAAAAGGGAGGGAACAGGCACAGGATTGAATACGTCTGTCCATTCCTGGTAGAAGTTTAATCAAAATCGCAAGATATTCACAATCACAACAGAGAGAAGAATGTAACCGTTGGATGGGCAGCACTGAGGGACTGCCATATTCAAGAAATACGACCAATTCTCACTTGTCTCACTACACACGGACAACAAGAGACACGAATTTGACTTGGATAACATAGCCATTTTCGCACAAGCCTAACAGAGACATACCAGGGAATTCCTGGAGGCCTGGTATTCAAACCGGAACTCCATCAACAAACACATTGAATTAGACCCTGTGCACAAACTACTGAGAAACAGAACCTGAAGTCTGAATTAGACCCTGTGCACAAACTACTGAGAAACAGAACCTGAAGTCTGAATTAGACCCTGTGCACAAACTACTGAGAAACAGAACCTGAAGTAATACCAACCACCTCAGGAAACCGAGGCATATAAATAACAACTGGGACAGAACACTGACACTTCACCGGAGGCGCACTGACTACTTTACCTTCAAGGTGACAAAATGTTTCCAACCAAACCCATTGGCTCAGCGAGCATGTCTGCAACCTCATCCATAACTTGAGCTACAAACCTTCTTGAAAACTTTAAAGTGCCGCACTGTCGGATGGTCAGTACCGAGGGAGTGCCGCACTGTCGGATGTTCAATACTGAGGGAGTGCCACACTGTCGGACGGTCAGTACTGTGGGAGTGCCGCATTGTCAGAGGATGAGTACTGAGTGGGTGCTGCACTGGGGGAGAGTCAACACTGAGGGAGCACTGCACTGTCGGATAGTCAGTGCTGAGCGGTCAGTACTCAGTTGGACAGTGCAGGGGGAGTGCTGCACTGTCAGAGCGTTAGCAACAAGGATGTGCTGCACTGTTGGAGTGTCAGGGGTATCACACTTTTGGAGGATCAGTACAGAGGGAGTGCTGCAGTGTTGGAGGGCCAGAACTGAGGGAGTGCTGCACTGTCAGATGGTCAGTACTGAGGCAGTTCTGCAGTGTTGTTGTGTCATACTGAGGGACTATTTCATTGTTGGAGGATTAATACTGAGGGGATGCTGCATTGTTAGAAGTCAGTATTGAGCAAGCAATGCTCTTTAGGGTGTACATTCAATGCACTGTCAGTGTGTGGATCTGTTCTATTGAAACAAGTGGATAACTCACTCTGCAGGTGAGAGTTTGCCCCTGGTGTGAGAGTGATGGTGTCAGGCTCAGAACAGAAGTATAGGTCAGAGTGACACCATGCTGAGTTACAGTGTTTGAGACTGATCCAGGTACTGCAGTGGGAGTGTTCCAGGTTAAGGCAGGAGCTGTTCCATTGCACGTTGTGTTGAAGGCACAGCTTAGGTTCACACAGTTTCCTGCAATAATTTCCACATGTTCATCTAACACATAGAGAATGAATCATTTCAGGTAACTATAACATGGAGCATCAACTCAAATAGATATTACGGTCCCACAAGAAAAAGCACTCTAACCAGGATGATATTAGAACTGACTAACTGACTGCTATGATCAGTCAAGACTTTCCTCTTCTCTGACTTGGTGAAGTGTAGACATAATGAAATACTCGAGCAAAGTCCCTCTTGCCTGAGCTCTGCATGTGTTGGAGGAGCCTCCGAGTTGAGTCCACACCTTTCACAAGTGGTTTCACAGCCTTTGTGTTTAAAGCTTGAAATAAAACCCGGTCTAAAAGTTCATGAGGAACTTGCCCTTGTTCCTCTACAATTTTCCATCATTTCATCAGACGTTAATGATCAGAAAATGAAACCATAGAGTCTTCCAGCGCCAAAGGAGGCCAGTCTGCTTACTGTCTCTGTGCTGGCTGTTTGAAAAGGCCCTCCAGTTAGTCCCATCCTACATCCCATTCCTGTAGCCCTGAAAATATTTCCTGTTCAAGGACATCTCCAATTTGAAGTTGATAAAATGGTAGGATAGATCAAAGGAAGTCATTGTGATCTTTGCAAAATGCTGGTTCAGCCTCATCTGAAGCATTGCATCCAGTTCTGGGAACAACCTTTTAGCAACGATGTGAAGGCTTTAGAGAGGGTATAGAAAAGATTCATGAGAATGTTATCAGGGATGAGGGATTTTACTGAATGTGAAAAGATTGTGGAAGCTGTGACTGTTCTCATTGGAGAAGGGGAAGATGGAGAGGAGATTTAATCAAGGAGTTCAAAATCACTGGAGCTTTCCACTGAGTCAATGAGGAGACATTGCTTCCAGAGGCAGGAGAGTTGGTCACCAGAGGGAAACAGATTGAAGAGAATTGGCAAAAGAACCCAAGGAGTGGGTAAGGAGGAGAATTTCTTTTTTGACGCAGTGAGTTGTTGTGATCTGGGACATGGTCCCTGAAAGAGCAGTGGGAGCACAATCAACAGGAACTTTCAAAAGGGAGAATCAGAGAAATACTTGCAAAGTTGGAGCATATGACCAATGGAATAACACAAGAATCACAATGGATCAAATGGTCTGCTCTATCCTGTCATTTTATGACTTCATGAGTTTTAGCTTCACAGCAAATGAGCAGCAAACATACCAATTCTGTAAATTTGTCACCATTATAAACTTTGTGACAATGCCGTCTTTTCATCTTTTAGTTATTTCACTCCATTGGAGTTGCTAAGATGCTGTGATTGCGCAGGAAGTGAGAGGGCTGGACTTACTTTCTATTCTGAACACTGCTGAGCTGCCATCATGCTGACCTCACACTGAAACTAACTCATTTTCCCCAGTTTGAAACTAATGGTAATGCTCAAGTCTCAGGGAAAGGAGTACCTTAGCTTCTGATCCCAGCAGCTGAAAGCACAGCCTCTCATGGGGGAGCAATAGGAATCAGGGATCAGCAAGAGGCTGGAAATGGAGGAGCACAGAGATCTCATGGGGTTGGACAAGATCAGGAGGAATGTAGTGGCTGGAGGAGTTACAGAGATCGAGAGGGGTGTAAGGTCTGGAGGACGTCACAGAGATTAGGAAGGGTGTAGGATCTGGAGGCGATTACAGAGATAGGGAGAGGTGTAGAGTCTGGAGGAGGTTACAGAGGTAGGGAGGACTGTAGGGTGTCTGGAGGCAGTTACAGAGATAGGGAGGGGGTAGAGCATGGAGGAGGTTACAGAAATAGGGAGGTTTATGGGGCTGGAGGAAGTTACAGAGATAGGGAAAGGTGTAGGGATGGGAGGAGGTTACAGAAATAGGGAGGGAGTGTCGGGCTGGAGGAGGTGGCAGAGATAGGGAGGGGTGTAGGGACTGAAAGAGATCATAGAGATAGGGAGTGGGGCGGTGCCTGAAGGAGGTCACAGAGAAAGGCAGTGGTGCAGGACCTGGAGAAGGTTGGGGGTAGGGCTTAAAGATCAGAGAGATTACAATCCAAGGAGCTGGATTTTAATTTTATTGACACAGAGCCAATGTATATCAGTGAGCAGAGGGTAATGGGTGAGTGGTATATGGTGTGAGTGTGTACACTGGCTCACTGCTGTTTTGGTTCCCAATCACGGCTGTATATGTTGTGAGTGTGTATACTGGCTCACCGCTGTTTTGGTTCCCAATCAGAGCTCAATAAGAACTGTCCATTCTCCCTGGACAGACCTACCCCACACCTCCCCCCCGCCCCCAACTCCACACCTACACTCACCTTTACTGGCTCCACCCCCGCCTCTTCGACCTGTCTGTCTCCTCTCCACCTATCTTCTCCTTTATCCATCTTCTATCCGCCTCCCCCTCTCTCCCTATTTATTTCAGAATCCCCTTCCCCTGCCCCCATTTCTGAAGGGTCTAGACCATTCTGGAAGGTGTGAAAATAGATAAGTATTCTGGAAGGTGTGAAAATAGATGAAATTCTGGAAGGTGTGAAAATAGATAACATTCTGGAAGGTGTGAAAATAGATAACACTCTGGAAGGTGTGAAGATAGATAAGATTCTGGAAGGGGTGAAAATAGATCATTCCCGTGGGCCGGATGGGATTTATCCCAGGATTCTCTGGAGATTGCAGAGCCTTTGGCTTTGATCTTTATGTCGTCATTGTCTACAGGAATAGTGCCAGAAGACTGGAGACTAGCAAATGTTGTCCCCTTGTTCAAGAAGGGGAGTAGAGACAACCCTAGTAATTACAGACCAGTGAGCCTTACTTCGGTTGTGGGTAAAGTGTTGGAAAGGATTATAAGAGATAGGATTTATAATCATCTAGAAAGGAATAATTTGATTAGGGATAGTCAACATGGTTTTGTGAAAGGTAGGTCGTGCCTCACAAACCTTATTGAGTTCTTCGAAAAGGTGACCAAACAGGTGGATGAGGGTAAAGCGGTTGATGTGGTATATATGGATTTCAGTAAAGCGTTTGATAAGGTTCCCCATGGCAGGCAATTGCAGAAAATACAGAGGCATGGGATTGAGGGTGATTTAGCGGTTTGGATCAGAAATTGGCTAGCTGTAAGAAGACAGAGGGTGGTGGTTGATGGGAAATGTTCATCCTGGAGTGCACTTACTAGTGGTGTACCTCAAGGATCTGTTTTGGGGCCACTGCTGTTTGTCATTTTTATAAATGACCTGGATGAGGGCGTAGAAGGATGGGTTAGTAAATTTGCGGATGACACCAAAGTCGGTGGAGTTGTGGATAGTGCGGAAGGATGTTGCAGGTTACAGAGGGACATAGATAAGCTGCAGAGCTGGGCTGAGAGGTGGCAAATGGAGTTTAATGCGGAAAAGTGTGAGGTGATTCACTTTGGAAGGAGTAACAGGAATGAGTACTGGGCTAATGGTAAGATTCTTGGTAGGGTGGATGAGCAGAGAGATCTCGGTGTCCACGTGCATCAATCCCTGAAAGTTGCCACCCAGGTTGATAGGGTTGTTAAGAAGGCGTACGGTGTGTTACGTTTTATTGGTAGAGGGATTGAGTTTCGGGGCCATGAGGTCATGTTGCAGCTGTACAAAACTCTGGTGCGGAGTATTGCGTACAGTTCTGGTCACCACATTATAGGAAGGATGTGGAAGCATTGGAAAGGGTGCAGAGGAGATTTACTAGGATGTTGCCTGGTATGGAGGGAAGGTCTTATGAGCAAAGGCTGAGGGACTTGAGGCTGTTTTCGTTAGAGAGAAGAAGGTTAAGAGGTGACTTAATAGAGACATACAAGATGATCAGAGGATTAGATAGGGTGGACAGTGGGAGCCTTTTTCCTCGGATGGTGATGGCTAGCATGAGGGGACATAGCTTTAAATTGAGGGGTGATAGATATAGGACAGATGTCAGAGGTAGGTTCTTTACTCAGAGAGTAGTAAGGGCGTGGAATGCCCTGCCTGCAAAAGTAGTAGACTCGCCAACTTTAAGGGCATTTAAATGATCATTGGGTAAACATATGGATGATAATGGAATAGTTCAGGTTAGATGGGCTTCAGATTGGTTTCACAGGTCGGCGCAACATCGAGGGCCGAAGGGCCTGTACTGCGCTGTAATGTTCTATGTTTTATGTTCTATGTTCTATATAGACCCGAAACGTCAGCTTTCCTGCTCCTCTGATGCTACTTGGCCTGCTGTGTTCATCCAGATCTACACCTTGTTATCTCAATAAGAAGGTTCCTGTGTACACTTTCCTTGTCATTACAGTTATCCTTCACATCCGGCAAAACAACTGTGAGTGGGAATCAGGTTCAATAAGCCATCATAGATATCGCATTTTACACCAAGGGTCACAGTCGCATGTCAATATAGTCCTGCAGTCGGAACCAGCTGTCTGGAGACCTGGCAGATGCAGACTGTTTCCTGATTATGAACAACATCACACATGTCAGAATAGAATTCGAGAATGGTTCTCATCTTAGCTATTATCTTGTGACCCGGCTTCATGTGTCTTCTAAGCACTGTGTTAAAATTATTCAACTATTCACATCCAGCATTCAGTGGGAAATAACACAAACGGTGACATTTACAGATTAACACAAAACACACCTTAGTATAGCACAACATCAGATTGTCAATAACTCGGTGATAGTTTCCAGTTCCATCCTGAAGCTATCTCTCACACCGACTTTAATATCAATGTATCATTTTATCAACATCATTAAATGTATTGACTGTGTCCATAAATATTATCAAGTTATCCACTTCCATCTTGACAATACATTATAGGAGCAGAAGTAGACCATTTGGGTTATTGAGTCTGCTCCACCATTCAGTCAGATTATGGCTGAACTGACAATCCTCAATTCTACTTTCCAGCCTTTTTCCCATAACCCTCGATTCCCTTAATGATTAAAAACCTGTCTATCTCAGCCTTGAATATACCTAATCACACAGCCTCAACAGCCCTCTGTGGTAAAGAATTCCAAAGAATTACTACCCTTTGAGAGAAGAAATTCCTCCTCATCTCCATCCTAAATGGCCAACCCCCTTACCCTGAGATTATGTCTGTCAAGGGGAAGCAACCTCTCCACATCTACCTTGTCAACTCCTCAAAGAAACTCATATGTTCTCGTCATCCCCATTGATTACAGACAAATCCACTCAACCTCTCTACAAAAGACCATCTCTCCATACCCAGGATCAGCCTAATGAACCTTCTCTGGACTGCCTCCAATGCCAGCACATCTTTCCTTCGATAAGTTGACCAAAATTGTTCACAGTATTTCAGATGTTGTCCAACTAATACCTTGTGTAGTTTTAGCAAGACTTATCTATTTTTATTCTGCATTCCCTTTGAAATAAAGGCCAACATTCCTTTTGCCATCTCTATTACATGCTGAACTTAAATGTTACCTTTTTTCATGTGCAAGAGAAACTAAAGGAAATCTGCAAAGGTCAGCAAGGTTTTTGAAGGAGAAATCATGTTTAACCAAGATTGTAGTTCATTCAAGGAACAAAATGAACTACAGTAAAGGGAAGCCTGTAAACAAACAGAACTTGAATTTCCAGAAGGAATTTTGTAAGGTGCTACTTCAAAAGTTATTGCACAAAATAGAAGATATTGTATGGGGAGTAAGACACAAAATATCATTGAATCAGCTTTAAATGGTCAACTGTTTATAATGAAAGCAACGTTTTGTGGAATTTCTCATTGGTTGCCCCCTTTCTCATTCTGACGCACAGTCACACATCTGCACTTTATAATTAAACACACAGCGGGTAGCAACAAAGGAAGAGGCCATTCAGTCCAAACAGAGGGCCCTGGCAGTTACTCCCCAGGTGAGCAGTCGGACAGGTCATCGGTAAATAATGGAACGATTGCAATTCACTCCCATGACCAGTACCGTTGATGATGTTATGATGTCACAAATACAGATTCCAATAAATGAAGCCTACAGTAGATTGCTATTTATTATTGAGTTCTGGCCCTGTTACTCACAAACAGGACAAGACTAATTCAGGCCCTCGATTCCTGTTTAGCACAAACATGTCCACCCAGCTCCTCGAGCCTTTTACGCTGGAACAGATTGAGATCCATCCAGCCTCACAAGTCTTTAGAACAGGAACAGGAGATGGTCCATTTAACTCTCTTGAGCCTGTGACATAGGAACAGGAGAAGCTCCATTCAGCCCCATTGAACATGTTAAATGCTGCCCGGGTCTGCAGGGAGAAAACATCAGGGCCACACAAACGGTTAACAGTTTGTTTGTAATGCTGCACAAACTGCTGCCATCTCACATTGAACTGACTTCCCGATCTCACTCACAGTGAGACATTGAATATGCTGATTAAAATACATGGGGTGCTGGCAGGAGGAAGCAGCACAGGAAGAGGCCATGCAGACCAAGCATAGAGTCCTGGCAGCTCCTCCCCAGGCGAGTCATCTGACAAGTCCAGGCGAGGTAAAGGAACGCAAGCACTTACTGCTATGACCAACATCATTGTTTGCTGATGTTATGACTTTGTAAAGACAGATTCCAATGATTGATGCCTTTGAACGATTTCGATTTCCCTTCGAAAATCCATGCTGACTTTGTCTGGTCCTGTCACTATTTTCCAAGTGCTTTGCTATGAAATCTTTTCTAATTCCATACTACCAATGCCTGGCTAACCTGCCTATATTTCCCTGTTTTCTCTGTACCTCCTTTTTTAAGTAGTGGGATTACATTAACTATACTCCAATCCTTAGGAACTGTTTCAGAGCCTATAGAATCTTGAAAGATGACCTCCAAAGCATTCAGTATTTCTAGGGTTACTTTCTTAAATAGTCAGGGATGGAGATTATCAGGCCCTGAGGACTTATTGGCCTTTAATCCTATCAATTTCGCCAAACAATTTCCCTACTAATACCGATTTCCTTCAATTCCTCCCTCTCGCTGGACCCTGTGTTCCGAACATATTTTGGAACATTATTTCTGTCATCCTTTGTGAAGACAGAACCAAAACATGTACTTAATTGGTCAGCCAGCTCTTTGTTCTCCATTACAACATCCCCTGTTTGTGACAGTAAGGTTTGTCTTCATTAATCTTTTTCTCTTCACTGAAGAAGAGGGAAAAAGTAAAGTCAAGATAGGGAGAAATAAGTTCAGTGGGGCACAAACTGGCTGAAATGATGATTTTACTAGGGTAGTCCTGATCATGGATTTTGGAAAGAAGTGCGCAGTGTAGAGGTTGGAGACTGTGGTGGGAAGATCTCTAGAGGAGATGAGATCAGTACTTGATTTGCTGTGTTAAAGCAATGTACGTTACCCCAGTGCAGTATTGGTTTTTAAGATATCAGCAAATGAACAATTATTTTCAACTTGGGATCGAATAAATCCCTCGAGGAGTAGAAGGGCAGTCAGAGTATACTCAAGAGGGAAATCAGGAGGGCAAAAAAGAGGACATGAGACATGTTTGGTAAATAGGGTTAGGGAGAATCAAACAAAATTCTACAACTATATTAAGGTCAAAACAGTAACTAAGGAGAGAATAGGGCCCCTTGAAAATCAACAAGGCCGTCTGTGTGTGGAACCGCAGGAGATGGGTGAGATCCTTAAGAAGTATTTCGCATCAATATTTACTGTGGAAGATTCTTGGGGAAATAAACAGTGATATCTTGAAAAATGTCCATAATACAGAGCAAGAGGTGCTGGACGTCTTAAATACATAAAGGTGGATCCTTACATTTCACAGATGTAGCTGGTAGAAAAAGGGTGACTGATTTTGCCTCTGTCAGAGCTTCCATATTTCAAGAGTAACTACTCACTGCGTGTAGCTCTTTGAGAGACAAATTATTTGTCAAACTAATAAGGCATTAAATTTTTGGAATTAGATTTTGTTGTCACATGTACTCAAGAAGTACATGAATACAGTGAAAAGTGTACAATGTCTCCATTCCCAGCACCTACAGAGGTACTAAGGTACAGAGTGGGCAGCATGGTGACTCAGTGGTTAGTACTGCTGTCTCACAGCACCAGGGACCCAGGTTCAATTCCAGCCTTGGGCAGCTGTCTCTGTGGAGTTTGCACGTTCTTGCGTGTGTGTGTGGGTTTCCTCCAGGTGTTCTGGTTTCTTCCCTCAGTCCAAAGATATGCAGATTTCGTGGATTGGCCGTGCTAAATTGCCCATAGAGTCTAGGGATGTATAGGCTAGGTGGGGTAGTCATGGGAAATACAGGATTATAGAGATATGGTATGGAATGGGTCTGGGTGAAATGCTCTTCAGAGGGTCAGTGTAAATTTGATGGGCCAAATAGTCTGCATCCACTTTGTAGGGATTCTGTGAAATCCCCAAGACCTGATCAGGTGTATTATCAAACTTTGTGGGAAGCTAGGGAAGTGATTGCTGGGCCCCTTGCTGAGATATTTGTATCATTGATAGCTATGGGTGAGGTGCCAGAAAACAGGAGGGTGGCAATTGTGGTGCCATTATTTAAGACAAGTGGTAAGGAAATACTAGGGAACAATAGACCAATGAGCCTTATGTCAGTGGTGGGTAAGTTGTTGGAAGAGATTCTTGGGAATAAGATTTACATGTATTTGGAAAGGCAAGGATTGATTGGGGATAGTTAACATGGCTTTGTGTGTGGGAAATAGTGTCTCACAAACTTGATTGAATTTTTCGAAGTAGGGACAAAGAAGATTGATGAAGGCAGAGTGGTGGACGTTGTCCATACGGACTTCAGCAAGGCGTTCGGCAACATTCTGCATGGTAGACCGGTTTAAAAGGTGAGATCACATGGAATTGGATGCAAAATTAGTTTGAAGGCAGAAGACAGAAGGTGGTGGTAGTGGAGGGTTGTTTTTCAGACTGGAGATCTGTGACTACCGGTGTACCACAAGAATCAGTGCTGGGTCCAATGTTTTTTATTATTTATATAAATGATCTGGAAGAATGGTTGGAAGTTTGCCAGTGACACCATAATTAGTAGTGCAGTGGACAAAGAAGAAAGTTATCTCAGAGTACAGCGGAACCTTGATCAGATGTGTTAATGAGAGGCAGATGGAGTTTAATTTAGATGAATGTGAGGTGTTGCATTTTTTAAGGCAAATCACGGCAGGACATATTCACTTAATGGTGGAGTCCTGGGGAGTGTGCTGAACAAAGAGACCTTGGGGTGCAGGTTCAGAGCCCCTTCAAGGTGAAGTTGCAGGTAGATAGGGTGGTGAAGATGATGTTTTGTACGCTTGCCTTTATTGATTAGTGCATTGAGTATAGGAGTTGGAATGTCATGTAGTGGCTGATAGGACATAGATTAGGCCACTTTTGGAATACTGCATTCAATTCTGATCTCCCTGCTATAGGAAAGATATTATTAAACTTGAAAGGATGCGGGAAAGATTTTCAAGGATGTTTCCAGAGTTGGAGGGTTTGAGCGATAGGGAGAGGCTGAATAGACTGGGGCTGTTTTCCCTGGAGTGCTGGATGCTGAAGGGTGACCTTATAGAGATTTATAATATCATGAGGGGCATGGATAGAGTGAATAGACAAGGTCTTTTCCTCAGGGTAGGGGAGTCCAAAACTAGAGGGCAAGTTTTAAAGTGAGGGGAAAAGATTTAAAAGGGACCTGAGAGGCAACTTTATCACGCAGAGGATGGTGCGTAAGTGGAATGAGCTGCTAGATGAGGTACAATTACAACATTTAAAAGGCATCTGGGTTGGTACATGAATAGGAAGGGTTTAGAGGGATAGGGGTCAAATGCTGGCAAATGGAACTGGATTAGTTTGGGATATCTGGTTGAAATGTTAAAGGGTTAATATCTGTTCTGCTGACATATAAGAAATTAGGTGCTTCGTGGGTGCATCTGTCTCGCAGACAAAATGGGGTAATCTAATTATACACTGCTCTCTGTAAATGTTGAATTCAGGCTAAAAGGATAAGGAACTACCTCGTCTTACACATTGCTTTTGGGCAGCTAACCTTTGTTTTACTGTTAGATGATTAAGTTACATGATTATGGGGGAGAAAAAAATTGTATCTTGTATGCATGTCTGACTGTGCTGTAAAAACCTATATAAAGGGAGGATGGTTTCCTTACAGAGAGCATCACTTGACACGGCTCCACAAGCCCTGCGAAGACTGTTAAGTGATCCTCCAAAGCTCGTACTTGCTTAAATAAACGGTGGCTTTTCACAGAAGTTGGCGTATTACGTTTGTATCAAGTGCGAAGGAATCTCCTAAAAGGGAACTCAACATGGTCGACATGGACGAGTTATACTGAAGGGTCTGGTTCTGTGCTGTACAACTCTATGACTCTAGTTCTGATCTCTCGAGAGCTGTCAGAAAAGAGGTGAGGTCCCATTTCCTTCAGAGCTTGCAAGGGTGAAGCTGATGAAATAAATGGGTACGGACAATGATCGGGAAATCTTACTTCCTGTTGTCACTTCTCCAAGGTAATTTCATCGTCAGCATGAATAGGTTTATGTTTGATAGTCTTTGTAAAAGATTATCCTTATTGAGCTCTGATTTGGAACCAATCCAGCTGTGAGCTAGTTTACAAACTCATACCAAGTCCGGTTCACCTATCGCTCGTATACACTTGCTCCCAGTTTGACAACAGGAGTGGAGGAGCACAGAGATCTCAGGTGTACATTGCAGATCTAGAGGAGGTTACAGAGGTAGGAAGTGGAGTGGGGATATATAGGAATGGGAAATCATATAGCTGAAGCTTTGTTAACCCATGGAAGTCACTGAACAAGGATTTAGTAACATAGAACATAGAACATAGAACATAGAACATTACAGCGCAGTACAGGCCCTTCGGCCCTCGATGTTGCGCCGACCTGTGAAACCAATCTGAAGCCAATCTAACCTAAACTATTCCATTATCATCCATATGTTTATCCAATGACCATTTAAATGCCCTTAAAGTGGGCGAGTCTACTATTTTTGCAGGCAGGGCATTCCATGCCCTTACTACTCTCTGAGTAAAGAACCTACCTCTGACATCTGTCCTATATCTATCACCCCTCAATTTAAAGCTATGTCCCCTCGTACTAGCCATCACCATCCGAGGAAAAAGGCTCCCACTGTCCACCCTATCTAATCCTCTGATCATCTTGTAACGGAGAGTGTGAGCTGTGATTAAAAACTGGGACATGATGTTTACTCTGAAGCTACAAGTTCAGTTACAATTGTCTGAAATTTGTGCCTTTTACTGATTTTCATCAGAATTGCCCATGAAAACAACACAGCAGCTCCCAGCATAGACAGAAACAAAAGCAGAAGTTGCTGGAAAAGCTCAGCAGGTTTGGCAGCATTTGTGAAGAGAAATCAGAATTAACGTTTTGGATCTGGTGCTCAGCATTGCACTTCCTGTCCATTCTCACTGTGTTAGAAACCTCAATAAGGGTGCAAGATAATTGAGAGAGAGAAGAGAGAGTACAGGGCCAACATGTTCCCATGAAGGTGAAGGGCAGGACCAATAGGTTGAGCGAACCCTGAATGTCAAGGTTTGAATAAGGGAGGAACAAGCCCTTGGTAGACACCAAGGGCTCAAAAAAGCAGATGCCTTAAAGGAGGATAGAAAATTCCGGGGGTTATTTAAAAATGGAAATTAGGAGAGCAAGAAGGGGTCATAAGAAAACAATCGTGGCTACCACTAAGGAAAACCAAAAGGTGTTTTCTAAAAGTATTCTGTGTTAGAGAATAACCAGAGAAGGAAGAAGCCCCATTAGGGACGAATTTGGCAAAACTGTACGTGTGGAGCCAGAAGACAAAGCTGAGGTTCTAAATGAGTACTTTGCATCTGTATTCACTGTAAAGAAGGACGAATGTGAGTCTAGGAATCAGGAAGAGAGACTCCCATATTTGAATGAATTAGCATTGGATCAGTCCGAAGCCCAGATCAGATGTATCTGTGGGAGGCAAAAGGAGGAGACTGCAGGGACCCTGACGATAATTTTCAAATCCACTCTGGCCACATGAGAGGTACCATTTCAATGTGAGAGGGAAAAAGTTTAAGGGAGATATGTGTGGAGAGTTCTTTACACAGAGGGTGGTGGGTGCCTGGAACGCGTTGCCAGCAGAGGTGGTAGAGGCGGGCACGATAACGTCATTTAAGATATATCTAGATAGATACATGAATGGGTAGGGAGCAGAGGGATACAGATCCTTGGAAAATAGGCGACAGGTTTAGATAGAGGATCTGGATCGGCGCAGGCTTGGAGGGCTGAAGGGCCTGTTCCTGTGCTGTAATTTTCTTTGTTCTTTGTTCTTTGTTCTACTAGAAGGCTCGAGGACAGATAGTGGTACCATTATTCAAGAAAGAGGGGAGGGACAAACCAGGGACAACAGGTGTGAGTATAATACTGAAAAGTGTGAGGTGATGCATTTTGGGAGGACACAATGAATGAAAGCACCCTAAGAAGGACATAAGGACCTTGGTGTACATGTCTATAGGTCCTTGAGGGCAGCAAAGTGGATGGATAAGGTAGTTAAGAAGGCACATGGACTACTGGCCTTTATTAGTAAAGGCATTGAATACAAGAGCAGGGAGGTCATGAGGAAGTTGTGAGTAACATTATTTAGGCTACAGCTCGAGTAATTGTGCAGTTCTGGCCACCACGCTACAGGAAGGAGGTGATTGCAGTGGAGGGGGTGCAGAGGAGATTCACCAGGATGGAGTGGTTCAGCTATGAACAGAGATGAGATCAGCTCAGGTTATTTTACGTAGAACAGAGATGGCTTGGGTTGGGGGTGTGGGGTGGGTGTATTGGGGGGGGGGAGGGGAGTGGCATCTGATTGCCTTGCACAAAGCTTTCAGGAGCACAGGCAGGGTTGGTAGGAAAGTTTCCTCCTTTGTACAGGGCTAAATAGCCAAGGGGCACATTTTTGAGGGAAGGAGCAAGAGGTTTTCATGCAGAGTGTGGTGAGAATCTGCAACTCACTGCCAAACAGGGTGTGAGGTGGGAACACTTAACACATTGATGAAGCGTCCAGATGATCACTTGAAATGCCAGCACATACAGGGCTATGGGTTAATTGCTGGAAAAGGGGCCTGGAGTAAAGTGGTGCTTGATCACCAGCACAGACATGATGGGCTGAAGGACCCTCACTGTGCTGAAAACCTCAATGACTACACGCCTCACTATCTCTGGAACATCATCCAGGCCCTACACCCCTCCCTATTTCCGTAACCTCCTTCTGCATCACTCCCTCAGCACTGACCCTCTGACAGTGCGGCACTCCCTCAGTACTGACCCAATGACTGTACAGCACTCACTCAGAACTGACCCACTCTGATGTCTTCCTAATTGTGGCTGGTTCAGGCAGTGAATGAATTTCAGCCATTGCAATGCAAATCTTTTCATGAACTGCCTTCATTTTACTTTAGGTCTTTGCAAATTAAGTGGTTACTCCTCTTGTCACTGCTCCAGTCTTCAGTCTATGGTATCTGTCTTTCTAAATGTACATTTACAGCAAAGATATCAAGGATCCCTTTTAGAGAGCGAGAGAGAGCGAAAGAGAGAGAGAAAGCCAAAGGCAGCACAGCAAGGATGAGGAAGTATCAGTTTCAAAGAGAGATCCTAATCATAAGATGGAATCTAGGGAGACTAGGACATTACGATGGGTGGGACATTAAAGGGTGTGGGGAGTGAGCAGGAGAGTGTGATTAGACTGGATGGGATATTGAAGGGTGCCTCGAGTGAGGGGAGAGTGGGATCCATCTGAGGGGTCATTAAAGAGTGCGTAGAGTTATGGGGGAAAGTGGAATTAGAGTGGTGGAGTGTGTGGAGTGCAGGACAGAGAGTAGAATTAGACTGGGTGGGATACTGAAGAGTGTGGAGAGTGGGGGAAAGAGTTGGATCAGGCCGATTGGAATATTAAAGGGTGAGGAGAATGAGGGATAGAGTGGAATTAACCTAGTTGGGGCACTGAGGGGTATATGAAGTGGCTCAGTACAACTTCCTCCCACCCCAAAACCACTTCCCATCTTGCCAATATTGTCCAGCCCCTACACCCCTCCCTGTCTCTCTAACCTCTTCCAGTCCCTACACCTATCACAATCTCTGGAAACTTCTCAGCCCCTACATTGTGACCTCTGTAACCTCCTCTCCAGCCCCTACTCTGTTCCCTATCTCTGTAACCTCCTCCAGCCCCTACACCCCCTCCCTATCTCTGTAACCTCCTCCAGCTCCTACACCACCTCCCTATCTCTGTAACCTCCTCCAGTCCCTACACCCCACCCTTTGTCTGTAACCTCCTCTGGCCCCTACATCCCTCCCCATGTCTGTAACCTCCTCCAGTCCCTACACATCTCCCTAACTCTGTAATCTCCTCCATTCCCTACACCCCCTTCCTATCACGCAATGCCCTCCAACCTGGCCTTTCAAGTATTGCCCGATTCTCATTGCTCTGCCTTTGTGGGCCGTGCCTTCAGCTGCCTGGGTCCCCGAGCTCAGGAATTCCCTCCCTTAATCTGTTCGTCTACCTCTGTCTCTCCTCTAAGATACTCCTTAGAAACCAGCCTCTTTTCGTGACTTTTGATCACCTGCGCCTGTTCCTTGCTGAGGAAGCTTGGAGTCAGATTGTTGTTTCAACTCTTCTGATGCATCTCCTGGTTAATCAGGCATGACTTAAATCCACATTGTGCGTTTTTGCTATTTTTCGTGACTATTCCTGTTTTCATTTCTGATCAGCAATTTTCCTGAAGTTGCCTGTCCCCACTCCTATGACACCTCTTGTTTCCTGTGAGCCCGGAAATGTGAAGGACTCTGAAATCTTGGAAACGCGACTCTCTCCACAGATCAACCGAGAAACATGAAGATTATTTCTGTGGATACAGTGAAGGATGGAACCAAGCCTAGTTTAATTATAAGCTGGGGCATCATGTGCAACAGATTGCAGACAACTCTGTAATAAATACCGCCTCAATTAAGATTTAAATGACCAGGGATAATGCATCTTACAGATACATTTGTACCAGCATAGAATTCTGTCAGCTGCAGGGATATTAATGTACAACGTTAAGTAAAGAGGGTGTGTGATATGCAGACACTATCGCCTCAGTTCCACATATGGAGCATGGTGCACAGTTCTGGTCTCCATATCCCTCTGTTAGACCATACTCAGAGAACTGTGCACAGTCTGGTCTCCATATCCCTCTGTTAGACCATACTCAAAGCACTGTGCACAGTCTGGTCTCCCTATCCCTCTGTTAGACCATACTCAGAGCACTGTGCACAGTTTTAGTTTCTCTATCCCTCAGTTAGACCACACTTGGAGCATTATGCACAGTTCCTGCCTACATTAAAATAGAATAGAATCGAATCCATACAGCGTGGAAATGGGCCATTTGGCCCAACAAGTTCATATCAACCCTCCAAAAAGCATCCCACCCACACCTATACCCTTACATTTCCCATGGCTAACACAACTGACCTACACATCCCTAAACACTATGGGCAATTTAACATGACAAACCTGCACATCTTTGGACTGTGGGAAGAAACCAGAGCACCTGGAGGAAACCCAAGCAGACACGGGACAATGCATAAACTCCACACAGACAGTTGCTGGAGGCTGGAATTGAACCTGGGTCCCTGGTGCTGTGAGGCAGCAGTGCTGACCACTGAGCCACCATGCTGCCCTACATATTCCTAAGTTAGACCAAACTTGGAGCAGTGTGCACAGTTCCAGGCTCCGTATCCCTCAGTTAGACCACATTCAAACCACTGTGCACAGTTCTGGTCTCTGTTAAACCCTGAGTTATAGTCATACTCGGAGCAGAAGTCACAGGGTTATAGTCATGGGTGACTTCAACTTTCCAAATATTGATTGGAAACATTTTAGTTGTAATAGTTTAGATGGAGCAGATTTTGTCCAATGCGTTCAGGAAGGATTCCTGACACAGTATGTAGATAGAACAACATGAGGAGAGGCCACTTTGGATTTGGTGCTTGGCAACGAACCAGGCCAAGTGTTAAACCCATTGGTAGGACAGCGTTTTGGCGGTAGCAATCATAACTCTGTTTCTTTCACGATAGTCATGGATAAGGATAGGTACATACAGCAGGGTAAAGTTTATAATTGGGGGAAGGGTAATTACAATTCAGTTAGGCAAGAACTGGGTAACATAAATTGGGAACAGATGCAGTCCAGGAAGAGCACCACAGAAATGTGGAGATTGTTTAAGGAATGCATACTGCATGTGCACGATATGTTTGTCCCTAGCAGGCAGAGAAGATGCGGTCGAGTGAGGGAGCCTTGATTCTCAAGAGAGGTCGAACGACTGGTTAAGAGGAAGAAGGAGGCTTATGTAAGGTTTAGGAAAAGAGGAACGGAAAAGACTCTAGAGGGATACAAGTTAGCCAGGAAAGAGCTGAAGAAAGAGCTTAGGAGAGCTATAAGGGGGCATGAGAAAATCTTGGTGGATAGGATCAAGGAAAACTCCAAGGCTTTTTACATGTATGTGCAGAACAAGAGAATGACCAGAGAAAGGGTAGGGCCGATCAAGGATTGTAAAGGGAATTTGTGCACAGATCCTGAAGAGATCGGAGAGGTCTTAATGAATACTTTTCTTCAGTATTCACAACTGAGAGGGACCTAGTTGTAGAGGAGGATGTTGTGAAACAGGCAAGTAGGCTAGAGGAGGTTGATGTTAGTAAAGAAGATGTGCTAGGAATTCTGAGAAAGTTGAGATAGATAAGTCCCCCGGGCCTGATGGGATTTATCCAAGGATTCTGTGGGAAGTGAGGGATGAGATCGCAGGGCCTTTGGTGATGATCTTTTCGTCCTCACTGTCCACGGGTATAGTGCCAGAAGCTTGGAAAGAGGCAAACATCATTCCCCTGTTCAAAAAAGGGAACAGGGATAACCCCAGAAATTATAGACCAGTTAGTCTTATGTCATTGGTGGGCAAATTATTGGAAAGGGCTCTGAGCGATAGGATTTATGATCACTTGGAAAGGCACAGTTTGATTAGTGATAGGCAGCATGGATTTGTGAGGGGTAGATCATGCCTCACAAACCTTATTGAATTCTTTGAAGAGGTGACCAAACACGTGGATGAAGGTGGAGCAGTGGATGTAGTATACATGGATTTAAGTAAAGAGTTTGATAAGGTTCCCCATGGTAGGCTCATGCAGAAAGTAAGGAGGCATGGGATAGGGGGAAATGTGGCAGATTGGATTCAGAATTGGCTGACCCTTAGAAGACAAAGGGTGGTAGTGGATGGAAAATATTCAACATGGTGCTCAGTTACGAGTGGTGTACCACAAGGATCTGTCCTGGGTCCTCTTCTATTTGTGATTTTTGTAAATAATTTGAATGAAGGAGTGGAAGGGTGGATTAGCAAGTTCGCCAATGATACGAAGGTGGGTCACGTTGTGGACAGTGCGGAGGGCTGTTCTAGGTTACAAAGGGACATTGATAGAATGCAGAGCTGGGCTGAGATGTGGCAGACGGAGTTTAACCCTGAAAAGTGTGACGTGGTTCATTTTGGAAGGACAAACTTGAAAGCAGAATACAGGGTTAACGGAAAGATTCTTGGCAGTGTGGAGGAGCAGAGGGATCTTGGGGTTCATGTTCACAGTTCCCTGAAAGCTGCCACCCAGGTTTATAGAGTTCTTAAGAAGGCGTATGGTGTGTTAGCTTTCATTAATAGAGGGATTGAGTTCAAGAGCCATGAAGTTATGCTCCAGCTATACAAAAGCCTGGTTCGGCCACATCTGGAATATTGTGTCCAGTTCTGGTCACCTCATTACAGGAAAGATGTGGAAGCGTTGGAAAAGGTGCAGAGGAGATTTACCAGGATGTTGCCTGGAATGGAGGGAAGGTCTTACAAGGAAAGGTTGAGAGAGCTAGGGCTTTTCTCTTTAGAACGACGAAGGATGAGAGGTGACTTGATAGAGGTGTACAAAATGATCAGAGGTATAGATAGAGTAGACAGCCAGAGACTATTTCCTAGGGTGGAGATAACTTTTACGAGAGGACATAGTTTTAAAGTGAAAGGAGGTAGATACCGGGGAGACGTCGGAGGTAGGTTCTTTACTCAGAGAGTGGAATGCATTGCCGGAGAGGATAGTGGAGTCGGCCTCATTAGGGGCATTTAAGCGGCTATTAGATAGGCATATGGATGTTAGTATAAGGTAGCAGTGGAGGTTAGATAGACCTTAGGTTTCGGGTAAAAGTTCGGCACAACATCGTGTGCCAAAGGGCCTGTACTGTGCAGTACTGTTCTATGTTCTATGTTCTATGTTCTATGTTCTATGTTCTATGTTCTATGTTCTATTCACAAAATTGAATCCCAGAATGTGGGGCTAAGAAGAGATGCAGTCAGTCATAGAATCCCTACAGTGCAGAACGAGTCATTCGGCCCATTGAGTCCACACCGACCCTCCGAAGAGCAGTCCACCCAGATCCCCACCATATCCCTGTAACCCTGCAGTTCCCATGGCTAACCCACCCAGTCTGCACATCCCTCGACACAATGAGCATTTTAGCTTGGACAATCCACTCTAACCTGCACATCTTTGGACTGTGGGAGGAAACGAGAGCACCCGGAGGTAACCCACACAGACATGGGGGGAGCATGCACACACAGACAGTCACCCAAGGCTGGAATTACACCTGGGTCCCTGGCTCAAACCACTGAGCTGCTGCACCACATCAATCAGGCAGATATTCTCTGGGGTTACCCACTGCATTCCAGGGAATTTTGAAATAAGCAAGGGGCAAAAGGTCAGGGAGGAATTAAATAAAATAACTATCAGTAGAGGAAATGTACCAGGGAAACTAGTGGGCCAAAACGCCAATAAATCTCCTGGACCTGATGGGATGCATCCTCGGATATTGAAGGAAGAGGCTACTGTTAGAACTCTCATTGATTTTTCATTATTTTTATTTTTTTTAATCAATTATGATAGGAGTTGTTAACTGGGAATTGTGCTGAATATGACTTGTGAAGTTTGAGATAGCTTGTGGTAAAAGGAAAAGAACAGACCTTGTTAAACCACAAACTTGGCTGTTGCTGCTTTCCATTGAGAGGCAACCCCACACAACAGTATCCAACACAGTACATCTGTTTGCGAGGGAATAGCCAAAGGGGACTGCTGCACTGCCTACCCGTTGTCTTCCTGGTGGTCACCCAGCACTTTGCTGCCTGTGTAGCTCTTAATTATGGTGCGATCTGCACATTAAAGTTGCTACCCACAATGTCCTCAGCCTTAGGGATGCTCCATAGTGTGTCCATCCACAGCTCCAGCCAATCCATGTGCCAAATCAGGAGCTGCAGCTGAACACACTTCCTACAAATGTGGTCACCATGGAGACTGGAAGTGTCCCTGATTTCCCACATATTGCAGGAGGAGCATTTCAAAAGGCAGAGTTCTCCTGCCATTGTGAACCTTAGCAACTACAAACAATAAGCCAGGAACAAATTACTGAAGCTTACCCACTACTCACCAAATAAGATTTCTTGTGCTCCCTCTCTTCCTGCAGAACCACAAACCACAAAAATAAGGATTTTACATTCTGTCTTCTTACCGGTTTTACTCTGTTTCTATAAAATTGGTTCCTAAGCGGCCAATCCTCTTGCCCTGCATCACTTTTTGAACCCTGATGTCACCTCAGGAGCTCTGCCTCTGGATCCAGTGAAGGCTCTGACCATTCTGCTCCTCTCGCACTGTTGCTCTGACAGGTTACTGAGATAGGGAGGAGTGTAGGCATTGGAGGAGCTAACAGAGATAGGGAGGGATGTAGGGACTGCACTAGAGGAGGTTACAGAGATAGGGATGGGGTGTAGGGGCTGGAGGAGCTAACAGATATAGGGAGGGATGTAGGGACTGCACTGGAGGAGGTTACAGAGATAGGGAGGGGTGTAGGGGCTGGAGGAG
>NC_063378.1:1047706-1057891 GCF_021869965.1 Rhincodon typus | reverse complement strand
ACTGGAGGAGGTTACAGAGATAGGGAGGGGTGTAGGGGCTGGAGGAGGTTACAGGATGTGTAGGGGTGTAGGGACTGGAGGAGGTTACAGAGATAGGGAAGGGTTTAGAGGCTGGAAGAGGTTATTGAGATGTGGAGGGATGGAGGGGCTGGAGGAGGTTACAGAGATAAGGAGGGGCATAGGGGCTGGAGCAGGTTACAGATTTAGAGAATGGTGTCGGGACTGGAAGAGGTAACAGAAATAGGGAAGGGTGTAGGGTGTGGAGGAGGTTACAGAGATAGGGAGGGGTGTAGGGACTGGAGGAGGTGACAGAGATAGAGAGGGGTGTAGGGGGCTGGAGGAGATTATAGAAATTGGGAGGGTTTTGGAACTGGTTGAGATAGTAGAGATAAGGAGGGTTCTCACAGGGGCCCCTGTGGGACCTTCCTCCAGTCTCTGGAGATGTTTATTTAACAGAGTCTGTAATTCCTTGGAGGGCTCCTTCAGATCATTACATTGGAGACTGAGATAGATTTCACATCCTGCAGTCAACATTTCCAGATTTTTCTACAACAATCCACAGCAACACAATCCTGTTTGCAGAAAAGGGAGTAAACTTGGACAGGGAATCAAACTCGCCAAAGATGCATTGTCACCAACGTCCTACACTTTGATTCATTTGCCAGTTGCAGATGGAACAGACGAAGCCAGCATTTAATACCCACTCCTAATTGCACAAAGGACAGTTAAGAGTCACACACATCGCTCTGGGACTGGAGTCACATGTAGGTGAGACCTGATAATGACTGCACTGTCTTTCCCTAAATGACATTAGTGAGTCCGGTGGGTTTTCCAACAGTTTTCAATGATTTCACGGTCATCATTGGGTGCTGACTTCCAGATTTTTAATTGAATTCACGGATTCAAACTCAGGTCTCCAGAACATTCCCTGGCTCTCTGGATGAATCGTGATAATAACACTAGGCCATTGCCTCCCCACTGAAGTTGAAGGTCAGACTTGACACTCGCAGAGAGTTTGGGTCTGGGAAAAGTTCTGGGACACTTTGATGTCTCCGAGAAACCATTAGTTGTTCAGATAGACTCATATTTCACTCCAGTGGATTTAAAAATGAAACTTATTCATGGGATGTGAGCATCACTGGATGGGTCAATATTTATTGCTCAGAGGGTAGTTCTGGAGTCAACCAGACTGCTGTGGGTCTGGAGTCACATGGAGATTCGATTGGGTAAGATTTACACAGATTTACTTCCCTAAAGGTCATTAGTGAACCAGATGGGCTTGTACAACAATCAGCAATGGTTACATGGTCTCCATTAGATTCACCTTTTCATTACAGATTATTAATTGAAATTAAATTCCACCATCTGTCATGGTGTAATGTGAACCAATGCCTCCAGAAAGTTAGCTTTGGGTTCTGAATTACAAACCCAGTAACATTTTCACTGCATGACCACCAATATTGCAGGAAATGTAACAGTAAAATGTAGCTTGAGTTTTCACCCACAGTGAGACATTTAAAATGGACAGGAAGTGATTCATTCTTTCTGTGTTTTCTAAATAGCAGAGGAGAGAGTCTGCACATGATCCTGATGCTGGGAATACGAGCTGTGAAATTCATCGTGGCTGTTGTTCTCATTATTGTTAGTGTTTGTGTCTGCAAGCGGCAAACAGTTAAAGGAAGCTGAAAGACTATTTCAAGCTTTCCACAGCTTTGTCAGTGCAACCAAATCACATGTGTTGTTGGGTTAAGTTGCACTAAATCCAGTTAATGGTATTGGTGAGGATCATCTGAGAGTCACAGATTTACTACAGCACCGAAGGAGGCCATTCAGCTCACTAAGGCCATGCTCGTTCTCTCAGTAGAACAATCCAGTCAGTCCCATCTCCATTCTTTGTCGTCATTGTTCTGAGAGTTTATTTCCCATGAGTGTCCATCCAATTTCTGTTTGAAATCATTGAGCATCTCCCATTCCCCCCACATCATAGTGAGTTCCAGATCATTATCACTCACTGTGTATAACAGCCTTTCCTCACAATCCCTGCTCTGTATATTGCCAGGTCAAAGAGTTTGAGCTATAGGGAGATGCTGAATAGGCTGGGGCTAAGTTCCCTGGAGCGTCGAAGACTGAGGTATGACTTTATAGAAATTTATAAAATCATGAGGGGCATGGATAGGGTGAATACCCAAGGTTTTTGCCCCAGGGTAAGGCAGACCAAAATTAGTGGACCTAGATTTAAGGTGAGAAGGGAAAGGTATAAAAGGGACCTAAGGGGCAGCTTTTTCAAACAGAGAGTGGTGCGTATATGGAATGAGCTGCCAGAGAAAGTGGTGAAGGATGGTACAATTACAACTTTTAAAAGGCAACTGGATGAGTACATGAATAGGAAGGGTTTAGATGGATATGAGCCAAATGTTGGGAAATGAGACAAGGTTTATTTAGGACATCTCGTCGGCATGGACGAGTTGGACCGAACGGTCTGTTTCCATGCTGTATAATTCTCTGACTCTATGACTTTACCTGTGAAAAATCTACTCCAATCAACTTTTCTTGTCTTATACCATTAAAATTTAGCTTACTACAATTAAAATCTTTAACTTTTATGGAAGCTTATCCTTTTCCATCAACATTTTAAAGGAAGACACAAAGTGTTCCCGTACTGTCACCTCAGTCACTTGCCCTGCCTTATTATCCAAGAGAAGGTCAAGGCTTTCTTCTTCTCTGGTAGGATCATTTACATATTAATAAAGAAAATTTTCTCGAACACATCAAATAAATTTTTCACCATCCAAACCTTTAACACTATGGTAGTCCCAGTCAATGTTTGAAAAATTAAAATTCCCTATTATCACAACCTTATTATTCCTACATATATCTGATATCTCTTGACATATCTTTTTCCTCAATTTCCCTCTGACTATTGGGGGGCCTATAACATAAACCCATCAAGGTGATCATTTCTTTCTCATTTCTAATTTCAACCCATATATTTTCATTTGACAATATTTCAGAAATATCTTCTCTAGTTACAGCAGTAATGTTTTCCTTAATCACAAACACCATTTCCCCTCCTCTTTTACCTCCCATTCTATCCTCCCTATAGCATCTGAAAGCTGGAACATTGAGTTGCCAGTTCTGTCCATCCCTGTAAGATCACTTGCAGTGAAATAAATGCAGTTTAATACTTCAGAGTTACTTTGTTCTCTGATTTGCTCTTATCTGTATTTTCTAATCAGCTTGCTCTTTTCAGATTTATAATAGTCCTCATATATCTTTCTATCTACAGAGCTACTTACCCCCCTATCTAATAGTTCACAGTCTCCCTTAAAAGAACCAGCAATCTCCCCGCTAGGATATTGGTCCCTTTAAAGGACAGCATTTCATTGAACACTTTAATCATTCCAGTAGCTGCATGTTAACTTTTTGTGACTTATGCCCTACCAAGGAATTCCTAAGTCGTTCTCCGTTTAAATCAATTTTTTTTATTTTTCTTGCTGAAGTGAACATGTCTTTTCTGTCCCAGAAGAAATCCCAATGATCCAAGAACCTGAATCCCTGAATATTACATCACTTTTCCAACCATTAATTTATCTCCTTTATCCTTTTATTCCCTCCCTTACTCGAGCTTGGCACTGGGAGAAAACTAGAGATTACTACTTTTTGAGATTTTTTAAAATCTTCCACCTAAACTCTTATATTCACTCTGTAAAGCCTTGAGGTTTTCCCTAACTATATCATTCATACTAATGTGGACAATAACTTCCAGGTTCTCGCTGTCGCAATATGTTGCAAACACTTTGAGATGTCCTTAATCTAGCACTAGGAAAGCAACACACCACCCTAGATTCACACTCAATGCCACAGAATTTCCTGTTTGTGCCTCTGAAAGAAGAGTCCCCAATATCAATTATTCTTGTACTTTTTGTTAAAACGAGCACTCAACATAAAATTCATTCTTAGTACCCAAGTTCAGATTGCCCCTTCTACTTTCCTCCAAAAGACTATCCCTTTCAACAGTACCCAAAACTGAATAAAAACCAAAAGAACTGCGGATGCTGTAAATCAGGAACAAAAACAAAGTTGCTGGAAAAGCTCAGCAGGTCTGGCAGCATCTGTGGAGGAGAAAACAGAGTTAACGTTTTGAGTCCGGTGACCCTTCCTCAGAACTGATAGTGGCTGGGAAAACATCAGTTTAAATGCAGAAAATAGGGAGGTGGGTGGGGTAGGGAGTAAACAATAGGATAGAGCCCAAAGAGAGAGAAAGACAGTTGGACAGACAAAGGAGTTGCTAACGATCAGGCTGGGAGGGTGAATAGTTGTTAATGGGGACTGTTAGTGACTAACAACAGGGGGTGTGTATGAAACTTCAGTTGGAATCCACGAGGGGTGAGTCTGTGCCGGAGGCAGTCACTGAGGCATGTGATATGGCTATGGAAACGAGTTTTAGCAAATATCTGGTCAAACACCAGGAGTGACAGTGAAATTAAAGTCGGTGGGCAAGAAGAGAGATTGGAACGGAAATCCCGTCAGAGAGAGCAGCAGAACTTCTTCAAGGTGGGCATGCCTGGAAGAGACGTGGCAGTGAGTTAAACACTGTTAAACTCTGTTTTCCCTTCCACAGATGCTGCCAGACCTGCTGAGCTTTTCCAGCAACTTTGTTTTTGTTCCCAAAACTGAATATCTGTTTGAGAGAGGAATAGCCACATGAGACTTCCTTACAGTCACCTATCTATCTGATTGACCCTGCTGTTTAACCCCTTTTCTAAATCCCCCAGCTATCTCATGGTGTCCCTTGTACACCCTCAAAGACATTTGACCTAAAAAGGAGTTTTCAATAGCACCTTAAACATAAAATAAATGACCTTACCTTACCCACAGAAATCATTATTAAGAATGCAAAACAAAATCAATCATATAAATGTGGTTGACTCTTAACTGTCCTCAGGGCAATTAGGAATAGGCAATAAATGCTGCCTAGCCAGTGACGCCCTCATCCCGTGAATGAATGAAAAATAAAAAAATCAACCACTTAGCTGAGCAATCAAATTAAAAATGCATCCTCAAGTAGTCCATCAGACAGCTTTAAATCCTCAGATAAAATAATTATAAACACGGCTGGAGTCAGCCACATGACGACTTCTCCAAGCTTAAACACAACTCCATTTAGAAAAAAACTATCCTCTGCAATTTAAAAAAAAATTCTCTATATCAATGTTAAAAAGAAACTCTCGTTCCATGTGAATAATTTTGTTTTAGCAAATGAAAAAAAGCTTGATCCATCAACATGTAGGCCTCTGCAAAAGCTCTGTAAGTACAGCACCACTTTAAAAAAAAAACACATTTTCTTCATTTTTTTTGGATATCAAAAATTCATAAAGAATCAAATTAAAAATCTTAAACTACTGAAATGTAGTAACTACAATAAAGTTAGGAGTCAGCCTGCAATCTCAGGAGCAGCTGTGATATCCATTTTACTCTCATTCTGCCATGTTCTTCACTTTGTTGTTACCCACTTCAGTAAGAAAAATAAAAATGATTGAAACAGAGAACAACTGAGGAATTCCTAGGTAGGGCATAAGTCACAAAACATTAGCATGCAGTTACTGGAATAATTAATAAGTTAAAATGAAATGCTGTCCTTTAATTTAAGAAGAATTGAACATAAAATTATGGATCTTATGTTTCAGTTATGTGATGTATTAGTGAAACCACATCTCAAATACTGTGTATAGTTTTGGTCTCCTTATTTAAGGAAGAAGGTATGTGTTGGTGACAGTTCAGAGGTTTACTAGATTAATATTGGATTTAACGTATACTCCAATGAGGAAAGCTGAGACAGACTGGGATTGATTTCATTGGAATTTAGAAGCATGAACAGACACTAATTGAAGTATATATGTCCTTGAATGGTCTTGTCAAGGTGAGTGAGTACAGAACCAGGATGCACTGCTTTAAAATGAGGAACCACTCTTTCAGGATGGAGATTGAGATATTTTTCTGTCAGTGGGTTTTGTAACTTTGGAATTCTGCCTCAGGTGGCACTGGAAACTGGGTCATTGAATATTTTTCAGCAGAAGATAGATTCTTATTAGGCAAGGGAATTAAATGTTATCAGGTATAGATGGGAATGTGTAATTCAACATGCAAACACATCAGTCATATTCATATTGAATGGTACTGTAGGATTGAGGGTAGCTGACAGGTTTGTACAACAACATGGGGTTAGAGATTCTGGAAAGGGGTCTCCATATCCCAATTTTCTGCCTCAGAGTAAGGGAGAGAATTCTAAAGCCCCAGAGCCAGTGTAGAAACTGCATGTGATCTGCTCCTATGATGCTGCTTGGCCTGCTGTGTTCATCCAGCCCTGCACCTTGTTGTCTGTGATCTGCTATAACAAGGTGTAGAGCTAGATGAACACAGCAGGCCAAGCAGCATCATAGGAGCAGGAAGGCTGACGTTTCGGGCCTAGACCCTTCATCTGCTGCCTGACACTGAACAGAAATATCACAGAATCAAGTTTAAATGGTCAACTATTTGCAACGAAAGCAACATTTTGTGGAGATTCTCACGTTGCCCACTTCCTCACTCTGACACAGAGTCACATATCTGCACTTTATAATTAAATACACAGGGGGTAGCAGCAAAGGAAGAGGCCATTCAGTCCAAGCAGAGGGTTCTGGCAGTAACTCCCCAGGCGAGCAGTTGGACAGGTCATAGGTAAGTAATGCAGTGATTGCAATTCACTCCCACAATCAATATCTTTGATGTTACTGTGACTTTACAAGAACACCTTCCAATGATTGAATGTTCTCAGGGTCACCAGACCCAAAGCATTAACTCTGATTTGTCTTCACAAATGCTGCCAGAGCTGCTGAGCTTTTCCAGCAACTTCTGCTTTTGTTTCGGATGATTGAAGCCTTCAATAGATTTCTACTTATGATGGAGCTCTGGGCTTGTTACTTGAACAGAGATCAATTCTCAATTCCTGTTAGACATGAACAGAACGAGGTCCACTCAAATCCCCCAGTTGTTTGCACAGGAACAGGAGGTCCATTTAGCCCGCTTGAACCTGTTACACACAGGATGAGACTAATTCAGCCCCTTGAGCCTGTGACATGGGAACAGGAGGAGGTCCATTCAGCCCCTCAGATCTGTGAGAGAGGAACAGGAGAAGGCCTATTCCGCCCCATTGAACCATGTTAAATACTGCCTAGGTCTGCACAGAGACAATATAAGGTCATACAAAGGGTTAACATTTTGTTTGTAATGCTGTGCAAACTGCTGCTTTCTCACTTTGAAATTCCCAAACTCGCTCACAGTGGCACATTGAAAATGTAAATTAAGTAGGGGGTAGCATGGTGGCTCTGTGGCTAGTGCTGTTGCCTCACAGCGGTAGGGACCCGGGTTTGATTCCACCCTTGGGCGACTGTCTGTGTGGAGTTTGCACATTCTCCCCGTGTCTGCGTGGGTTTCCTTCTGTTTCCTCCCACAGTCCAAAGCTGTGCAGGTTATGGATTGGCTATGCTAAATTGCCCAAATTGTGTAGGGTGGGAAATGCAGGGCTAGGGTGAGGGGTGAGTCTGCGTTGGATGCTCCTCAGAGGATCAGTTTGTCCCCAATGGGCTGAATGGCCTGCTTCCACAGTGTAGGGATGCTAAGTACATGGGGGAGCAGCACAGGAAGAGGCCGTGTAGAACAAGCAGAGCATGTCAGCACTTACTCCTCAGTCGGACAGGTCCAGGGTAAATAATAAAATGACAAGCACTAATTTCCAGGATCAACATCATCCTTTGTTGACGTTATGGCTTTCGAAAGACATATTCCAGTGATTGATGTCTTAAAACAATTCTATTGATCGAGATCTAGCAATAAGGCTCAACTCGCTCATACTGAACATCTTTCTAGAGCAACGGACAAGGCAAGGGCAGAGACAGGAGATTTGGCATATGCTGAAGAGGTGAGAGGCACCATAGAAATTCAACTCGTGCATTGTTTTATTTTCTTGAGGCCTTGTAACTCTCTGCTGAGCACCTATCATCCCACAGAGAATCAAAATAGTCTGTGAGGAGATTGTCTAAAACACATTCTGATCTCTCAACAGCTATCAGACAAGACATGAGGTCTCATTAATCCTTTCGCTTTCAGAACTTGAACGGGAGGAGCTGATGAAATATCTGGGAGCGGACAATGATTGGAAAATCTTTCTTCCTGCTGTCACTTCTCCAAGGTAATGGCATTGTTATCTCAGACAGATTTATGTTTGATTAACTTTCACAAAGACTTTCTTATTGATCTCTGAATGGGAACCAATTCAGCAGTGTGAGCTAGTGTACACGCTCACACCACGTCTGGGTCACACATCACCCTGTGCTCACTGGCAATAGTAGTGGAGGAGCACAGAGATCTTACAGTGGACATTGCAGATCTAGAGCAGGTTACAGAGGTAAGAAGCAGAGAACGGAGATGAAGGAATGGGAAATCTGTGGTGATTATAATAAAGTTGAAGCTTTGTTAACCAATGGAATTCACTGAGCAATGATTCAGTCATGGCGAGTGAGCCATGATTAAAAACTGGGGAATGATATTTACTCTGAAATGACATATTGGATTGCAATTTTCTGATACTTGTGCATTTTGTTGACTTCCAACAGAATTGCCCATGAAGGCAACACAGCAGCTCCTAGAATAGACAGGCTGTACAGCATCACCTACTTCCTATCCATTGTCACTGTGCTAGAAACCTCAGAAAGGATGCAAGATAACCGACAGAGAGAAGAAAGGAAAAGCAGTCAATGAAGAAAAGAACGTCAAAAATTCTGTTCCATATTTAGTTTTGCTCTCAACACATGCAGAGCTCAGTCTCGAGGCGTTTTGCTCAAATGTTTGAGTGTCTGGAATGGGGTCAGTGCTGAATCTGGGGACAAGTCCGTCTTCAATGCTCTCTTTTTGCACTTTAACTTACACCTTTTTGAGATTTTTTATTCTCCAAGATTACCAACCCCCTTCTCTATTGCATTGGGCCTCTATGCCATCTGCCCCTTTTTGCACCTCTGCCAAAGGTGTAAAAAAAACCCTCTTTTTCAACGTTACAGAGAAGGGGAGGTTAAATGAAAGAAAATCCCTGATTGTCACTTTATAAGTAACAAGTAACAATTTATTTATTTAACCTGAACAGTGAACAAATTAACAAGAACTACTAACAAAATAAACAATACCACCCAACTCTTAACTATTTACTAACTGAACAAAATTTTTACTGGTATAATATTCGAATAAACACAAGTGCCACTTATATAACCCAAGCAGAAAGAAAATTAATTAAAACTTAGTCTGTCAAAGTCCACGCAGAATGTGTCTTCTGGAATGCTCTGTCTCTCCAGTCATAAACACTTTTCTTCTGCTGTTCTCAAATCATAAACACCTTTCTTCCATTGATCCTGCTGTCAGGGATGTTTTCTATGTAAAGAATCTTAGCTAGAAGTGCTGTGGTACCTTTTATGGATAAGATGATGCTTTCTTAGAGAGCTCAGCAATTTCTTATGAGAGCTAGATGCTTATTTCTCAGTCGGTGGTTCACTCTCACACCGATTTTCAAAAGCCCTCTCCTTATATACCTTAGATGACATATTAATTTTCTTCCAATAGCATTGTTCCGAGCTCGTCAAAACCATCAGATTTAAATTCAATTGTCTTTCAGTTGCTAAGTGCGTGGTTTAAATTAATTGGCTGATTCTCCAGATCATTGCCAAAACATCAAAACACGCCTAAGGTTTCCAATCTCACAACCAATTGTTAGACATTTCCATTTTAAAACTGGCTGTACATCTTCAGCTACATACAGACACTTTTTTTTCTGTACAAATCTCTAAGCTTAGAAAAGGACTTTATCTCTTAAAGGAACCATGTACTGTTCTCCCTTATCATTTTTTACAAACAAATTTACCTTCCTGCCTCCCAAATTCATGACTACCCTACACAACTTAATAACACCACCCTCCCTTAAAAACAAAGAACCATCATAATGAAAAGATGGCTTTTTTAAAAATCTTAACACCATTGTCACAATGTATAGAGGTCGGTAATCTAAAGTTACACCTTTAATACTATTTCTGTATACATATATAACATAGAACCAATACAGTCCAATCTTATCTGCATATTTTCTTTCAAACCTGTGCTAACACG
>NC_063378.1:1040935-1047206 GCF_021869965.1 Rhincodon typus | reverse complement strand
GATGTGGATTTACCCTTCAGCAGCCGCTCCCAATCTAATTTCCCCAGTTCCTGCCTAATACTGTTGTAATTAGCCTTCCCCCAAGTTAGCACTTTTACCTAAGGACCAATCTTATCCTTATCTATAACTGTCTTAAAACTTAACGGAGTTATGATCACCGTTCCCAATATTCTCCCCTACTGAAACTTCAATCACCTGGCCAGGCTCATCCCCAGTACAAAATCTAGTATGACCCATTCCCTGGTTGGGCTACCTTCATAATGTTTCAAGGAACCCTCTAGGATGAACCCAACCTGTTCTACCCCATCTAACTCCCTGGCACATGGAGTCCCAGTCAATAATTATTATTTATGATACTGAAGGAGGGGTAAACATTAGTCAGAATGTCAGGGAAAGCTGCCCACTGCCGGTAAATCTCAGGATCCTTAGGAACATTAATATTCAGAGGGATCTTGGGGCCCAAGTCCACAACTCCCTGAAAGTGGCAACACAATTAGGTAAGGTGGCAAGGAAGGCATATGACATACTTGCTGTCATTGGTGGGGGGCATTGAGTATAAACGTTTACAAGATGTTGCAGATGTATAAAACTTTAATTCGGCTACATCTGGTCGTCATACTATAGAAAGTATGTGGGGGCTTTGGAGAGGGTGCAAAAGAGATTTACCAGGATGTTGCCTGGAGTATTAGCTTGGATTATTTTCGTTGGAACATCGGAGGCTGATGGGTGATTGGATAGAAATGTGTAAAATTATGAGGGGCATTGGTAGGGTGGACAGTCAGAGTTTATTGCCCAGGGTGGAACTGACAAATACTAGGAGGCAGAGATAACCAGGTGTAGATCTGGATGAACACAGCAGGCCAAGCAGCATCAAAGGAGCAGGAAGGCTGACATTTCAGGCCTAGACCCTTCTTCAGAAATCTGAAGAAGGGTCTAAGCCCGTCACGCCAGCCTTCCTGCTCTTCTGATGCTGCTTGGCCTGCTGTGTTCATCCAGCTCTACACCTTGTTATCTCAGATTCTCCAGCATCTGCACTTCCTACTATCTCCAAATACTAGGAGGCAGGTTTTTTACACAGAGTGTGGTACGTGCATGGCATGTTTCTGCCAGGAGGTGTGGTAGAAGCAGATACAATAGCAACATTTAAAAGGTGTTTAGGCAGACACATGGCCAGGTAGGGAATAGTGGGATACAGACCATGTGCAGGTGGATGAGTTTAGTTTAGAATGACATCATGGTCGAGACAGACATCATGGGCTGAATGGCCTGTTCCTGTGTTTTATTTAATTCATTCTTGAGATGTGGAAATCACTGACCAGGCCAAAATTTATTACCCAATCCTAATTAGTGTTACGTGTTAACCACTGTTTTGGGTCTGGAGGCCAGACCCAGGTAAAAACGGTAGTTTCCTTCCCTAAAGTAGTCTGACGATCAACAATGGTTTCAATGAGTTCTAATTCCAGATATTTATTGAATTAAAATTCCACCACCTGCAACAGCAGGATTTGAACTCAGGTCTCCAGGCTCTCTGAATTAATAATCTGGCAAGAATACCATTAGGCCATCACCTCCTTTCTATTTACATTATCTCGGTACTGGTTGTGAAAGGGAAGACCACATCTTGGCATTTTTGTATTTTTTAAATTGTGGTCTGAAATGAGAAAATAGATGTTTTAATAATTGTTTGCTGCCTGGTTGGATGGTAAGTAACTTGAACCCCATTGTTAACACTGTTTACACAGCTGTGGGATACAGCAGTGTGTGCAGACAAACTGGAGCCAAGGGGTTGTGTACCGATGGAGATTGGTTAACAACTAGAAGCTGATTGGTTTTCACACTGGTGAATCAATGACTTCTGCCTGCCAACAGCTATGTGATTGGTTCCCAGGTAGCCAAACAGCTTGAGGCTAGGAACAAGAAGCTATCAGGTCTCCACAATCCAGAAGCGCTCGCTCTCTCGCTCTCTTCCTCTCTCTGTTCTCTGCAGTAAGCAACTTTAAACCTGTGAAAATCAGGTTATTTTTGCATCAGCAGTTGCTGCAACTTTTAGTTGACAAGTTGGACACCTTTCCATCAGTGAAACAGCCACCCTGTGCCTCTTACAAACCAGTGGAAGCATCAAGAGAAGGAAGAGGTAGCCTGAATATAACCTGAATCATAGAAACCCTACAGTGTGGAATCAGGCCATTTGGCCCAACAAGTTCACACCGACCTGCCAAAGAGGATCCCACCCAGACCCACCCCCAACTTTATCCCTAAAATTCTGCTTTTCTCCATGGTCAACCCACCTAGCCTACACATCCCTGGACACCATGGGCAATTTAGGATGGCCAATCCACCTACCCTCACAACTTTGGACTGTGGGAGGAGACTGGAGCACCCGGAAGCAACCCACGCAGTCACCCAAGGGTGGAATCAAACCCAGGTCCCTGGTGCAGTGAGGAAGCAGTGCTAACCACTGAGCTACCGTGCTGCCCCCAAACCAGAATCATTTCATCAAACTCTGTGGAACCACTGAACTGCTTTTCCAGCTATTCCCAGCCCACCTTCTTTTCCTGTCTCTGAGTGTGTGTGTGTGAGAGAGAGAGATGTTGTTATAAGAGAAGAGAGATAACAAGGTGTAGAGCTGGATGAACACAGCAGGCCAAGCAGCATCAGAGGAGCAGGAAGGCTGACATTTCGGGCCTAGACCCTTCTTCAGAAAATTCTCTTGTTATAAGAGAATTAGAGTTTTAGTTTGTAACGTAATATGCATCTGGATTTATCATTGTTTACCTATAGCTAGGGTTTAATTAGTTTGTAACGAATGTCAATTCTTGTTAAGTGCAGAAACCTGGTCCCTTCTTTCTGCCAACCTGCTCGGAAAGATGGGGAAACTGGATGCATTTTAAAAGGTTTAATTTTTGTGACATTAGCAGGAATAGCAGGGCTCGGTTTCCAGTGTGCCCACCCTCCCCAGTGAGGTGTGCCTTTGTAAAAGTGAAGACAGAGCGAGGGGGAGCGGGGTCAATGCAGAGAGAGCCAAGTGATGCTGGTCACCGATTGCAATCTTCACCTTTTCAGGGTCATGGCAATGGGGTCATGATGAGCCACCGACAAATGGCGAGCAGGAGCAGCATCCTGAAGTACTTTGAGTCCGCACTGAAGGGAGCACCTCGAGAGCAGGGCAGCCCCCCCTTGGCCATCACCAACGCTCACCCTGCGCCAAACAAGACCTGCAACCTAAAAGTGAAACGCAGGAAGACGCGGCGAGAGCTGAACCGCACCAAATTTGGCCGGGGGCTCAGCGAGAAGCCGTCTCGGCACAAGCCCTGGGCTCAGGGAGCGGGCCGGGCCAGTGAGTGCCGCTGCCGGCGGGAAAGGGCCGAGGCAGGGGCTCCCAAAACCCCTGTCCCTTCCAGCTGGGTAATCACCCAGAACCGCCTCAGCCAGAAGCACCTGGGCATCTTCAACAGGGAGGTCAAGTCCGTCACTGCCGAGAGGCTCCCCCTGAGTGACGGGCAAGGTGATGCCGGAGAGCCTGCCCCGCCAACTGCCAAGGTCACCACGCCTGTGCCGGGGAAGGGAGCCGAGCCGCCAGAAGCCCCTGTGGTGGAACCGAGCTCTCCGACACCGGAGCCAGCGAGGAAGGGGTCCCAGCCAACGGTCACGCCCAGGCCCCCCGCCCCAGTCGCCGAGGTGGCGCGGAAACTCATCCGGGCCCTTGGCACCCAGCGGGCCTTCCCAGGGCAGAGCCTGGTGCGGCAGACACAGCAGCAGCTGCTGGAGCTCCTGGTCAAGAGACACGGACACCGGGCAGCGAAGCTACTGACCACGGCGGGCAACGCTGCAGAGAATTCTGGTAAGAGCCTCCAGTCACAAATCGGTGAGACCCCACCCCCTGCACTGTCGCCCCCTTCACGAGTAATGTCACCGTCACAGAGAAAGGGAGGTAGAGGCCAGAGGGGCAGCCTCCCTTGTGACAGGCGGTCATAGAATCATAAGATCATAGAATCCCTACAGTGCCATTCGGCCTATAGGCTCTGCACGACCCTCCGAAGAGCATCCCACCCTAATCCCGTAACTATGGCCAACCCACTCTAAGCTACATATCTTTGGACCGTGGGAGGAAACCCACATGGACACGGGGGAAAATGTGCAAACTCCACACAGACAAAGTTGCCCAAGGCTGGAATTGAACCTGTGTCCCTGGCGATGTGAGGCAGTAGTGCTAACCACTGAGCCCCCGTGCTGCCCTCCAGTGATTGTGTGGAGTTACAGGGTTCACAGGATCCTGAACTGTCCTTAACCGTGCCCTCCTAGCTGCCCCACGCTCTCCCAAATCTACCACCTAGCTCTGTTACCCCAGGCCATCCCATCCCCCACACCCATCACTCTCTCTCTCTCCCCCTTAGCCCCCTCCCCTGCCCTGGCTGTGTGGTTTTTCGCCCCACCCTCCCCACAATCCCAGCTACCCAGCTGGTCCCACTCTCCAGACCTGTCTCCATTGCCTTTGAAATTCATCACTTCCAAATATACATCCAGCTGTCTTCTGAAAACTGCTTTGAAATCTGCCTCCATCACTCTCCCAGGCAGCACATTCCAAATCCTAACAACTCCCTGAGTAAAGAGTTTCTATTCTAATCTCATTTTCCAACACTTGGCCCATCGCCATCCCCATTGCCTTGGCATCACAAGTGCTTATCTAAATACTTCTTCAATGTTATGTGAATTTCTGCCTCTTAAAGGCATTAAATTCCAGATTCCGACCACTCTCTGAGTGAAAAACCTTCTCTCACCTTAAGTCTATACCCCCTAGTCATTGACCCCTCCATCAAAGGGGAAAATGTTTCTTCCTGTCTGCCCTATCTATGCCCTTCATCATTTTATACATCTCAATCATGTCCCCCTCTGTCAATCTCCTCTGCTCTAAGAAAAACAACCCCAGTCTGTCCAATCTCTCTCCATTACTGAAACTCTCCAACCCAGGCAACATCCTGGTAAATCTCCTGCACCCTCTCCCAGTGCTATTACATCCCTCCTATAATGTGGATTCCAGAACTGCCCACAGTTCTGTAGTTGTGGCCTAACTAGTGCTTTATACAGTTCCAGCATCACCTCCCTTTTCTCCCACGCCCAGCAGGGTGCCACCACCGACCCAGTCCTCTCTCTCCCGTCCCTACCCCCAAATCCCATCAGCCTTCTGACCGTGAGACCTTGACTCACTCCTCTGTCACTCCCAATAGTTCATCTCCCTCCCAAGGCCCCATCCTATGCAGTCGCAGAAATTGTAACACTTGGTCCCTGAACGGCTCCTCGTCTCACCGCCCAAGGCTCAATCGCTCCTTTCAGGTAAAGCAGTGACCTATTTGCAGCTTTTCCGATCTATTGGCAGGATCTGCTGTCTGCAATGTGGTGGATCTGTGCACTGGGCAGACCGGGTGCAGCCTAGGGTGACAGATGTACTGAGTCCATGAGATGAGCCTGACCTTGCAGTCACCCAGCGTTTCAACCACCTGACTCGTCCTCGAGCTCATGTTTCCGTCTGGGGCCCACTGTGGTGTTCCAGTGATGCCTAACGGAAGCTGCAGAACAAATACCTCACTTTCCTGTCTGGCACTTTCCAGCCTTCAGGGCTCAACATTGAGTTTAACAATTTCAGAGCATGAGCTCTGACCTTGGTGCTGAATTCCATGCCACTGCACCCCCCCCCCCACCCAACCCTTGCCTTCTTGTCTTGTAGTCTTGTAGTTTTGCTTTGATATATTCTGCTATTAACACCCACGCTCTGTCCCTTGGTTATAAGCATCACCACTCCCTTTCCTTTGCATGCTGTGATAGTATTGCTCTCGAAACTCACAATGTTCTCCCTTTCTATTGTTGCTGCATAACTGACTGAACCCAATGTGTCTTCTCAGAGCTATGTTCAGGCATCGAACCCCGCGAAGGGCACGTGATTACCAGTAACGCCTCACCTTCAGGGGACCTGCTAATGGAGGAGACCTCCCTGGGCCTCAAGGAGCAGCCTTGTAAATTCCCTGTGCATTCAACACCACTGATGGTAATGGGGCTTTTTGGAGGGAGATGACTGGGTGGGGAAAGCAGAGACAGTCTCACTGTGTGATATTGCCCAAAAGCTTGCTGATGGCTGTAGGGTGGTAAGAGAGAGGAAAAGAGAGAGAAAAGGGGTGGGGGATCAGTAAGTGGGCATTGTGGTGTGTGTTTGTGTCTGGGTCAGGGGTGTGTGTGTGTGTGTGTCTTTGTGTTTGGGAGAGAGAGTGTGTCTGTGTGT
>NC_063378.1:1037727-1040495 GCF_021869965.1 Rhincodon typus | reverse complement strand
GAGAGAGAGTGTGTGTGTGTGTGTGTGTGTGAGTGTGAGAGAGAGAGGGCAGTGAATGTGAGAGTGAGTTGAGGTGTAGTTTATCTTCCAGCTTCACCTGTAATGCTGGTTGTGAATCTGATCATCCAGCATCAGCCTGTCTTCCAGCTGCTATCTCTTGCTGAGCGTCTTAGTCTCTCGCTAACACCTTCCATTTGGCTTGATCCCCAGGTGAATGGCGTTTTGTACAGACAGCAGCAGTGTGGTGGTTTCTCTGGAGGCACACCTTCAGTCTGTGTCCGTGCCGCTGCAGCCTCTCCAGCTGCATGTCTCCAGCAGGAAGTGACTGACGGGACCACACTGTTTGCTGCTTCTCAGGCCTCTACCCGCCTCCTGAGGCCTAGGTGCCAGGCCCAGGAGTTGCCTTCATCGCGACGCTTGTGGGCGAATGCTGGGCCCTTCCAGAGGGCCCGAGCGGGTGGCACCATATTTCCGAGCCCCCTGCTCTGTCCGAGCTGGTCAGATAGCGCCTGGGATCTGCTAACGAGAGCTGCCAGCGAGACAGGGAGGAACCAGGAGCCATCTCTGCTGCGAATCACCGCCACGCCCAATGGCCATGGCACCCAGGCGAGAGGCTGGGAGTCCCTGGGCGGAGTAGGCCACAGCTGCTTCCCCGGACGGTTACGGGGCCCAGCCGCTAGCAATCCGGAGGAGAACAGGAATCGGGGCCTGCCCCTGGGCGATATTGTCAATGTGTCCCAACCCCAGGGGCTGGAGGGGGAAAGAGAATCCGCTGTGGCTACAAGGAGGCACCGGTTCGTCTACACCAACACTGGCCTGGCACCCCCGCTGTATCCCGCTCAGGCCCGGGCAGGGGCTTTGCCCCTTCCCCTGGCCTTTTATTACCCACCTTCAGGGGCCTTGGAGTGGGCCGACTCTCCGGTGCCAGGCTGGGACAGAGCCCCTCAGACACCCACCTGGGAACCCACAAGCCCCGAACCCTGGGTGTACCCCAGGATGAAGCTGTACTGACCACTGACCAGGGAGAGAGCACTGCCCACCACTGACCATTGCCTGGGGATGGGGTCACTGCCCACGACTGACCATTGCCTGGGAGGGAGCACTGCCCACCACTGACCACAGCCCAGGAAGGAGCCTTGCCCACACTGACCGCTGCTGAGGGAGGGGGCATTGACCACCAAATGGCAGGGGAGAGTTTGGGGATGGAGGGGTTATAGCTGTAGCTCATTGCAATTACCCCCTCCCCTCACAACAACCCCTCCCCCTCTCCTTCCCCCTCCTTTCACACCCTCCTTCCCTGACCCCCTCCTCTCTTAACCCCCTCCTCCCGCCCAGTCCTGCCATAGATTGGGGTGGTTTATCGATGGGCGTTCCCTGTCCCCTCAGTCTGGAGGTAAATCACTCAAGGAGAATAATTTTTACCCTTTCTTCACTGGAAAGTTTCTGCTTTCCTGCGTTTCACCCAAAGCACTGTGAGCACCCCCACCTTCCCCAGTCCCTCAATACCCTGGGGATGAGGGAGCCTGAGCGAGGGAGGGGAGTAGGAGTTGAGGGGAGAATCTGAGCGAGGGGAGCGTCTAGGGGAGATTTGAAGTGAAGCGGTCTGGTAGAACATTTGACTGAAACAAGGGCAGTCTGTGTAACTGTTCACCATTTGCCCCAGAGGGGGTAAGGATTAACCCAGGAGTCAATGAGCAGTTGACTGAACCTTGTGTTCCGATTCCTTTGAAGAATGGGGGTGTGATGTGAGACAGTTAACAGCCGCATGAACAATATCGATCCATTGACAGGATGTGACCATCCCTAACCTCCCCGGGATAACTGCTGCTAACCTGTGTTGTTGAGCATTTATTTGGGAGGAAGGACGGCCACGGAGCTGTTTGGGAGGGGTGGGAGGTGGAGATTGTAAATGGTTTACAATAAAACCCAGCACATGCTGATTGAAGCTGGATTGTGTGAACCAATGACTGCTTTAATGAGGGAACCGAGAGGCTAACGGGGAACGACCTGGAACCATGAAGGAATGTCGGTAAAATACACCCCGGCAGTATTGGAGGGAAAGCCAGGATCGAGACATCAAAGGGGAATAGGAGCAAGCAGACAGACACTGGGCTGAAGCACAGTGATGGTGTATGGTGGTGTTCTTCAGAATCAGGAACAGCTTTTCCTGCCTTCCCAGTCTTCAACATGGCTGTACCCAAAGAATATCGAAATTAGAAAATGTTACTGACGTAGGCTGATGGAGGTGGTTACAGAGATAGGGAGAGGGTGTAGGGGATGATGGAGGTTACAGAGATAGGGAGGGGTTTAGGGGATGGAGGTGGTTACAGAGACAGGGAGGGGTGTAGGGCCTCGAGGAGGTTACAGAGATATGGAGGGGGTGTAGGGGCTTGAGGAGGTTGCAGAGATATGGAGGGGGTGTAGGGGCTGGAGGAGGTTGCAGAGATAGGGAGGGGTGTAAGGGATGAAGGTGGTTACAGAGATAGGGAGGGTTGTAGGGGATGGAGGAGGTTACAGAGATAGGGAGATGTCTAGGGGATCAAGGGGTTATGGAGATAGGGTTGGAGGTTCTAGAAGATGTTATGGAACTGGAGAGGATTGTAGGGTGGAGGTAGCAGAGATAGGGAAGGGTGTAGGGGGCTGGAGGAAGTAACAGAGACAGGGAGGGGTGTAAGGGATGGAGAAGGTTACAGTGATAGGGAGGCGTGTAGGGGCTGGAGGAGGTTACAGAGATAGGGAGGGGGTGTAGGGGCTGGAGGATGTGACAG
>NC_063378.1:1034284-1037627 GCF_021869965.1 Rhincodon typus | reverse complement strand
GTGTAAGAGATGGAGGAGGTTACAGTGATAGGGAGGGGTGTAAGAGATGGAGGAGGTTACAGTGATAGGGAGGGGTGTAGGGGCTGGAGGAGGTTACAGAGATAGGGAGGGGGTGTAGGGGCTGGAGGAGGTTACAGAGATATGGAGGAGGTGTAGGGGGAGGAGGTAGCAGAGATAAGGAGGGTGTGTAGGGGCTGGAGGAAGTAACAGAGATAGGGAGGGGGTGTAGGGGCTGGAGGAGGTTACAGAGATAGGGAGGGGGTGTAGGGGCTGGCGGAGATTACAGAGATAGGGAGTGGGTATAGGGTCTGGAGGAAGTTACAGAGATAGGGAAGGGTGTAGGGGCTGGAGGAGGTTACAGAGATAGGGAAGGGTGTAGGAATTGCCTCAATGGGAACTGAGGCCAGCACAGCCTCTCCAACAGAAATCCCTGCCTCAGCTGGAACTCTGACCAACCCCCTGCTTCCTGCGTCAGGCGGTAGGAGTATTAACAATGAAGGCAATTCCGATCAGTCTTCATCTGGGTGTGAGTGTGGACAAATCAAATTCAGAAAGATTGGAGCCCATAGTCATTCTGTTCTAGGTCCCATAGAGTGATGAGAGGGGACTTAGTGCCAAGGTGTATTTAGTTCATGCTGTGCTTAGATCACTCTGTAACTGGCTCAACTCCATTATCCTATTCTGTATAGACTAAGAGAGATCTCCAGCACAGAACAAGGCCCTTGGGCCCATTGTGTCCACACCATTCAAAAACAGCCACCTAACTACTCTAATCCCATTTTCCAACACTCGACCCATAGTCTTGGGTGGCATTGGAAGTTTACATCTAAATCCTTCAATGTGATGGGGGTTTCTGCCTCTCCCAACCTGACAGTCAATGAGTTCCAGATTCCGACCACCCTCTGGGTGGAAAAGTTCGTTCTCACATCCTCTCTAAACCTTCTGCCCCTCACCTTAAATCCATTCCCCCTGCTCATTGATCCCTCTGTCAAGGGGAAAAAATTCTTCCTGTCTCCCTTAAATATGCCCCTCATAATTTTATACATCTCAATCACGTCCCCTTCTCAATCTCCTCTGCTCTAAGGAAAACAGCCACAGTCTCTCCAATCTCTCTCCAGTACCCAAGGTGACATCCTGGTAAATCTCCCACTGCACCCTCTCCTGGTGCTATCACATCCCTCCTAGAATGTGGATTCCAGAAATGCACACAACCCCCCACTGTGGCCTAATGTTTTAGATCGCTCTAGCATTACCTCCCTGCTCTTAAACTCTATGCCTCGGCTAATAAAGACAAGTATCCCACAATGCCTTCTCAACAACCCTATCCACTTGTCCTGATACCTTAAGGGTATCTGATCCTCGGTGCTTCCCAGGGTCCTACTGCTCATCATGTATTCCCTCGCCTTTTTTTCTGTCCTGCCTCAGTGCATCACTCACACTTGAATTGATTGAATTTCATTTGTCACTGAACAGCCCACCTGACCAACCTGTGCATTTCCAATTTTTATATCATAGAATCATCAAATTTCACAGCACAGATGGAGGCCATGTCTGTATGGGCTCCTGAAAAAGCTATACAGCTCATCCCGTTCTCCAGCCCTATCTCCATATCCTTCCAAATTCATCACTTTCAAATATACATCCAGCTCTTTTCTGATACCTCGTACGGGATCCACCTCCAGCACTCTCCCAGACAGCACATTCCAAATCCTAACAGCTCCCTGAGTAAAAAACTTTCTCCTCGTCTCATTCCTAGCTCTTTCACAATTTTGAAATTGTGACTCCCACTTACTGACAAACCAATTAATGGAAACTAAATATCCTTCTTTTACCCTGTCAAATTAGAAATCATACAACACCAGGTTATAGTCCAACAGGTTTATTTGAAAACACAAGATTTCGGAGTTTTACTCCTCCTTCAGGTGTTAGTGAGAGAGGTAGTATCAGACACAGAATTTATAAGTAAAAGATCAAAGGCTCACACCATCAGTGTAAAGAGGTGACATCTTAGGTCAGACAATGCATGTTAGGTGTGAGATCTTGTTTAGAATCTGTTTGTGTTTTAGTTTGGAGTCAGACTAGTTTTATTTCTAAAGTAGGAATGTATAAAACATTATATTGACTCACTGTCTATAAATTATGTGCTTGTTGAACAAAATAGAATGTATCTGCAAACATAAATTCACCCCATAGATTTGTATGTGTGTGTGAGGGTAAGGGGGAGAGAGAGTGTGTGTGAATGAGGGGAGTTAGAGAGAGTGTGTATGAATGAGGGGAGTTAGAGAGAGTGTGCGCGAGTGAGGGGAGTTAGAGAGAGTGTGCGCGAGTGAGGGGTGGGAGAGTGTGTGCGAGTGAGGGGTGGGAGAGAGTGTGTGCGAGTGAGGGGTGGGAGAGAGTGTGCACGAGTGATGGGGGGAGAGAGAGTGTGCGCGATTAAAGATTTAACAGCATCTCAGATTTGTTTAGTACATCCTCATCAGTGGTGTGACCCTTTGATCTTTTACTTATAAATTCTGTGCTTGATATATCTCTCTCACGAACACCTGAAGAAGGACTGAGGCTCTGAAAGCTTGTGTTTTCAAATAAACCTGTTGGGCTATGACCTGGCGTTGTGTGATTTCTGACCTTGTCCACCCCAGACCAACACCAGGACCTCCAAATCATGCCTGTCAAAATTGTTCATCATTTTGGATACCTCAATAAGGTCACCTCTTAATCTTCTCTGCTCCAAGGAGAATAAGTCCCATTTCTCAAATCTTTCCTTGGGTTTAAAATCCCTCATTCCTGGTATCATTCTAGTAAATCTCCTTTAGTCTCTTGCCAGGGCTTTAACATCTGTCTTAAATCAGGTGCCCAGATCTGAATACAATGCTTCAAATGTGATCTGACCAATCTTGACCAATCATCCATGAGTTTACTGATCAACAATTCAACATTCAAATCTAAATTATTTATATAAACTGCAAACAGCAAAGGCCCCATGACTGACCCCTGTGGGACCCCATTGCATGCAGACTTTAAGTCAGGAAAACATCTTTGCTTCTGGCTGTTTAGCCAATTGTGGATCCCATTTGCCAAATTCCCTTGGAATTGATGCAATGTTATCTTTTCTATCAGTCTCCCAAGCGGGACCTTTCTTAATCTCTGTGTCACTGTTATGGACCAGACCAAAACCCTCAAAACATGTCAAGGCAATAGCCTAGACCCTAACTTTTTCTCATTTTAAAGGCAGGTGCCAGGTGTTGCATTCCTGATTTAATTCCATTGGTCGAACTGTCAGGTTTGAAGCAAAACAAACTTTATTCATACACTATGGTTAAAGAAAGGATTGGAATAACTTCAC
>NC_063378.1:1005117-1033784 GCF_021869965.1 Rhincodon typus | reverse complement strand
TCCGGTTGGCAACCATTGTAACTCTCCCTGGGTGACATGTCCATCCTCGGCCTCCTCCTCCGCTACATGCAAACTGGAGGAACAACACCTCATATTCCACCTTGGGAGCCTACACCCCGATGGCCTCAACATAGGATTCACTAGTTTCAAAATCTCCCCATCCCCGGCCTCATCCCATGTCCTCCCTCCTCTCATCACCACCTCCTTGACCAGACACAACCTGTCCATTTTCTTTCTCACCTATCTGCCCCACTCTGCCTATGACCTATCTCCACAACCCCCTACCTACATCCACCTACCACCATCCCACCTACCTTTGCCCAGCCCCACCACCCCTCCGTCTATTTATTTCCAAGCTCCCTACCGGCTGTCCCGATTCCTGCTGAAACATCGACATTCCAGCTCCTCTGATGCTGTCTGACCTGCTGTGTTCCTTCAGCTCCACACTGTATTGACTCATCTATGTTGCAGGGAGTCTCCCAATTCCACAACCAATACCATCTCCCTGCTTCTAGATTATTGTTTGTTTGACTGTGTAACCAATGCTGACAATACAAAATGGGAATTATCAGATGGGAATATGGTAAGACTGCTGGACTGTAAAGTGGTGAGGATATTATATTGGCATGGTCTAATTCTGCTCTGACCCTGCTCTCCTTGGAGTATATGTTTTGTAAAGAGCACTCTGTAAACATTCATAGTGAAGAACAGAATGAAATTTGACTCAAATGCAGCAGCAGCAACTCATATTTACGAAGCATCCAATACAATTAAACATCAAAAGGTGCATTATCTATCAAAATTAATCTAGTTGACTCTTCGGTGTTGTACAGAATGTATGCTGCACTATCAAAGTGTCAGTACTCAGGGAGCTTTGCACTGCCTTAGGATCAGGACTGAGGGAATGCTGCACTGTTGGACGGTCCGTGCTAAGGGAGTGTGGCACAGTCAGAGGGTCAGTACTGATAGAGTGCTGTACTTTTGGAAGGTGAGTTTTGAAGGAGTGCTGCATTTTCACAATGTCAGTATTGAAGCAGTGCTGCATTGTCAGAGGGTCGATACTGAGGGAGTGCCACACTGTTGGACGGTCAGTACTGAGGGAATGCTACTGAGTTGGATGTGAAAGATCTCATGGACATATTTGGAAAAGGAACAGGGGGCTAGTGTCCTGTAGCAAGCATCTATCTCCCAATCAGCATCAATAAAAACAAACTGTGTGGGTCACAATCACATGATCTTTGGTGGCTGACAGAGGCAAGAGGGGATGTTGGATATTGGATGCATTAAGTGGGAACTGGATTGATGGAAAAGGAGGTGGCTCTAATGGACAAGGTGACAACGGAGAAGACACAAGAGACATTAGGAGAGAAACTAGGGACAAATAAGAGCTCTGGGCTAGGGCAGAGGGGAGTATTCAAGGAACATAGATCCAGTGGATGAGTGGAAGGGAGGGACATAGCACAGGATTGAATGTGTCTGTCCAGTCCTGGTAGAAGTTTAATCAAGTTCGAAAGACATTTCCAATCCCAACAGAGAGAAGAATGTCTCTCACCACTGCAGACAATGTTGAAGAAGGATGTATAAAATTAAATCCAGACTGAAACATCTCAGAGGGATTTAAACTAATTCTTAGCGGTGATTATTGCTGATTTTCAGAAGATAAATTGGAGTTTAAAAAGATTCTCTTGATTTGTGTTGCCCCCACAACAAGCGTGTATCATTTTTGCTCAGTTTAAACATTCCCAAACAAAGCCTCCTTGTCAAAATTGCAGTTTATGTAGATATCATGTTCCTGATGTGCTTTGACATGATTATTTGATTTCATTTCCCAAATTTTCCTGTGAAATAGAAACCGAAATAAGGGGAGCGACAACCAGGGGAAATCAGTGTTCAATATTATTGATCCCAATAAAAATTATACACACCATTAATTATCATTTTGATTATTGAATGAAGGTAATTGTCATTACTGAATGGGGTTTGATTATTGATACTAAACAGTGTGGAGTTTGATTATTACTACTGAACAGTGTGAGGCTTGATTATCGATATTGAACAGTGTGGGGTTTGATTGTCAATACCGAAGGTGTGGGGTTTGATTATTAATGCTGAAAGGTGTGAGGTTTGGTTATCAATACTGAACAGTGAGAAGTGACTAGTAAATCTACTCCAAGTTATTTATCATCCTGACTTGGAAACATATTGGTGTTACTTCACTGTCACTGCCTACTCGTGGGCAATTAGGGATGGGACTTTTTTTGAATGCCCTGGCTTTGGTCTAAAATAGGGAAATGTTAGGAAAAGTGGAGAAGAAGGACATTCACTTTTTTCCTTAAATCAGTCAGGGGATATGCACCTTCCTGGCTGGGCGAGTTTTTATTGACCATTCCTATTTGCCATCAGGCAATGGTGCTGAGATCTTTCATAAACCAATGCAGTACATATGTTGTAGGTGGACCTAAGATGCCAGTAGGTAGGGAATTCTAAGATTTAGACCCAACGTCACAGAGGGATGATATATTTCCATGACAGGGTGGTCAGTGGATTGTAGGGGCTCTTGGAGATGGTGGTTTCCGAAATATCTCCTGTTCTAGTGCTTCTCAGTTGAAGTGGTCGTGGGAGGTGCTGTCTAAGGAGATTTGGCAAATTTCTGCAATGCATCGAGTAAATGGTACACATCGCTGCTACCTGGTGGAGGGAGCAAATGTTTTTGGATTTTCCAATCAATCTTCCTCTGTCCTAACTGGTGTCAACCTTCTAGAGTGTTGTTGGAATCACGGATGGTGCTGAACATTGTGCAATCATCAGTGAATATCCCAAACTCTGACCTTATGTTGGAGGAGAGATCATTGAAGAAGCAGTTGAAGATGATTGGGCCTCGAACACTCCCCTGAGGAACTCCTGCAGAGATGTCCTCGGGTGGAGATGACATACCTCCAACAACCACAAACGTCTTCCTTTGTGTCAAATATGAGGGTGGTAGGTGCCTGAAATGTGCTGCCAGGTGAAGTGGTAGGAGCAGATATGACTGCAAAGTTTAGGAGGCATTTAGACTGAAACAAGATCAGGCGGGGAATTGAGGATACAGAACATGTGCAGGCAGATAGGATCAGTTTAGAATGTGGGGACACACATGGTGGGCTGAAAGGCTTGTTTCTGTACTGCACTATTCTATGTTCAAGGTTGTAATGAGGTCAGGATTGAATCACCCTTGTGGAAACCGAAATGGGTATCAGTGAGAAGGTTATTGCCAAACTGGGGAGAATTGTTGATGAGTCCATCCGTTATTTCACTTATAGCTGACTGTACAGCTATGGGACAGTAACTGGCTAGGTTGCATTTATCCTGCTTTATGAGTGCATGACATAATTGAGAAATTGTCCATAATTTCAGGCAGCAGCAGATGTTGTAGCTGTGCTAAACTTTGCAACCCAACCTGTCTGAAGGTTTGTTGAGACATTAAGGCTTTTGAGTAGATTTGGAGCCTGGGTTGTGGATGCAGTGGTTGGTTCGCTCGCTGAGCTGGTTCGTTGGTCAGTAGACGTTTCATTACCCTGCTGGGTAACATCATCAGTGCAGTGATGATGTTATCTCCCAGCAGGGTAACGAAAAATCTACTGACCAACGAACCAGCTCAGCGAGCGAACCAACCACAGCATTGCTAAGACTTTGTCAACGGAAATATTTCTTCTGCCTAACGTATAGAATTACAGGGAGTGTTGGATGGGAGGATGGTATTTAGTACTTAGGTTGTAGACTTGTGTAGCAAAGACACTGTCAGGGACCGGACCAGAAATTAGCCAGTGGCCAGAGAGACAACATCTACACAGATAGTAGGTATGTTTTGGTGTAGTTCATGACGACATGTTGGCCGAGACTCAGCGAGGGTACATCACCCCATCCAGGGTGACATACGGCACAAAGAACAGGTTAAAGATTTGGTGAAATCAATTAAATTGCCCTGTGAAGCAGGAGTAATTAAGATTAAAGGCCATAGGAAAGCAAAAAAATTCAAAACAATAGCACAATGAGTATGCGCATAAGGCAGCTGAAAGACTTATTGAAATAGCACTGACATTTGAGCAAGAGTCATTAGCAGCAGTTACAGAAGCTAAGGTAACAAGGTGTAGAGCTGGATGAACACAGCAGGCCAAGCAGCATCAGAGGAGCAGGAAGGCTGACATTTCGGGCCTAGACCCTTCTTCAGACAGGCCAAGAAACAGTCTCACAAGAAAAGAAACGGAAGTGGGAAAAGGCAGAAGCAATGAAAGGACAGGATGGAGTGTGAAGGATGCAGGATCGAGCAGAATAGTAGAGCGAATGAACCAGACACTTAAAGCCAGTCTGCCTAAGGCCCTGACAGAGACAGGGCAGGATGGGTTACAGTACACTCCGCCATCCTAATGAAATGGGTTTGACCCCCATTGAATGAGTGACCTGATGGCCATGCAGCTCCCAGAGGATGTGGTAGGAGGAGGACCAGAGGTGTGGAATGGCAAGGAAAGGGTTAAACAGTTGGTGAAAGAACTGGCAAAGCAGCTGCATGAGCTGAGAGGAGAAGTAGCAGAACGACAGAGAATCAGGGACTGGGAAAGGGAATGCAAAAACATCCTGCCTGACCCAGGAGATCAGATAATGGTGAAAACGTGCGGGACAGAGGCCACGAGGGATTGGGCCATATGAGGTCATTATTACAGGTGCTACATTCACTTTAGTAGACATCAAACGGGGGCCGAAGTGGAAGCACTGAATCATAGAGTCATAGAGTTGTACAGCACAGAAACAGACCCTTTGGTCCAAATCGTCCATGCTGACCAGATATCCTAAATTAATCTAGTCCCATTTGCCTCGCTGGTTCCAACTGAAGTTATATGAAACTTAAACATGATAATTAACTAAGAGATAACAAAGTGTAGAGCTGATGAACACAACAGGCCAAGTAGCATCATAGGAGCAGCTGCTTGGCCTGCTGTGTTCATCCAGCTCTACACCTTGTTATGTCAGATTTTCCAGCATCTGCAGTTCCTACTATCTATGATAATTAACTCTCTGGGCAAGCTGGATGAATCAGATTTGGGCCTGGGGACTGAATACCGAATACATAACTCATGTACACTAGTAAAATAACTTGTTATTTTGATTGTGTTGATAATACTAGTATGTAAGAAAAAAATGATGTATCAAAGAGCGATGACATGGGAATCCCCTCATTGGTTACGAAAGCAGAGAGGTAGCAAGTACATTCCCTAAGTTACATAGGCCCACTTGGTGTCTAGGCCAAGGAAGTTGAAGGGGAGTTCTTGCAGCTGTCCATGATTAAATTGACCTAAAATGACCACCATGGGCATTTTAGCTAGCACAAAATGGCCTAAAGTGGTTGACAGATGTTCACAACCAGACTTGTGACATCTGTACAGGGTCACTGGATAAGATAATGAAAGGACTCAGTGAAAGAAGACAGGAGAGTGTAATCAGTGGGACATCCTTCATAAGGGAGGCACAGATGAAAACTGAAGAAAACTCCACAAAGGCTGGTATCCTATCATCAGGTCATTTTTTTCCTTACACGTACAAAATACATGACACTGACCCACCTAGCTCAGAGCTGGCTCCCAGCATGAACAGAACCCCTGACACTCCTGTTTTTATCTGTCAGCCAGGGCTCCCGGATTGGACCAGATCAACAGCCCCAATCAGGGAACTCGTATTCTATAAGGTCTACGTGGCTGACTTGGTTCATTACAGAAGTGAGTAACAATTTCTGTCTAAGATTTGGGGGAATACTCTAAAGTCTACAATAAGACATTATAGGGAGGAAATTTGAAAATACTTTAATCCATAAAGATGTTTCAAACATTCTACTACCAATCAGAAATTAATCCTAGATTAATTGAACTGTGGTTGTCAGTTTTTTTTTCACTCAGCAGGAGTATTAAGGAATATGAGGCAAAAGCAGCTATTGTACGGAATGCTGCAGAACTGCTGTAACTTACTTACATTGAGAAACATGATCAAAGGGGAGTAAATAATCTCTTTATCTGCTTGGTCCTGATTTGCTTCCCTATAAGTGCACAATGTTCCTGTACCAGCTGTTACTTATGAAAGCTAATTGCCATTATGACTACTCACTGAGTAATCCTCCATTCTTTTTATGAGTGACTATCTAATATTTATGGCTCTGAGATTTAGTCCTGCCTGTAACTGAAACCACCTTATCCTTGGTTGCCCCATCACATTTTCAAATTGTGTTGAGAGCTCTATAAGGCCACCCTTCTGCCTTCCATTTCTTAGATAAAGAATTAGCAACCTACTCTTTCTTTTGTAACACGGGAACCCCCTCAGTACTGGCTCCATGATGCTAGTTTTTATTTTGCCAATTCTGCAATGCCTCTTTGGCATTTGATCTGAGATGCTCTGTTAGCTTGTGATGTTGTATTAGTCAAATCTGCAGCACAAGTTATTCTAATATGTTGTGGTTTCGGTTAGTACTAGTTTTCATAAGCAGAAAGTATTCAGTCTCAGATGACAAAGAGGGGGCTGTATGATCTAATATTTAGTAATGATTATACACAATTCAGCAAAGCCCATCCTGAAAGAATGAAATACAGAGTTGACACTGGTTGTGTTCCAAAGGGCAGAGCCATTGTTGGAAAAAAAATTGCTGCAATTAGCATTACCCGACCTGCAATCAGAATTTTCCAGCCTGTTTTTCTTTAATTTTCAATTCAATTGCTTCATCATACTTACGAGGGATTTAGTTAGGCTGTCGTAATCTGCTCAATTAGAAAGAAACAATCTAATTTTTACACCTTTATGCAAACTCAACAGCCTGTGTATAATCCACAGTACATAAATTACCTGTTCCAGACATATATATGTTCAGAACTGACTTCAGAGAATTTGCCTGAGACGATGTATGATACACTTGAACAGGTTGAAAAAATATACAACAACATTATTGCTGTCATTAGAGTTACTGGTAAGTGATCATTGATTGTTTTCAAATATGTGTGTGTGTGTGTGAGAGAGAGGGAGAGAGAGTGTGTGTGTGTGTGAGAGAGAGAGAGAGTGTGTGTGTGTGTGTATGTGAATGAGAGAGAGAGGGAGAATGTGTGTGCATGTAGTTGGGGGATGATCTCTACTTTTGAGATTTATGCTCGAACACAGTGTACAACTGATCAGTTTTGTACATGTGTTCGGCAAAATATTTTTCTTGAACTCAGGTGCCCTGAATTGCTAATTGTATTTCATTCTTGATTATTTTCTAGTGCACATAAAACTCTGTTTCTTTAACCTCATGTGTGTACTGAACAACCAAGAGATCATCCGTGCTGAAACACTTGGTATCATTGAATCAGATCTTAGTGCAGTCAATCCTTGTGATGAAGGAATGGCTGAGAATTTCATCAACTGTCGAACTGTACTAAGTGTGATTTGCCAACAGGAGGGGAACATCTTGCAATAGTATTCATGTATTTACCGCATTTCTCTTTGTCCAACTGTACTGAGTGCAAGTTGCCAACTGGTGTGAAATACGTTATTCAATTTCTCCAATACTGCTAGGGGTACCTGTACTGCCCTGGATGTTTAATTGTCAGCAAGCAGTTAACATCTGATTCTCTTAATGTGTTTATTAGCAAAAATCTTAAAATAACAGTAATTCTTAAAGCAAAATCTTAAAAGCTCCCCATTTCCATTATTCATTCACAAGATGAGGGTTCAGTATAGAAATGAGGCTGGGTCAGTACTGGGTTGCAAAAAAACATATTGACTCTTTGAAATCACTGTTTTAGGTGACTGATTTCTACCATCCACAGATCTTCATTCTCGTTCAGTGAAGTTACTGATAGGAGGAGGTGATGGCCTAGTGGTGCTATCACTGGACTGAGAACAAAATAGTGTTCTGGGGACCTGGGTTTGAATCCTGTCGTGGCAGATGGTGGAATTTGAATTTGATAAATATCTGGAATTAACAGTTTAATGATGACCATAAGTCAATTGTCAGGAAAAACCCATCTAGTTCACTAATGTCCTTTAGGGAAGGAAACTGCCATCCTTATGTGGTTTGGCCTACATGTGACTCCAAACCCTCAGCAATGTGGTTGACTCTTAACTGCTCTCTGGGTGATAAAGGCTGCCTGGTCAGCAACACCCTCATCTTGTGAATGAATAAAGGAAATGGGGAGCTTTTAAGATTTTGCTTTAAGAATTACTGTTACTTTAAGATTTTTGCTAATAAACATATTAAGGGAATCAGATGTTAACTGCTTGCTGACAATTAAACATCCAGGGCAATACTCCTACAGTACACAGATAAACAATGCAATGACTTGTTTCTCCCAGAATAGTTATATTAAATAATGTTATTTGATTTGTTTTATTAAGTGAATATGGGTGGTCCAATCTCTTGGTCATAAATGCATTTTTCTCACTAAAATATTGAATGAGGCTTATGTTTTGTTTCTTGCTTGTTCCACTTCTGTACGTAAGTAAGATTGGACAAACCAGTTCTTATCTATGATTCAGTCTATTTTCATGTCGGCTTCCTCTCTTTCAGGTATAACTCAATGAAAAGTGTCCCTCTGAGTTGAGATAAGTTCAACTGAATTACAAATGTGCTGTCTTTTCATAATAATGTTATCAGTCCCAGAGCCATAAATGATAATGGTAAACTTTTAATCATGAAATACTTGATGCATTATTTCACTGAATAAACTATTTTGATATATCCAACTGCTTGAATGACTGTTTGTGCCTATGGTGGACAAACATCGCCCCAATACCAATTTTTATGGAACCCGTTTAACATCATACAACAACCTGTAAAAAAAATGTTACCAGACAGCTTATTATATGTTCTAATGTTTTACCCAAATTTAGTTTAAGCCATGGCCTTTCTGTGTTTGTCTTATCCATTAGCATGAGGAAAGAAAGTATATTGCATGCACGCAATAATGTTCATTGTATCTTTATAATTTGCATTCAAATAATTTGATAATGGTCAAATCAGAATTTCCTTGCTCGAGAATGAACTCTTATTTATAGTTCACTGTTCCTTCTGTTACCTATGAGTAAGTTAAGCATGCAGGTACAGCAGGTGGTAAAGAATGCAAATGGTATATTGGCCTTCATTGTGAGAGGTTTTAAGTACAGGAGCAAGGATGTGTTGATCCAATAAAAACCTAAAGAACTGTGGATGCTGTAAATCAGGAACAAAAGCTAAGTTGCTAGAAAAGATCAGCAGGTCTGGCAGCATCTGTGAAGGGAAAAAACAGAGTTAACGTTTTGGGTCTGGAGACCCTTCCTCAGAACTGTTGTTGCAGTTGTACAGCTCATTGGTGAGACCACACCTGGAATATTGTGTGCAATTTTTGTCTCCTTTTCTGAAGAAGGATGCTTTTGTTCTTGAGGGAATGCAGTGAAGGTTTACCGGGCTGATTCTAGGGATGACAGGTCTGATGTCTGAGGAGAGATTGACTAGGTTGGGATTGTTTTTGCTCGAGTTCAGATGAATAAGGGGGTATCTAATTGAGACTTATAAAATTCTAACAGGACTGTATAAGGTAAATGCAGGGAGGATGTTCTCGATGGTTGGTGCATTCAGAACCAGGGGTCACAGTGAGGATTTCAGGGTAGACCATTTAGGACAGAGATGAGGAGACATTTCTTCACCCAAAGAGTGGTGAGCCTGTGGAATTCATTCCCACAAGAGGTAGTTGATGCCAAAACATTGAATGCATTCAAGAGGCGACTAGATATAGCATTTGGGTGAATGGGATCAAAGGTTATGGAGAGAAAGCAGGATTAAGGGCTATTGAGTTGGATGATCAGCCATGATCGTGAAGAATGGTGGAGTTGGCTGAAAAGGCCAAAAGACCTCCTCCTGGTCCTATCTTCTATCTTTCAATTTTTCTATGTAAGCCTTTACCTCATTCCTTTCCAGAAGTCTAGGCCACAAATAATGCTTCTGGCAGAAATAACTAATTAATTCGACTTCTGTGAATTTAATATACCACTTCTCTTTCTGGAGAGGTCCCCTGTGCATTTATCAATTCTAGATATAAATTCAGTGACATTCTGTGCTCTTTCAGCACACAATCCCTGTTCCTTCAGCAACTTCCTCTCCCCTTCCAGTTTTGCTGTAAAACCCACTTACATTCAAGTTTGCTTTACTGGACCTTTTACAAAATCATACTGAATATCTACAAAATCTTTACTTCTGCCTGGCACTTCATTGCTTAGCATGCACAGCAGTCCTTGTAGTTTTAAATCATGAGAAAAACTGTCTCTGAATCTCTTCAGCAGCCCACTTTGCAAAATCAATGAGTTCTGTTAGGTCACAGCTATACCTGTAAAAAAAGTTACATTGGATCGTGCCAATCTCAATAAAGTAACACACAGCCAATTATCCTCTTCATACCCATTGACTCTTGACACTTTCAAAAGGAGAAGAGGGAAGGTTGTACCATGTCAGCATTGAAATTCATATTCAAAAAAAAAACTCCATAGTCTCCCAAATCAACAAATGCTAAGGGTAAATATTCAATTTTACTGTTTGAACTCAGATTCAGTGGTTATTTTAACAGTAATATTATGTGTCTTTCCTCTTCTCTTTCTCACAGTTAACTTGGTGGCAATAATGATCCTGTCCCAAGGGAAATGTGGACTATCTAGATGCACTATGTATTATTTCGTGGCCATGGCAGCTGCAGATGTTTTGGTCATTATAACTGACGTCATACTGTTGCAAATCACTCAATATTATTTTCATGATCTTTTCTGGAAATCAACTGTGTGTAGATTTCTTACTTCTCTGATTTATGCAGCAATAGATTGTTCAGTCTGGTTCACCATTAATTTCTTCTTTTACTGATTTGTTGTTACTTGTTGCCAGAAGCTGAAAACTAAATATTGTACCAACAGAACTGCAGTTGTGGTTCCAGCTTCAATCTGGATTCTACTCAATTTAAAAACATTCCATTGTACTTTGCAATTGAAGTCAAAGAAATAATAGACAATGTGTTGTGGTTTTGTGATTCAAAAGCAAGCCATTACTCTGAGCCTGGATGGGTGGGTTTCAATTGGTTTACCACAGTTTTAACCCCATTGATTCCATTTGCTTTAATTCTATTGCTCAACGCACTGACAGTCAGGCACATTTTGGTAGCAAGTCGAGTCTGTAAGCAACTGAGGGGGCTGTGTAAGGGAGAAAATCACAAAGACCCAGAGGTGGAGAGCAGACAGAAGTCAACAATTTTACTTTTCACAATATCGAACAGTTTCTTACTGCTGTGGTCAGCATATGTTCTACATTTCTTATATTCTACCACTACAGGAACGAATCCTGAATATTATGAGGGATTGTCAGATTTATGTCAACAGGTTGGATTTAAACCATTGAGTCTGAATTGCTGCACTAATATATTTATCTGTGGAGTGACTCAGTCGAAGTTCAGAGAGCAGTTCATGAGTGCACTGACATATCCATTGGCATCATTTATTGAATTAATCAATAAACTAAGGAACTGAGCGTGAGCCTCAGGGCAAACTGTCCTGTTGTTTCCAGTCATTGGATGAAATGTTTAGCACAATTCCACAGAATGGGCGACACCAGGAATTGCTAGTATTCTGAATTGTTGAACAGTAGTGGAACAATTGCAAGGTTTAGGAAATGGCATAAATTTGTACTGGCGTTTGGTACCATTTTGCTATGTGGAAGGACAATGTGATTTTTGTACTCAAATTCGGGACATCAATTCAGCTATTTTGTACTGGAATTAATTTGCCATTCCTAGTGTAATTAATTCATTCATTGCTAGGTAGATACACCTGGGTTTCAGTTCAGAGGTCTATATCACCAGCTAAATACAACGTAGAATGTGGCTACATATAAGGTAAATGTGTAGTTCTTCTATTATGAAGAAAAGTTATATTGGATTCCAAATGTTAACTCTATTTCTCTCTCCATGAATGTTTACAGGCTTGTTGAATTTCTCCAGCACTTTCGATGATGATGGAAATTTCGTTCCATTAATCCAAGCTTTTGCCAATAATCTATAGATTGTCCTAATGCAACAATTTCCAGCTCATCTCCTATTTGCGCACTCTCTTGTACATTTCCAACTTTCTGCTAATGACATCAAAATCTATGTGTTTCTATCACACTGTGTGGGATTGAGTTCCACATTGTAACCATTTTGCTAATGGAATGTGTTGCTTCTGTTCCTCCGTTGAATTTATTAGTCATCATATTGTATTTCTGGTGTCTAGCTTTAGAAAGCAGGGGCCATAATACAAACATCTGCAATCTTTCCAGACAACGGGTATCTCTGATGTGGTCTCATCTTGGAAATCTTTCATTCTGCTTTTTCTAATGATTCTATATCTTTGTTTTTCATGGTGTGAGAACCAAAGATATAAACTCTAATTTATAGCTGACACCAATTTTCTGTTGCAGCATTATAACTTCAACACTTTTCTTTCTCCAATTTACATAGCAGTGAATAAATTTAATCTTTACTTTGATTTTTTTTTAAAGATTTAGCGTCCAGCAATCTGAAAACTCAAAAGCGTTTCCAGCAGCATCTGTGCACGACCTTCCATCTTCACCTGGTCTGTCTCTTGAAGTTATTGTAAGTGATGCTTCTGCCTTCCACACAAAGTACTTTATCACACATATACAGGTAATATTTTTATCTTTCAAGTATCTGTCCAAACTGAATGTTGCCGAATGGTTATTGGTTAATTTTGATTACACAAAATTTGTTGAATAATTCAACCATGCCATTAGTTATAAAATATTTGAACTCAACATATCTATCTCAAATGAACCTTTAAAAAATTGAAGACATATTGTATGAAAACTATTTTCTAATCAACCTGTTCTGCGATGTTATGACACACTTCTGAAGCAAGTGGAACTTGAACCCGGGCCTCCTGCTCCAGAGGAAGGGGAGATGTTCCTCTGCATCTCTGTCTTAAATGGCCAATACCTTGCAGAGATTACGCTCTCTGATTCTATAATCTCCTAGAATGAGAAATATTTCCACAACTGCCCTGTCTAAAGACTCTAACATGTTTCAATAAGGACCTATCATTCTTCGCAACTCCAGTGAGTGTAGGTCCACCTTACTCAACCATTCCTCATAAGATTTTCCCTCCATAATTGGGTTCAACCTAGTGATCTTTATCGGGACTGTCTCCAATGCCAATATGTATTTCCTTAGAGAAGGGGCACATAAAATTTCACAATAATCCAGCTGAGGTCTAATTAGTGTCTTGTATAATTATAGCTAGACTGACCTATTTTTATACTCCGTTCCCTTTTGTTATTATTCGTTGAACATGGATGTTAGCTTTTTTGAAATTCATGTTTGAGGGCTCCCAAATCCCTCTGTAAATTTCTGCAGTTTTTCTCTATTTAAATAATATGCAACTCCTCTATTTTTCCTGTCAATGTGCATAACCTCATATTTTTCCGTATTATATTCTTTCTGGCATGCTTTTCCCACTCATTTAACTTGTCTATATCCCTCTGCGCTTGCCTACTGATCTATTTTTCTGACATCTACAATATAGCCTACTTTCCATTTTAAATGTAGGTATTATTTTGGCAGTTTTCTAATCATAGAATATAGAATAGTAAAGCACAGGAACAAGCCTTCAACTCACCAACTGTGTGCCAACTGTGATGCCATTCTAACTAATCCTACCTTCCTGCTCACAGTGATATCCCTATATTCATTCCTCTTAAATGCTGCTGTCATATCTGCTTCTACCACCTCACCTGGCAGTGTGTTCCAGGCACCTACCTCCCTCTGTGTAAAATAACTTGCCTCGTACAACTAATTTACCTCCCATCTAAGAACTATTTTGCCTAGTATTTGATGTTGCTACCCTGGGAAGAGAAAGATACTCCAACTACCCATCCTATTCAAGTCTCTCATAATTTTATATGCTTCTATCAGCCTCCAATGCTCTTGTGAAATAAAATCTACGTTTGTCTAACTTCCCCTTATAACTAATTCATTTCAATTCAGGCAACATCCTGGGAAACCTCGTTTACACCGTCTCCAAATCCTTCACATCCTTCTTAGTGTGGTGACCAGAACTGCTCACAATACTCCAAATGTGGCCTAATTAAAGTTTTATACAACAGCAACGTGACTTGCCAACTTTTATACTAAATACCCTGGCCAAAGAAGGGATCATGCCATGTCCTTCTTTACCACCATATATACTTACCACTCCCAGGGAGCTATGGACTTTGTACATCAAGATCCCTGTGTATATCAATGCTCCTAAAGATCCTGCCATTTGCTCTACACTTTCCTCTTGCATTTGATATCCTAAAATGCATCGCTTCCACTTGTCTGGATTAAACTCAATCTGCCATTTCTACATCTAAATTTACAAACTGATCTGTATCCTTCTGTATCCTTTAGTAACAAACACCCCTCCATACCTACCTTCTGTGTTCTATAACTGAGCCAATTTTGTATTCAACATATGACCTCACCACAGATTCCATGTGACTTCAACTTCTGGACCAGCCTACCATGAGGAAACTTGTTAAAGGCATTAGTAAACTCCATGTAGATAAAATCCATTACCCTACCCTCTTCAATCATTTTAGTCACTTCCACAAATCCTGCTCCTCTGATGCTGCTTGGCCTGCTGTGTTCATCCAGCTCTACACCTTGTTATCTCTTTAATCAAATATGTGAGACAAGACTTCCCACACAAACCCATGCTGACCATCCCAGTTAGGTCCATTCTTTTCCAAATGCAAGTAAATACTTTCCCTGAGAATATCCTCCAATAATTTCTCGACCCCTTATGCAAGTTTCACCAGTCAATGATTTCTTGGAATAACCCCAATGTTGCCCTTCTTAAACATAGGAACAACGTTAGCTATTCTCCAGTCTTCTGTGACTTCAACTCTGGCCAACTAGGATCCAGAGATCTCTGTCAAGGCTCTAACAATCCCCTCACTCACTTCCATCAGTATCCTGGGATAAAACCCATCAGGTCCTGAGGACTTATCAGTCATAATGCTTTTTTCAAGACATCCAACAGCACCTTCTTCATAATTTTGACAAACACTACAATATCAACATACCTCTCCCTAATTTTACTAGCATCCATGACCTTCTCCTTGGTGAATACCAATGGTGCTCATTAAGGACCTCACCCATTCCTCTGGCTCCACGCATAAATGCTATTCTTGGTCCTTGAATGGACCTATCCTTGCCCTTGCTACGGACAATTTAGGCCCATTTTAATCCAACAAATTTCTTGTTTATGTTCTTTCCTGCTTCATTTATATTCATGAAAGATCTTGTCTGATTTCAGTTTCCTAAAAATTACATATGCTTCCTTTTCGACTTTGTCTAAACTTTCAATCTTGCTTATGGTGGTCAATAGACAAGTTTGTTGTGACACATTCAGCAATAGATCAACATCAGCTGGAGTATTGTCTACAGTTATGGGTACCACATTTCAGCAATGATGTGAAGATATTGGAGACAGTGCAGTTGAGAAAAATGAGAGTGGTTTAGGGAGTATAAATTCCTGTTACGAAGATAGAATAGAGAATTTGAGATTTTTTTTGCCTGCTGAAGTGAAGTGTAAGGGAAGATTTGTTTAGTTCTTCCAGGATAATTAGGTGCTTGGCAAAGCAAACAAGGAGGAACTGTTCCAACTCATAACTGGATTGTGAATGATAAAGCACGGATTGAAAAGAATTTGCAAAATCAAATGTGAGGTTGACAGAAGAAAATGACAGCATGTAGTTTGGGTCTAGAGAGAATCATAAAATCGAACAAGACAGAAAAGGCTTTTCAGCCCATGGATTCTGCACTGACAAAAACGACTTTAATTGCACTAACACCACTTTCCAGTGCCTGCCCCATAGCATTGTTAAGTGCAGTTGAGATGCTCATTTGAAGAGCTGGTACACACACTTTGGGCCAAATAACCTCATCCTGCACCACAACAATTCAGTGATTCTCAAGTGGCTCGACTTTTATGATGACTTGGCAGCATCTTCCATCTTGGCACAGATACAAGATATTTACTTCGTCCCCAGTCATGCCCCTGCCTCAAGCATAAATAAACTTGTCTGTCACTAATTGGAGTCTTTTCTATTTTTACCTCCCTTTTTGAATTGAATTATTTATTGTCACGTGTATTCAATATAAAATATAGTGAAAAGTTCATACTTTTGCCATGCATTGGTGCCATTCTTATTAACTTGGAATAAAAAAGAAAAAAAAGCTCAAGGAGATTTTAACTTTTACTTCTTTACTGCTGCAGTGCTGCTCCCAGGCTACACCACACCATGCTGCTGCCAAGGTCCTGCTCCCAGGCTACACCAGCCCATGCCATGCTGCAGCCAGAGATCCCACTCCCAGGTGATACCAGCCCATGCTACGCCGCTGCCAGAGCCCCGTTCCCAGGCTACACCAGCCCATGCCAAGCAGCTGCCAGAGTCCCACGCCAGGCTACACCAGCCCACACCATACAGAAGCAAGAGTGCCGCTCCGAGCTATACAGGCCAGCTGACTCTGTAGCCATGTTGTCTCTGATGCTGCCGCTGTTCCAGACCTGTCAAAGCCACCTTCCAACTGAAAGAGCGCTCTTTAGGAAGTAAGTATAAGTGAAAACTAAAAGAAAACTGAGAAAAGAAAAGAGAAAAGAAAGAAAAAGTGGATGAGAAGGACAAGCCCAGGCACAGAGCCCAGAAGCTGCCTGCTCCACCACTGCATCTTGAAAAGCATTAACACGACGATAAAACACGTTTGGCTTTTTTTGTCAGCTGACTGGCACTTCCTACAACATGTCTTTACTTCTGTAGTGATTGTAACAAGGTCAGCCTCATGGACATCATTGAATGTGAGTTCCCTGATTGGGGCTGTTAACCTGACCCAACCCAGGAGCCCTGACTGACAGATATGAACAGGAGTGTCAGCGGTTCTGTTCACTCTGAGAGCTAGTTCTGAGGAAGCCAGACCAGTGTCAGGTACTATAAACATATAAGAGTGACTTGTGATTGTATACCAGCCTCTGTGGAGTTATTTCAGCTCCCCTGCTACTTTTACTTAGATTATTTCTGTTCATGTTCTTCCCAACATGGGACATTTATTCGAGAGAGAAGAGGTTTCAGGAGATATATTTGATGTAATCAGAACAATCTGGGTCCGTATAGAATTGATAGGGTTGACCTATTTCCGTGAAATAAGAGGTAATTAACTCAGGGCTGTAAGTTATATGGAATATGTGGAAGGATGAATGTGGGATTTAACAAGGGGGACTCACCAAGAGGAATGATGAAGTCGAAAACTCTTTGTTTAAAATAGTGCAAAAAATCCTAATCACAGTTGGGAAGTATTTGGTACTGCATTTGACATGAATGTGTTTATTGCATTACATTACATTCTTGGTCTATGTTTTATTGTTAAAGGCCATCGCAAAAGCATATTTTGTTTGTTTCATAACTGACAGACATGTGGGAGTGTCTGCTTGTGCAAAATTTCAATTCTGTTGTTTACTTTTACATCATAGGAATGCATTTTCAGCAATTTATTTTTGTAATGAGAAATGCGGAATGAGTTAGCATGAGGAACAATATCAGTTTACATTAGAGATAGTAAGAACTGCCGATGCTGGAGTCTGAGATAACACAGTGTGGAGCTGGAGGAACACAGCAGGCCAGGCAGCATCAGAGGAGCAGGAAAGCTGATGTTTCAGGTTGGGACCCTTCTTCAGAAAATGTTTACATTATATTTATTTATATTTACATTCAGTTTACATTATATTTGCAAAAGAAAATTTGTTCATTTTAATGGATGTTCGTAGGAGAGGAAGAACATTTGTTATCCACTTTAATGCCTGTTGAGACCAAAGATGTGTAGGTTAGCTGGATCGTCCATGCTAAATTTCTCCATCGTGTCCAGGGATGTGCAGGCTAGGTGGATTAGCCATAGGAAATGCAGGGTTACAGATAGGGTAGGGGGCAAGTCTGGGTGGGATGTTCTTTAGAAGTTTGATGTGGACCTCGATGGGCCAAATGGTCTGTTTCGACATTGTAGGGATTCTACGATCCTATGTGACCAGTTGGGAGTCAATCACATTGTTTGTAGTCAATACTAGCAATGTCCAGCTTTCTAAATAGATGGATTTGAATTCCACTCATTGTGTTTGCACTTTGTGGATGAGCAGGACACACAATGTCTGATGAGGGGTCTATATTGCTAGAGACTTCCTCTCAGTTGTAACCTCACAATGTTTGCAGATGTAATTTACAGAGAGAACTGCTGTAAGTATTTCTTTTCCTGTCCAGTTACTTTGAAATAGTGAATTACGTTCATTCTGCTCTATGCATTCACTTCAATTATCAGAAAACTCACAGTTTGGTGGAATTGCTGATGATCCATAGCCAGGTAAAGGACATCACCCGGAGAGATGGCTGTGTAGTCTTAATTGATTTAAAATCCGGTGGTGCAGGTTATTGTTCTGGAGACAGGGGTTCAAATGTCACCATGACAACAATGGTTATATGTGAATTCAGTTAAGAAATCTGAAATATAAGGTTCAATCACAGAGAAAGTTGAGAAACTCAATTGGTCTGTCAGCATCCTTGGAAAGAGAAACAGAGTTAATGTTTCATGTCCGATATGACTTCAGAACCGATAAAAAAAATTCATCTCAGAAATGGTGATCGTAAACTAACATTATTTGCAGTTTGAACAAGTCTGATCCACTAAGGCCCTTCATTGAAGGAAGTCTTCTGTCCTAACCCTGTCTGACATGGGACCTGTGACCCACAGAAATGGAATTGTCCCTTAAATACGCTACGAAATTACCCGAGCAAGTCTCTCTGATCAAGAGTAATTTCTAAAGAGCCATAAATGCAGACCATGCCAGTGATACACTTAGCTCAGGAATTTTCTTTTTTAAATTCTAAAACTATAGATGAGTCACAGATGTGTCTGACAGAATTGGAAAGAATAATCACATTTATTTTAAATTTCCATTAGTTATTTACCAGAAAGATTCAGTCTTTGGGCATTTAACCTCCAACCTCAAACTTTAGTATATTCTATAACAACATGACTTAATTGGATGTCACAATGTGTTTATCCAAATGCAATTGGAATTAAGTGAAAGATGTTGCAACCTCACTATTCCCCTGGCATTCCAAGAAAGAATAAACTCCTCACTGTTGACACTCCTTGGCACTGAGTTGAGACAGTGATATTGTTGCAGCCTAAAGGGGAACTTCTGATAAAACAGAAAATGCGTGAACAGTTTTACAGTGTTGGAAAAATATACTACAGCATTTTCGCTGTCATTGGTGTTCCAGGTAATGGATTATTATCATGGATGTTATGTAAATTTGTAGGATTTCTTTGCTGATTTTACTTTATAACTGACATTATTACCTGCTCATCTAAGAATCAGCAACACAGCCAAATTATTTATTTAAACAAACTGTCCTCAGGATTATTCTATTCCCACAAGTCAAATGTTGTTTGTAACTAACATGCTGTCTGACTGACATGTAATTGTCCTTTGGATTTACAACATCAGCTACTAAGTGTGAGGCAATGATTGGTAATAGTTTTCTCAGGGAAAGTGGGCTTGGCTGTATCAGTCACTGTATAAAGGTGCTGAGTACAGATTTCAGCAATAGTAAAATGCCTGTTGCCTGTCGTATGTATGACTGAAAGTACCTTTCACAATGGAACTATAAAGTAGTAGTGGTTATAATCTGAAATGAGACACATAATCAGAAAAAACAATTATGACTGAACTATAGCTCACTATAGACCAAACTGACCACTGTGTTGGTCAACATCTTAACTGAGATTCCTGATCCAAGTGACTTCCACTCCTGAAATCTCTCTGCCTGCCACCAATGTTGAAGGGTCCTCTTTAAGGCCTGACTCTACCGACAGCAGTTTCTCTGTTGACACTGTCCCTGTCACAGCTACATTGCTCCATCATTGGCTTCCGCCTGATCACCACATCTATCTTGACTCCTCATCAAAGGAACAGTGTGAAAGAGGAAAATGAGGAGCAGTTGATGGGAGGAGATGGCCTTGTGGTATTATTGCTGGATTGTTGATCCGGAGACCCAGATAATGTTCTGGGATTTTGGGTTTGAATCCCACCATGGCAGATGATGGAATTTTAATGCAATAGAAATCTGGAATTAAGAGTCTAATGATGACAGTGAATCCATTGTCGATTGTCAGAAAAATCCATCTGGTTCATTAATGTCCTTTAGGAAAGAAAACTGCCAACCTTACCTGGTCTGGTCTATATGTGACTCCAGACCCACAGCAATGTGGTTGACTCTTAACTGCCTTGTGGGATGGGCAATAAATGCTGGCCTAGCCAGTGACACCATCTTTCCCATGAATGGACAAAAAGAGAAGATTCCACACAGGAAATATGCAAAGTGAGAGTCCAGCAATGAGGTGGTAAGTCATCGTTGATGTGGCCATGAGACGGAGACTCCCCTTAGGAGACAGAGTCTCAGCTTGATAGCAGAGCCCAGGTAGAGGTTTGTAGAAATTGTTACTGTGGATGTTTAAATTATCAATTTTGTTCATTGTTTTTAATCACAAACATCAGGACTAGGAATTCTTGGTATCACGGATAGACTGATCTGCATCGGCAGATTAGGGTGCAAAAAATTGAATTGGATTTCCACTCATTTTCCATTAACTCAAACTCTTAATATTTGGTTCAATACAGAGATGTTTAGTAGGAAATTTCGATTCTCTCTTCTCTTCTGTCTCTTGCAGTTAATCTGATAGCGATTGTGATCCTGTCCCGAGGGAAGTGTGGCCTGTCGAACTGCACGACTTGCTATCTAGTGGCCATGGCAACGGCAGATCTTTCAGTTATTGTCACTGAGGTCATACTCTATCGTATTAATCATTATTATTTCCATGGATCTTTCCTGGACATCACCCCAGTCTGTAGCGTTATTTATGTTCTGACTCGTTCAACCGCTGATTGTTCTGTCTTGTTCACCGTCACTTTCTCCTTTGATCGATTTGTGGCTATTTGCTGCCTGAAACTGAAAAAGGAGGTTTTGTATTAAGAAAATTGCTATTTTGATTCTATCAACAGCCTGTGTTCTACTCTGTTTGAAGACTATTCCCTTCTAATTTATAGTAGAACACATCTGGATAATTAACAATTTACCATGGGACTGTCACATAAGGGCAAGCTATTTTACAGAACTTGGATGGGTGGGTTTTGATTGGTTTGATAAGATTCTAACTCCATTGATTCCATTTGTATTAATTCTGCTGCTGAATGCTCTGACAGTCAGACATATCTTAGTGATTAGTTTAGTCCGTAAGAGACTGAAGACTCAGAGTGAGAGTAAAAGTGACCCAGAGGTGGAGAGCAGAAGGAAGTCAGCAATTTTGCTCTTCACCATATCTGGCAGTTTCATACTTCTGTGGTTAACACATGTCATAGAATTTTTATATTCTTTTATAATAGGGAAAGATCCTAGGGATTACAACAATTCTGAGGTTGTCTTTCAGAAAGTTGGATATATGTTGCGGATTTCAAGTTGCTGCACAAACACCTTTATTTATGGGGTGACCCAGTCCAGGTTCAGAGAGCAGTTCAAGAGTGCAATGAAATATCCAATTAGATCAATTAAACAATTTGTTAATTGAGATCTGTTTAAGGTCCCAATGATTCCTGCCAATAAAACAAAAATTTATTTCTATGCTTCCATCAACTGGGTGCTACCATAATTTGCTGGGATTTGACTTGCTCTCCAGCTGTAGTAGAAGATAGAAGGTGGCAGGAGCAGAGGCAGTGTGCACTTTCTATAGAACGGCATGGTAAATGAAAGGCAAAGTCTCTGCTCCACTTCCACTGTTCCATCTCCCAGCTGCTCAGAAAAACTGAAAACAAACCTTCCTGTGACATATGCAAAATAAACAAGTGATGAAACTTGTTTGGGTGAATTTTTCTTAAAATTAATGCACATTTTAGTTGTTAATAGGAATATTTTTATGAAATGCTCTTCTCATCCATTCTGTCTCACCGTAGCTTCCCTGAGGTTTCTAAGCCTCTATTACTGGATGTCGGGTGGTAGGGAGTTGGGCGGATGGTGCTGTGCTTTGGAGGCTCACTATTCTTGGTTTTGTATCTGGATACATATGTCTCAGTTGTACAGGACATGGTGGCTTGATTGATTTTGTGTAACTTGAGTTTTGAACAGCTTTGTTTTCCATTGTTAGCAGTTCACTCGGTTAGGAATTCATCATTGCTCTTCATTAACCTGTTATTATCACACATCTACTTTAATAATCCCTAGGCCACCCTTGCCCAGCTAGCTACTGTCCCATCTCCAGAAACTCTTGCCCATCCGATGCTCTGAAGGCGTACTCTTGGGAAGTTATGGGTGTGAGAAAATGCTGGCTTAGTCAGAGCTCTGTTGAAGTTCTGACTAAGATTCTTCAACTCCTTCACTTTCTGCAAGGAATTTATTTTGTTCGTCCAGTTTTGTTGTTGCCTTTGTATGGAATTATATGTCGATTTGTGACCATTTTTGTCTGTGTTTTGATTATATCCCCCAATGTCATTCAAACCTGGAGTGAAAAGTAAACCCGCAGCTCTGGCTCAGAGGCAAAGGACCCCATCCCCTTCACCACCAAGCCACCTTGTACTGTATTGTCTCCATATTAAAAACATTTTTCTTAATCATCTCTGCCACATAAGCCAAGCTGTCAAAAACAACATTATGATCCTTTCAATTATGCTCTGTGTTCCAAAGTAACATAGTGATCCTCTCCCTGGGCAGACAGGAAACTCCCATCACTTTCTATCGTAATCTCTCAATTCAAGGGATTTGCAATATTTCAGCTCCTTGATTCTGATGCTCACCTGAGTTCAAAACAATCCTGTGAAACTCTGAATTATTTTCATTGCAGTTTCTCAGCACCCACCCCCCATCCCAACCCAATGTGTCCCGTTGCTCTTGCTATGCACTAGGCACCTCCAAGTCTTTGGGACTATTAATTACAGATTGTACAACTGTCCCATGTCACACCTGAATTCAGTCTACAATGTGAGCTGGAGCTATCTTTAACTTATCGCTTGTTACATTTCATTATGTATCTGACATGTGTGCCTTCAATTCACATGCTATTAGTCTTGTAATCTCAAGACAAAGGAACCTCTCATTTCCATTAGGCAGCTGTTGGTCAGATCAGAACAGAAGCATTCATTTTCCTGGGTCGTATTTCTTGGTAATGGAAGATACTACACAAGCACCTTTGTGATTGTAAGATGCTTATTCTTGCGAATGGTTGCCTCTATCTGAACACAACCAGCTGTCTATTGAGAAAACACTTTAGAATCCTTTTCAATCTCATTCTCAAATGAAAGAATTCTTCTTTTTGTCTTTTTTTTTCAATGTAAACTTTGTTGAACTGCTGAACAATCTGCTGCTTCTTTTGGTTATTGTCATATTCATTAATGTCCCATTTATCTCGCACCACATTTCAGTTTCTCAACAGATATCCATTGCCATCTATACGATCACACACCATTGTCCCACTTTCCAATGCCCAGCTCAAGGTCCACTCATTTGTAGGGATCTAGCTATAAACTCTTATCATGGGAGGCTGTTGTTCCCATATCCCCGTTGAACATTGTATAACAATACTTCTGTCCCATAAAGCAGGATTGTATAATGTAGTGGTGTAAGATCTGTGATTCTGGATATTTGTAATCTGGGTGTCATTCTATGGGAGCTTGTAAAATGTCTCCTCACAACATAGGAGTCCTTAGCTATTTAACTTGGAGAATAGTTTGGTTCATTGTTTGGAAGATGAAAGGGAAATGAACAGCTTGCTGTTCTTCTCATATTTTTTGCTTCCATTAGCCGAGTGATGTCAGTGAACTTTACTTCAAATATGTCCTTGTCTCTCTTGAACTTCAAGCATTTCTGTAGCTGGTGAAATGTAATGCAAAACAGCTAAGCCAAGAAAACATGTTCATTCTGATTCTGTAGGCAATACTAACATATTCAAATGACCATCTTGCCCCTTCAGAAATATTTTGTCATACTTCATGTTCAAGCATTATATGCCCACAGCCTCCATTCTTTACACACAGCCTAAAATGAGTTGGAATTAGGATTGAGATTATTTTTACATCGTATGTACTATACTTCTTGACCTCATTTGATTGTATGCTAAAACCCAACCATTGCCATCTTGACTCAAATTGAATACTGCTCAACCTGTAATTTCTAAATAAATTTCCATACTCCCTCTTACAGTTCGTGCACAGGCAATTGTGATCCCATCCCTGGGAAAATGTGGGCTCTCCAGATACACTACTCATTACTTGGTGGTCATGGCAACAGCAGATCTGATGGTCATCATCACTGATGTTATACTGTGTCAGCTGAATAATTATTTTTACCAGGGATCGTTCCTGCAGCACACATTTGCATGCATTGTTGTCAATTTCCTGCTTTTCATGAATTCTGATTCTTCAGTCTGGTTCACCATCGCTTTCACCTCTGATCGGTTTCTAGCCATTTGTTGCCAGAACCTGAAACTGAAATATCGTACTGTGAAAACAGCTGCTGTGATTCTGACAACAACCTTCACTCTGGTCTTTGCAAAAAAATTCCTATTTTCTTTACATGGGAACCTAAGATTGTGGTTCACAACGTATACTGGTCTTGTCAAATAAAGCCCAGCTATTTTACTGAACTCAAGTGGTTGGTTTATGACTGGTTTGATAAGGAGTTAACACCATTACTCCCTTTCCTTTTAGTTTAGCACTTCAATGCTATGACAGTTATATACATTATCATGGCAAATCTGATCAGTGAAGGATTGAGGGGTCAGAACTAGGAAGAGAAGCCCGATGATTCTGAGATGGAAAGCAAAAGAAAGTCAATGATTCCACAGTTCACCATATCTAGTAGCTTCATACTGCTGAGGTCACCCTATTTAATAACTTTCTTGTATTGACAGTTTGCAGCAATTGATTCCAAATATTACAATGGCAGTTTGCATGTATTTGAAAGAATTAGATTTATGCTGCTGAGTCTGAGTAGCCGCACAAATGCATTTATTTATGGAGTAACTCAGTCAAAGTTCAGGGAACAGCTCATTAGCACTGTAAAATACCCACTGATTTCAATTAACAGAGTCATTACTTTTAAACTGAATTGATGGCAATCTCTAAGACAGTATCATATACACCTGGTTTCATGTGGCAGCATTGAGTGGAAAACTTCCATCAACTGATTTGTATTAACAATGTTTGTTTACATGAAAATACAAAAAGCACTGTATGCTTACGTTCCGTTGGATGTTGTTTTATTTTGGATTGCTATAATGTTGAGGGACATTATTTTTAATCATCAGCTGAAGTAGGTGTAATAATTAATTTGTTCAAAAAAAATCTATATCATTGCAGCATTCACAGAAATAAAGCAAAATCTCCAATAAATCGACAGGCAGAACTGAATTAGGGAGATTGCGTGCCATCAAACAGATAGCACTGAATCAAACTATTGGGCCCTTTGTTATTGGCATTGCATTGTAAACAAGTCCATGCACATTTTGTCTGCCTCATTTCCGTTTTGTTTTGCAATAACATTTCCTCTCTTGTCCTCATTTCATTCACCTCAGAAATTATCTATTATGATCCCAAATGATATTCCTATTGGACAACTCAGTTTCACGACAGAAATCTGGATTGCCAGTTCATGTTTATTTTATTTCACATTTAACATGATAGCCTTTCATTGAAAGAGAAGAGCGCAACTCTGCATATTTGCTTTTAGCAATGAAACAGGAAATTATTACATAAAGGAAACAATAATAATGAATAAGCACCAGTGCACTTCACATATAAAACAATTTGAAAGCTTTCAAAGCACATTGCAAAAATATGCTCCTATCTATCTCAATGCCATCACTTTGCAGTGCTCAAATACCTGGGAGAGAGTTTCATTCTGTAACACATCTGTAGCTGTGACTTAACTGTTTCTTTCACTTCATAGTCCTGCAAGTTTAATAGCCTTTCTCTTGATTATTTACACAACTGAACTTGAATATTCTTAGCAAGAAATGACCCTATCTAATTTAAACCAAAAATTCTGGCCTGGAATTTTCAAATTAAAATATTTGCAGTAGGATAACATGTTTCAAACTGTTTTGAAGTAACTCATTTCTAGAGGAGAATCTGTTCCTATACCTACCATCTTCCAGTCTGCCTGCAAACTGTCTCAAATATCTAACAACCTATGTTTTCATTTCAGAGGAAAATCTTTATTCTTCAAAACCAAAAGCAAACAAATGCAGTTCAAAGATTGCCCTTTCAGGTTGTAAAGCCTTCACAATGCAAACCATCTCACAGTATTACACTGGTATCACCCCAATTATCTGCTTTCTGACTCATGATGGTTTGAATAGATGGCTCCAGAAAGACTAACATATCACTTATTCCCCTTCATGCAGACAGACCAAACTCACATCTCACTGTTTCAAAAACGAAATCTGCAAGTACATTATATTGTAGCAATATAAATCGCACCCCTTATGTCATGTACATATGTTTTTATTTTATTGCACTTGCTTTATTTTTGAAACTTCCACATTCTGAATACTCTGATAATAAATGATTTCCATATTTTCTACTGGGTTTATTGGATGCTATTGCTGAGTTACTTGTTTTACAAATGTTACCTTTTGAATATGCCTCGAGGAATAAGTCTCTCCATATCTCGCTGTCCAAAAATATAAAATAAAAGTGACACTAATGGGTACCATGTAATGACTGCCAATTTTTATAAAATCTTATTTAGTTCACCAATGTCCTTTGAGAAAGGCAACTTGCCATTCTTACCTGTTTTGACATACATGTGACTTCAGATCAACAGCAATGTGGTGACTCTTAATTGACCTATATGTAATTACTGATGGGCAATAAGTGCAGGCCTAAGTGGCAGCATCCATGTCCAATGAATAAATTAAAAAAGAAACACATCATGAAAAGGTCATCTTCTATACTTGAAAAAAGATCTTGAATCGAAACTGGTGACTACAGTCTTGCATTTCAGGTACCATCAAATAAATGTTTTAAAAAAAAGTGATATTGTCTTCAGCCACTTTCCCATTCTATCTTCCGAACTTACTGACTCAACCTCTCGTGGTTGCAGGTCTCTATGGTTCATCTTTTCTGTTTGCGTCCATCAACAGGAGCAACTCTGAACCATTAATCTCTCTCTGTCCTGACTCTAATCATTGACTGCTGAAATTTACAGTGACAGTTTTGCTACTTTAAACGTGACTGCTCCTATACATTCTGGACAGTACCTTACATTCTATCAGCATCAAACACAATTAACAAAGGACACAATTGAATTTAAGCTGTCCCGATTCCAATTTTAAATGGGTTACAGCTGTACAAGACATTGCTCAGTTCACATTTGGAGTTGTGTACAGTTTTTGTCTCCCTGCCATTGGAAGAATGTTGTGAAACTAGAAAGGGCGCAGAAAAAAATTTAGAAGGATATTGCTGGCACTTGGAGGGTTTGAATTATAAGGAGAAGCGGGACAGGCTGGCACTTCCTTTTCCTGGAGCATAGGAGGCTGAGGGGTGACCTTGTAGAAGTTTATAAGATCATGAGGGGCATAGATAAGGTAAATAGCCAAGTTTGTTTTTCAAGGATAGGGATGTCCAAAACTAGAACGCATAAGTTTAAGGTAAGGGAGGAAGGATTTAAAAGGAACCTGAGGGGGCAACTTTTTCACACTGAGGGTGGTGAATGTATGGAATGAGCTGCCAAAGGAAGTGGTAGAAGTGGGTACAATGACAACATTTAAAAGACATTTAGAGAGGTACATGAATAGGAAAGGGTTAGATAGATATGAGTCAAATGCAGGAAAATGGGGCTAGTTAAGTTGGGAAACCTGGTCAGCATGGACGAGTTGGGCCAAAGGGTCTGTTTCTATGCTGTCTGACTCTTTGACTATCATTCCAAAGTCTAAGACCGCAGCAGCTGAGGTGGAGTAGGTTCAAAAGGGCCAAAACCCCTGCTCCTAGTTTCTAATTGTCATTTGCAATTGTTCAATCCAGCAATTGTACAGCGTGGGGGCATTTGCAGTACGTCAGTGATGGACTGGCCGCTAATGGACCAGTTTAAATTGAGTGCTTACAAAACTTGACACGTCCAGTTCAAAGATATCTTATATTTGGCTCTGCAGTCATGAAATTTGGGATCCAGGAGACGGACAGATTTCTTTGCATGGTTCTCATCATTAATCATTGTTTCCCCTTTTCACCCGGTGATTTTTTTTGCGCTGTTCCACACAACAGACAAACCCTCACCACCGATAGTGAGCACAGTGCAGGGTCCTACTGCAAGCCCGGGCAAAGAGTTTGTTATCATTACATGCAGAGGAGAGATCCGCTCCAGAGGAGGAATATTTTACTCGTACAAAAATCAGTTCGCAAATTTCACACAGCTGCATCGGGTGACTGCGCATGAGCAAAGCGTGAATTTCACCGTCAGTGTCACGGGAAAAGACACCGCAGGGAATTACAGCTGCCTGTATCAAACAGAAATCTCGGGGCATCCAATTGCTTCC
>NC_063378.1:940976-995117 GCF_021869965.1 Rhincodon typus | reverse complement strand
TGCTGCTTGGCCTGCTGTGTTCATCCAGCCCTGCACCTTGTTGTCTCAGATGTTCCAAGGGAACTGGGTTCAAATATCCAGTCAGCAAATTGTAGAATTTGTATTCAATAAAAATGTAAAATCTGGAATTAAGAATTGAAACCTGAGCCAAACGTCAGTGGGAAAAACCAATCTGGATCGCTCATGTCCTTTAGCAAAGGAAATTGTCTGGCCTACATGTGACTCCAGACACACAGCAATGTGGTTGACTCTCAATTGCCCTCTGAAATGGCCGACAAAGCCAATCAGTTCAGAGGAAGCTAGGGACATGCAATGAATGCTGGCCAGCCAGTGACACCCACTTCCCACATGCTTATTTTCTGTAATTCATGCACAAAGGCACCCAGATCCCTCTGCACCAAAGCACTGTGAAGATTCTCTCCACTTAGAGAATGTCATCTTTTTAATCTACCGGAGACACAGAGAGACCTGTTCTAATACATGGACTCAACTACAACCACAGCGATGCTAACAGGATAGAGTTCCTCACTACACCAGAATCCAATGCCATCAATGAGGAAACACAACAAGCCATAAGACAGACAGTGGTCCCGGCACTAAGCAGAAGGAGCAAACTTGACACTCTCAACACATCAGGAAAGAAGGTCCTAGAAAGACTGAGAAAAGATAAAAACATCATAATCCTACCAACGGACAAAAGGCGCATGACAGTAATACTAAACAAATGGGACTACCTCACTAAAGAACAGATACTACTAGCAAACACAAATACATACCTGCGAGTGCAAATTGACTCGACACCGCAACTGGGTAATAAAATAATCAACACACTAAAGAGACTCAAACAGACCAGGAAAATTAACAAAGCCAATTACCTAAAAAATGAAACTTGAAGGGACAAACATCCCCCGATTCTACAGCCTCCAAAACGTACACAAATCGGCAGTACCCCTCAAATCCATAGTCTCCCTCCCAGGCACACCAGCATTCAAGTTAGCCAAGAAGTTACAAAGAAGACTAAAGCCCCTCTTCAGCAAGTTACCCCACTTAATCCACTCAGCCCACGAGTTCCTCAAATCCCTCAAAGATATAAGAATAGACAAGGATGAGAACATGGCGTCCTTCGATATTACCGCCCTATTCACATCAATTGACATATCACTGGCAAGAGAAACACTAGCAACACTTCTAAAAGAACGAGATCCGAGTGACACCATCTCCACAGACAACATGCTGAAGTTACTGGACCCATGCCTCATGACCCACTTTACCTTTAATGGCCAAATCTATGAACAAATCAACAGGACATCCATGGGGTCACCTATCTCCAGACTAATAGCAGAAGTGGTGATGCAGAGGCTTGAAAGCATAGCCCTTCCACAGATCCAACTTAAATTATGGATCTGATACGTGGATGACACTTTCATCATCAAACGGACTAAACTGGAGGAGACACACCAACTTATGAACAACACTCTCACTGGCATCAAATTCACCAGGGAAGAAGAAAAGAATGTACAGCTCCCATTCCTGGATGTCGTGATAGAACACAGAGCCAATGGGGAATTTCTGACAAAGGTACACAGGAAGGCCACACACATGGATCAAGTCCTGAATTGCATAAAAACACTATCTAAATGTGAGACAACACACTGTAGTAGCCTGCAACAATGCCAAAATGAAGAAGAATACCTCTACCAAGTATTTAAGGACAACGGATACCCAAACAGCTGGGTCCCACGATGCCTGTCACACAAACAACAACAGGAAGATATGGTACGTTCTGACACTTGTCATGTTACCATATGTCAAGAACATATCCAAACTGACCACAAGACTGCTACAACCATTGGTCATCAGAGTGGCACACAAACCTACATCAACCCTACGCCAACTGCTAAAGACCTGTTACCCACTATAGACAGAACCAATGTGATATACAAGATCCCATGCAAAGACTGCGACAAACATTACATTGGACAGACAGGAAAGGAAACTGGCCACAAGAATACATGGACACCAACTAGCAACAAAAAGACATGACCAATACTCACTCATCTCCATTCACACGGATAAGGAGAACCACCAGTTCGATTGGGACAACATCAGAATCCTAGGACAGGCCAAACAGAGACAAGCACGGGAATTCCGAGAGGCCTGGTTCTCCACCAAGAAATCCATCAACAAACACATAGAACTAGACCCTATATATACACCACTGCAAAGGAAGACCAGAAATGAGGTAACCAATTCCAACGGACCCCAGAGTTTAAATACCAGGCAGGAAAACACAACAACGCTTCACTGGAGGCTGCACTGATGATGTTACCCAGCAGGGTAATGAAATGTCTGCGAACTAACGAGCCAGCTTGACAAACGAACCAACCACAGCAACATTTTAAGTTCTCATTCAAATAGCTTTATAAAGTTGGGAAGTTTCCCACCTCAACTACTCCAAACAGTGCATTCCAGACCTCCAACAGCATCTGGGTGATTTCTTTTCCCTCAAAATCCAATATAAAGTGCATGCCCCTCACTTTTTATTGACCCTTGCACTAAGGGGAGCAGCTGTTTCATAGGCCCCCCAATCCATGCCTCTCATAATTGCACACGCCTCTATCAGGTGCCCCCTCAACTGCTCTAAAGAAAATAATCTGAGCTTATTCAGCCTCTCTTCATCATTGAAATGTTCCATCCCAGGCAACATCCTGGTCAATCTTCTCTGTAGCCCCTCCAGTGCAATCATATCCTTCCCATAGTGCGGAGACTGGAATTGCACATAGCAGTCTAGTGGTAACCTAACCAGAACCAGTTCCAACATCACATCCTCGTTCTTATAATCTATACCCCAAATGATAAAGGCAAGTGTCCCATATGCCTTCTTAACAGTCCTGTTAACATATCCTGCCTCCTTCAGGCATCTCTGGACAAACATACCAAGATCCCTATGTTCCTCTGAGCTTTCAAGTGTCCAGCCATTCACTGAGTACTCCCTTCATCTGTTCCTTCTTCATCACCTCCTATTTATCAGGTTTCAATGCCATCTGACCAAATTGCTTATATCCTGCTGCAATCTAACACCTTCCTCCTCACTGCCATACACCCGCAGGTTTTCTGATGAAGGGTCTAGGCCCAAAACGTCAGCCTCTCTGCTCCTATGATGCTGCTTGGCCTGCTGTGTTCATCCAGCCCTGCACCTTGTTGTCTCGGATTCTCCAGCATCTGCAGTTCCTACTATCTCTCTCAAATTCTAATATTGGTCTTTCTCTGTACCTTCTATGCAGCTGTAAGACTATATTCTGCATTCTGTTCTACTACCCTGATGTACTTTGTACAGTAAAATCTGCCTGTATGGTACACAAAACTGTACTTTTCACTGTATCTCAGTGCAAGTGACAATAATAAATCAAATCAAATCAAATATCATCCTTCCCACATTCACAGCCAATCATTTATGAATATCATAATCAAGACATGCAACCAAATGTGGTTTAAGGATGTTTTGGAGCAGGCTACTCCTACATGATTGCTGGAGGACATTATTCAGTGACATCTCTGACCAATGATGTTTGTATCTCATTGTGAGAGTGGGATTTCATGGCAGTTCCATAGATATGCACTGTGAGTAAAGGGGAATAAGAAAGTCTGTTTGTCACTTGTTCAGAACGTGGAGGGACCCAATCTTGGGAGATGTTTCAGCAGCTTTCCACGGAGCCTTGTTTCGGTGAAATTGAAACACAGATCTGACTGGAGGCTTTGATAAATAACCAGGGGCAGGCGGCTGAATGATCCACATTGACGAGAGTACAAACAGGAGTTGTAAGGCGTTTGATAAGGTTCCCCATGGTAGGCTCATGCAGAAGGTAAGGCGGCATGGGATGGGGGAAATGTGGCAGATTTAGTTCAGAATTGGCTGACCCTTAGAAGACAAAAGGTGGTAGTGGACGGAAAATATTCAACATGGTGCTCAGTTACGAGTGGTGTACCACAAGGATCTGTACTGGGTAATCTTCTGTTTGTGATTTTTGTAAATGATTTGGATGAAGGAGTGGAAGGGTGGATTAGCAAGTTCGCAGACGATACGAAGGTGGGTCACGTTGTGGACAGTGCGGAGGGCTATTCTAGGTTACAAAGGGACATTGATAGACTGCAGAGCTGGGCTGAGAAGTGGCAGATGGAGTTTAACCCTGAAAAGTGTGAGATGATTCATTTTGGAAGGACAAACTTGAAAGCAGAATACAGGGTTAACGGAAAGATTCTTGGCAGTGTGGAGGAGCAGAGGGATCTTGGGGTTCATGTTCACGGTTCCCTGAAAGCTGCCACCCAGGTGGATAGAATTGTGAAGAAGGCGTATGGTGTGTTAGCTTTCATTAATAAAGGGATTGAGTTCAAGAGCTGTGAAGTTATGCTCCAGCTCTACAAAAGCCTGGTTCGGCCACATCTGGAGTATTGTGTCCAGTCCTGGTCACCTCATTACAGTAAAGATGTGGAAGCATTGGAAAAGGTGCAGAGGAGATTTACCAGGTTGTTGCCTGGAATGGAGGGAAGGTCTTACGAGGAAAGGTTGAGAGAGCTAGGGCTTTTCTCTTTAGAATGACGAAGGATGAGAAGTGACTTGATAGAGGTGTACAAAATGATCAGAGGTATAGATAGAGTAGACAACCAGAGACTTTTTCCTAGGGTGGAGGTAGCTTTTACAAGGGGACATAGTTTTAAAGTGAAAGGAGGTAGATATCGGGGAGACGTCAGAGGTAGGTTCTTTACTCAGAGAGTGGTAGTGGCATGGAATGCATTGCCAGAGAGGGTAGTGGAGTCAGCCTCATTAGGGGCATTTAAGCGTCTATTAGATAGGCATATGGATGATAGTATAAGGTAGCGGTGGAGGTTAGATAGAACTTAGGTTTCGGGTAAAAGTTCTGCACAACATCATGGGCCGAAGGGCCTGTACTGTGCTGTACTGTTCTATGTTCTATGTACTGCTGAGAGTGGCTGGAATTGAGTACATGTTTCCCTGTATATATCTATTGCACTGTCTGTCTTTCACTTTCTCTTTATGTGACTGTCCCACTGTCTCTGTTTCTCCTTCTCTGAATTTTTCTGTCTCACTATCTCTCTTTCATTTTCTCTTTCCCTGCACATCCTCTCACAATCCTCCACCCTCCAATCCCAGAGAACATCCTATTGAACCCTCCCTAAGCTGCGTCCAATGGTGTGCTTCCTTAAATAAGGGGATCACAGTTCCTCACAGTGATCCAGATGTGGTCCCTCCAGAATATTGTACAATTTCAGTAAGATTTACCCACCCTTATACTCCAAACTCCTTGAAATACCGGCCAACATTCCATTAGCCCTTCCTGATTACCTGCTGCCCCCTGTGTGCTAGCTTTCTGTGTTTCATGCATGCATTTCCACCCCATCCAACTCAATGCAAGTTTCTTTGTGTTAGTTGGCATCAGTAGCCTTGAAAATCGATTTTGTAATTTTGTTCACACATTGATTGCCTGTGTTGTAGCTGTATTGATTCTGATACATGACAAGGGTCAGTTTGGATCAATGAATGGATTCTAAAGGACCAGGTTATGATTTCAAACCACCTCCAATGTGACACTGTAAGGGTGTAAGAGGGCAAATGCTGTATTGCAGGTACAGCCTTAATGTGTACATGTTGTACCAATTTCCACAGAAAAAAAAACACCAACAATTGTTACTTAGAGTTGGTCTGCCTTTTGCTTCCCATGACCCAACAGTTACACAAGGTGCACAGTTAGTTCCCCATTTCAGTTCAATGTTAATTGCTTACATAAGTGTAGTCTTCTCACACTGCAGCTAATGAGACTGGCTCAGGATGGAAAGGTGCAATCTCACACTATTGCATGCATTACTCACAACACCTAAAAGTTTTGAAAGATGCTTTCGGCAAAAGAATTCTCTGCTGCTTTGTGCATCAGACAGACCTCCAAAATGTCCTCAGAAGCTTGAGACCCTCAGAGCCTGCCATTGTTTGTTATTCTTTTAAAAGCACAAGACTCACTGTGAATTTCCATATTGCTCAGATGTCGTTGTCAATATTATTTTGTTTGGTCCATTTCCAAAGAAGGAATTCACATTAATCCATTGGCCTTCCCTTGGGCATGGTTTATGCCCTGATATTGTTTGAATTAGAATACGTGCAGTATGTGCTGACCGGTTCACACCAGGAATAAAGAAATGGAGATGGAGTGAATTTGGGACCTTGAACCTTCTCCATCTAATCAGTAGAATGATTTTTGTTCTGATTGTGGATTGGAACAAACCTTACTGCCACACACTCACTCTAAAGCATTTATCGCTCTTGTAATGAGGTCGTGAGGAAGGCTAATAGAATATTGGTCCTTAATTCAAGGGGGTGGATTGTGAAAGAAGGGAAGTAGGGAAGGGTCATGGGACCGAAAACGTTAACTCTGATTTCTCTTCACAGACCTGTTGAGCTTTTCCAGAAATTTCTGTTTTTGTTTCTTATTACAACGACAGAAATTTCCAGAGAGACCACATCTGGAGCACTGTGAGCAGTTTTGTTCTCCTTATTTAAGGAAAGATATCATTTCATTGGAGGCAGATAAGGTTCACTAGGATGATCCCTGGGATGGAGGGATTGTGTTTTGGGCAAAGGCTAAACAGGTTGCCACAGAAATAAGTGCTGGAGAAACTCAGCAGGTCTGGCTGCGTCTGTATGGAGTTAAAAACAGAGTTAACATTCCAAGGCTGTAACACCATAAGAAAGAGGACTGAGAGTAGGCCATTCGACCCATCAGGCTTGCTCTGTCATTCAGTCGGATCAGGGCTGATCTGATATTTCTCATGTTCACTTCCCTGTCCTTTCCCTTGATTCCCTGACTGATCAAGAATCTATCTATCTCAGCCTTAAATATATGCAAGGACTTTGTGCTCCCTTCCCCACACATGGCTCTCTGTGACAAGGAGTACCAAAGATTCACAACACTCTGAAGCAATTCCTCCTCATCTCAGTCTTCAGTTGGTGCCACTTTATTCCAAGACTGTGCCCTCTTGTCCTAGATTCTCCCATGAGGGGAAACATCCTCCCAGCATTGACCCTGTAAAGCCCCTATATGTTTCAATGAAATCACCTCTCATTCTTCCAAACTCCAGTGAGTAGACTCTCAACCTGTTTAAACTCTGACCTCCGTTATCCTGGCTACAGTTATATGTTGTGACCTATCCTGTAATCTGTGATATGAAGTTACCTGTGTTGACCACATCAGGGATGTTTTATGGTTGTCTCTAGACATACTGGCACCATTGTCACTTCCTATGGAGTTTGCTTTGTGGTTGTTTACGATGTCGTGTAAACACAGTTGGGAGTTGTTTGCCAGCGATACACCATTAGCTGGGATCGAACATTGTGATCAGGATTTTGGTCAATTCATTGGCTGAGTGTCAGAGAAGTTTCTGCATGAAACAGCACACTTTGAGATGAAAGTAACCAGAACAAAGGATTGTGCAGGAGTGAGCCCTCAAGACAACATTTGAGAAGTGCATGAGCTGAAGTTATCTTCAGTGAAGACAAAGAACCACAAGGTGACATTTACATTGAGGGCAAAGTTGATCACTTCACTCAAATTGGGCTCGTTTGTTTCAACAAATTTGTTTCAATCCAAACTTATAAATTTAGAGATACAATGAAATGTAAATTAAGTTCAAGTGAGGAAAAGTCAAATGAAGAGAGTTAAAGTTGATGTTGTTAGATAAAGTAAGAAGTCAATGTCACAATGATCGTGTTTTGTATTGATACCTAAAGAGTTAAATAAGGAAAGGTTTATTTTATTAAATTCTGAATTAAATTCCTCTCTGTGTCATAAAAGGGAGGAACACCTGACAGAAGAGTGAAGAAAATTTTTGTCTAAAATCTCTTCGTGGCCCACGGAATGGTCTCAAAATCAACAACAATGCGGAATGGACAATTTCTGACCTTGTCAGTGATGTCCACATTCCATCAAAGAATAAAGAGAAAGAACACAATGTATACAATGGAGAAACAGATTCTCCAACCACAATCCCTACAGTGCAGATGCAAGCCATTCAACCTATCAAATCTGCACTGATGTTCCGTGACCATCCCATATACCTCTCCCATAGCTAACCTACAACTTGGACACAATGGGGTAATGTAGCATGACCAATCGATCCAACATGCACAACAAGAAAACCAGAACACCCAAAGGAAACCCACATGTCGAGAATGTGCAACCTCCACACAGACAGTGTCCCAAGAGTGGAATCAAACCAGGGGTCCATGGTGCTATGAGACAGCAATGCTAACCACTGTGCCACCTAGCTGCCCCAATTAGCTTAACTCTGTCTTTTCCTGTTAATATCTTGGAGAGTTCGTTCTGATCACCCCTTAACCTTTGAAATTCTGGAGGGAAAAAAATCATGTTCCAACGGAAGCAAGAAGTCAGTTAGATTGGAAACATCGGAAGTGACCAGAACAAGAAACTGAGACATTTACATTCAGGAGAACTTGTGAATGGATATTAGTTATTGTGGAAAAGCCTGGTGTTTTTGAGAATATTCTAGAGGATATTGGCATACATTTTGTTCCTCCTTTGGGAAGTATATAAGTTTGACATACCTTAAACAATCATTACTCAGGAATTAGGAATTAAACCTGTAGATTTCTATCATGCTAACGATTACAATGAAACCACCTTTTATACAACTAGCCGTGGAATCCAACATATTCTATCATGTCCTGGTCTTAACATTGACATAAAATATGATGGAGCAAGCAACAATGTATATGTGTGTAAGACCCTAAAATACTGGAGCAGAATAAGTCCATTTGGCCCATTTGATCATGGCTGATATGTTTCTCAGCCACATTCTTCTGCTTTCTGACCATAGCCCTTGATCCCCTTACCAATCAAGAACCTGTCCATCTCAGTCTGTCTTCAAGACACTCAATAACTTGGCCTCCATAGCCCTCTGCAGCAATGATTTCCACAGATTTGCCCTCTGACTGAAGAAATTCCTGCTCATCTCAGTTCTAAAGGGTCGTCCCTTCCCTGTGGTCTGGGGAGCTAGCCTACAAACTCAGCAAGTTTATTTTTGTGTGATGTGTTTTCATCGCTCATGTACGTGTCCCTCCAGATGAAGACATTGGCTTCATGCATTTACGAAGACTTAAACAAAAAGGACAGCAAAAGTTTTAATAACAAGAGTCCAGTTCGCCAAGTCAATAGCTACAATCTTGACACCCAATGATGGGCATGCAGAAGTTTCAAAGCTGGATTAATGCTTATGCTTGTTAGTCCATTCATGTATTTTTTCTTACATCTTTGACGTTACCCAAGCTGCATCCCTTCCAGTTTTAAACGTCTTATAGTTCCTACTTTTAATTCATGTAGGCAAAAATGTCCGGATTGTGAGCTTTAGACCGGTATGTAAAAAACATGCACTCTTGCAGGCTTTTATTCAAATCTGTAAAAGCATTGGACATATTTTGTAAAGAAATCCAACTGCCTGTGCAACTGTTGTGATTATTTTGAGCATGAAATTTAAAGTAGGCCATTTTTTTTAAAAGAAATTCTGCCACAAATATCATGCGGGCATAATTGGTGAAGTTAAGACATACAAATAACCTGAGAGGTTAAGCAATGGACTGATGCACTGTGAATCCTTGTACAATAAGACTGGGAGGGGATTCATGCCGATGAACAACACAAAGTTAATTTTGGCTTCAAGAGACTATTTACAAGCTGTTAATTATACCCATTTGTTTGGAACCCTTCTCAAATCTTCTGTTTTTGTCTGTTTCAGATCTCCAGAGTCCATCCGCAGCTCTTTGTTTTGTTTTATTTTATGAATTCAGAGAGGCTTCGCATGGAAATGACAGAAAGATACTTCAAAAGACAAAAAGCCTTCATTCAGTTGGATAGATAAGAGATGATGCAATTTTCCTGTTTTGAAGAAATCCAGTTTGACAGGATGTTGTGTGTAGCTACTCAATACCACAGCTGTTCTGGGAAAAATAGGGAGGGGTGCAGAGTTTCCGTTTTGGGGAGTCCCTAGAATTATGATTGAAAGCTGAATATATAACGTGGAAATGATGAAGCATGTGGTTTTTCATAATGCAAGAGGTTAGGAACAGAAATACTCTCCTTTTGCAGAAACATAAGATATAACTGTAGATCGCAACAGGAAATAGGCAAATTACCAAAGGCAATAATCATGTAGAGATATCAACAATTGGCATTGGGAATGGGATGAGCTGATTTACTGCTACAGACGTCCAAAAAAAATCTTCCTGAAAGACCATCAATTTTGCCTTGACAGTTATACAATCCTGTAAGGGAAATCATCATTGTTTGCCCTGTTGGAATGTCCCCTCAGGTTCATTAATGTACTTCAGGGAAGGAAATCTGCTCTTAACTGGTCTAGCGGACATCAGACCATAAGATGTGAGAGCAGAATTAGGACATTCCACCCATCAAGGCTGCTGTCTCATTCAATATTGGCTTATGTATTTCTCAACCCCATTCTCCTGCCTTCTCCCTGTAACCCTTGACCCCGTACTAATCAAGAACCTATCTATGGTTTTGAAATGTTAACTCTTTATTTTTCCTTCACAGATGCTGACAGACCTGTTGAGCTTTTCCAGCAACTTTGTTTTAGTTCCTGATTTACAGCATCTGCAGTTCTTTCACTTTTTTAAGAACCTATCTATGCCTGTCTTAAAGGCACTCAATGACTTGACCTCCACAGCCCTCTGTGGCTATGATTTCCACAAATTCACCACCCTTTGGCTGAATAAATTCCTGCTCATCTCAGTTCTAAAAGGTTTCTCCTTTAACACAGAAAGTGTTGGAGAATCTCAGCAGATCTGGCAGCATGTGTGGAGGGAGATGTTCGGTGCCTGGCACTTGTGTGACTTAAATGTTTCTAGCCACTTTTCAGCCCAGGGACTGGACATTGTCCAAGTCTTGTTGCATTTGGAAATGGTCTGCTTCAGTATCCGAGGAGTTGCAAATGGTTCTGAACATTGTGCAATCATTGGCAAACATCCCATATCTGACATTGTGATGGAGAGAAGGTCATTGATGAAGCAACTGAATTGAAAGTATTGAATAAACCTGCAACATGAATAATTCAGCCAGTGTTCTGATCATTGAATTGAAAGGTGAAAGGGTGTTATTTCTTTAAAATGGAATGTTATTAAAATAAGATCAATATGGGTGAGATATAACAAAGTAAGTTCAATTCGTCATGAACATATATTAGGACAGAATGAATCTTCCCCTGACCTGGAACCCATTTTGACAACTGCAGTTCTAATTCCAGAATTCCAAATTTCTGGCCATTATCATTAAAACAAAAACATAAATAGACATAGAGCATGAAGAAGGAGCCAGTAGGATATGATTTTCCAACACAATACACATCGTACGTTACAGTTTAACTGCAATTCTGCAGTTCAAGAAGGCAGCTCAGTACCACCTTCTCAACGGCAACTAGGGATGGGTAATAATTACTGACCAGGAGTTAATTTAAAAAAAAAATACGTCTCAGGGAGATGGATATACACGAGGGTAACATGAGAAATGTGCAATCAGCTTTCCTTCCCATGAGTAAACACTTTGTTACTCAAATTTATAACAGCATATTATGCAGCACTTCAGATTTGCAATGATGCAAACTGAATGGGATTCAGATACACCTTAAATATACATTAAACAATGCATGTTCATTTACAGTCAGTATTTGTGATTTTAGGACACTGATGTGGTCCTTGTGGCTTCTAACCACTGGGTAAGGGTAATGTTGCCATAGTCCTACTCTCTCACTCAAGAGAGAGATGATTTGGGGTGAGTTTAACCTGAGATTAACCAGCCTCAAGTGTGGGGTAAGGTGGAGAAGGTAGGAACTTCATCCTGACCTCAGCTGGCTGTGAGAACTGGCAGAAGGACCTTCGGGCTCCCACTTCCACGCACTGATTCTGTGCTGACTGCTCAACAATATGGTCTTTTTTTTTGACAATAACCTGACTCACCCGAACATGGGAGATAGAAATTGCATTTTAAAACCACATGACAACTTGCATTGCCATCTCAGTTCCTATTTGAACTTGCTCAATACAGACTGTTATCTTCCAACCAGTCAGAAACTCAAGCAGCAAATGAAAACAACTCACAGATCTCAACGTCCAAAATATTGGGTGGGAATTTCATTGGAAAATGTTCACTTTTTCAATCTTTCTTGCAATCGGTGAGTAGTGAATCCTCACAGTTTGTTTGTTTACTACCTAGAAGATTACTCTAAATAATAAGTGACTTTGCATAATTGAGGAACTGGTCAGTTGTGGAAGTCCATCAAAAGAGTTTAGCTTGCTGCAACTTTTTAATGAATACCTTCGACTATTGTAGCCCCATGTTATGAATATTAAAATGTTTGTCCCATTGACCTAGCTTGTTCTCTTAAAATCCGACAAACTTCATAACAAATTTTAAAGATGAATGAGGAGAAAAGTGAACTGATCAAGGCTAACTACAGTAAAACAAAAGAACATGACAAGGGATACATATATAGACCAGTAATCCTGACTGAGCATGAAGTGGACAAAATCAGAATCAATAATATATGGGAGGGGAAGAGAGATGTCTTTGGAAACTGATGAATTTCTAGCAGATGAGTTGACTTGCTTTTTTATGAATAGGGATCGATCACATTGAAGTGACCACACAATTTGATCGCAGAAATTCATTTAACGACTGAAGGAAGAATGCAGGCTGATATGTGGTCAAGGGAAAAATAAATGGACTCAGAAACTGTGGGACAGAGTGAGAGCGAATGTTACTCTGCGGGAGGCTGAAGCGATTAGGATATATAGAAACGTCTCGACAGATAAGGAAATGTATTGGCATGATGAAGAATATTTGAATTGAGGCAGACAGGTCTCAGGGATTATTTCTGAGAGATAAAAAGCGGAGTGAGGTGATGGTAGAAATGTGTGGAAGCCATTTCTGAGGCCTTCACATTCTTGAATTTGAATCAATATCACTTCGGGAGCTTTGGGTCAGCAATGATTCCATTGAAGAGGGCAGCAGACTCAAGAGGCCAAATGTCCTATTTGTGCAACAATTTGGAATTGTGATCATTTACCCCGTCATCCAAATTGTTTATAAAAGTTGAGAAAAGCATTCCTCCTGAGAATGATTCATTCATTCATCGTCTCTGCTTTCTCTATACCGAGCAATTTCTAAACTATATGATTCACTCCACCCAGTCCTAAGAGCTGTGCTTATATTTGTTGACATCCTGTGTGGGATCTTCTGAAAAGCTTTCTTAAAGCTGAGTAAATTCTCTATTTTCTATTTATTGATGCTGCATGGAATCTCCTCAAAATGCTCCATCGGTTTTGTCAAGCAGGATTGCCATTTAATACACCTATTTTGGCGCTGTGCAATTTTGCCATTCTTTACTCCATGCTCAGTTACCAGATTCTCAATCATGGAGTCTAACATGTTCTCTATTGTGGTCATCAAGCTAACCAAGGTCTCCATTAAACCCTTTGCTTCATTATTTAAGAGATTATGTTTGAGTCAGAAAGCCATTTCCAGAATTAATAGAATTAAGAAAGATAGCCAACAATGTAGTAATTTAGGTGTCTTACACATTTCTTCACCACCCTGGCATTAACTTCAGCTACTTGAAGATATTCCTCAATCTTCACTCCCCCAATTTTTGTATCAACTACCATTTTACTCATTATATTTCTTTCTTGCAACATCTCTGCAATTTCTTCAGCACATTGTACTGTTAGGTATCACTTCCACCTGGATCATTTTCCTTGAGGGTTAAACAGGTTAGACTCCACACACTGGAGTTTAGAAGAATGAGTAGTAATCTCATTAAACAATGCAGGATTCTTAAGGGGCTCGACAATTCCCAAACCAGTCTATTTAATCCAGCCAGGCCTATGGGCTCTACTTCAATTTGTTGACACTCAGTGTGGGATCTTATGAAAAGCTTTCTGAAAAATCTTGAGAGGATGTTTCTCCCTTATGGAAGAGTCTAGGACTAGAGGGCATAGCTTCAGAATAAAGGGGTTGAGAATAAAGAGATATGGAGGAATTTCTACTCTCAGAGGATTTTGTAAGTATTTGGAACAACTCACTGCACACAGCTGTGTGAGGGCAGAGCCCTTGTGTATATTTATTGATGAAACAGAAAGATTCTTCGTCCACAGAGGAATGAAGTGTTACAGTGAAAGGGCATGAAGCAGACCTGAGGAATGTCGGATCAGCCATGATCCAATTGAATGGCAGAACAGGCTCGAGAGGCCAAATGACCTATGTCTGTTCTTGTTTCTTATGGTCTCTATGACCTTATGCAAGACCAACAACTGCACTTTCATGTTTACTAGTGTAATGTTTCCTACCCTTACCTGCTATGGGTTCACATTTATGGTGTCTTTGTTTTCCTTTCAGTGTATCATTAAAACCTTTACTGTCCATCTTTGTATTCATCACTTGCTCGAATTTGTATTGTTTTCCTTCTCCCTAACAGTTTCTTGGTTATTTTACACTGGGTCCTAAATTATTCCTAATCTTCAGGCCTCTCAATGTTTCTGGCAGTCTGATAATCCCCTTGCTTTCAACTCATGAAATTTAGATATCTTTCATAAATCTTGATAAATCCACCATTCGCTTTGGAATTTTGTATGTTACATGAATGGGCATTTGTCGTGGAACCTTAAGTTTACAACTTTGCCTATCTCCTCTTGACAATTTTGTTCATTTTCAAAATTTGCTCCAGACAACCCGTTCCTTAGATATGTATATTTTCTTACGTTCAGCTTTAAGATGAATGGTGTTGTTTTCAATTTGAAATAAAATTCTGTGATAGTATGGTCACTGTTTTGCAAATTTCTATGATATTATGGATACTATTTCCCACAGATTCATCAAGAGAACAGATAATAATTTAACCCTTTCTCATTACAAAATATTAAATCCAACCTGGTACAATCCCAGATTGCTGCCAAAATGTATTAGTCCAAGGAAACAACTTGTGCGCACGCCAGGAATACATCCTCCACCACATCAATAATGACTTCATTATTTGAGTCTACATGCAAATTGAAATTGCTCATTTTTACTTTATTAACTACATTAAATGCATCACTCATTTCTTGATTGTAGCATGCCCAAATTTTGTAGTATAAGTTTGGTGCTCAATAAATAATACACACCAACAATTGTTTCCCCCTCTCTTTCCAGTCTGAACCCAAAATGATCAACATCCTTTTGCTTCAGTCACAGTTCCTCAGACTAATAGATTTTTGTTTTCCATATTTTGTGAGTTAGCCCAAGTCCCATATGTTTTTGTCTGTTTCTTATCAATGCAGACTGTCCTGTCAGAGTGGTGATGAGATAGGTATGTACAATGTTACACTAACATTATTTATAATCAACTCTTGACCTCAAAACCTGAAGACTTCTGGTTTGTGCATCCAAGGCATTCAAATCAACATGTCACCAAAACTGTCTGAAGGAATGCCTGTTACAACTCAACTTGAAGCATCCTTAACTTACATTACACCAATTTATACTATCTTGACCCCTATCTTGCAATAATATTACACTCCCTTCTCACACCTCCCACCATCATGTGTCACCAACTGAAATTAGCATCTCTGTCTGTCTCCAGATTTGTAAAAAGTAAAACATTTATATTCATCAATTCTTTCATTGTTTCCCACTAGTTCTTTCCCATGTGCTGGTCAAAATGCAGGAGATATGTGAGTATGAGAATTTAAAATAGAATTGAATTCATTAACATGAAATAAACTTTGTTAATGCTTTTCACTTGATTATCAGATCAATTGATTAGAAACAGCTTAAATAAACCTAACGTTGAATTTGTGTACAGCTTTAGAGACATCATTGTGAAAATTAATCTTCTCACATCTCTTTTTTTCTGTCTGTAATGAAGTGTCCCAGATTAGCTGATTATATTTCCCAGCAGTATACACAATGTGTAGAGGGAGAATTACAATGTTTAAAATGACTGAGGTTGCATTATCTGTTGTTTTAAACTTAATTAAAATGTTATGGCCACCAGAAGCTTAATAAAAAAGTTATAAACATTAGAGTCATACAGTCTTAGAGATCTACAACATAGCCAAAAGCCCTTCGGCCCCTCAGATCTGCTCCAGTCAAACACAGTCACCTCACTTTTCTCTAATCCCATTTTCCCAGCACTTGGCCCATAGCCTTGGAATCGCAAATGCCTCACGTCCCCTCTAAATCTCCTGGTCCTCACCTTCAATCTATGCCACATCTTGGTCATTGATCCGTCCATCAAGGGGGGAGTGTTTCTTCCTGTCTACCCTATCTAAGCCATTTATCATTTTATAAATCTTAATAATGTCCCTCCTCAATCTCTTCTGCTTTAAAGAAAACAACCCCAGGCTGTCCAATCCCTCTTCATCACTAAAACTCTCCAGCCCCCAAGGCAATATCCTGGTAATTCTCCCTCTGCACCCTCTCCCAGTGCTATCACATCCTTCTGATAATGTGGATTCCAGAACTGCACACAATACTCACACTGTGTGGCCTAACCAATGCTTTATACCATCCCAGCATTGCCTCCCTGCTCTTAAGCTCTCGGCTACTAAAGGCAATTATCCCCATACACCTTCGACTAATTTCAAACAGTGATATTTATTTTAAGAATTCAATGCTCCCAGGCAATATCATCTGAAACTGAGTCCATATCACCTTGTAATCATGTGCACTTAAAGTCAGGTTCTTGTAACATGTTCAGCCATTTTGATTAAACATATTATGATGATAAAATGCTTTAATTGCATTTCTCAGGGGATTTTCCGAAGCCGGTTGTGTCTCTGAATCCTTCGTATGAGGTGTTTTTGGGAGGAGAGTCAACATCGGTGAGCTGCAGCTGTCAATGTCCAGTCACAAGTATATGCTCGTGCTACAATTCCAAATGCAGGGAAGCAGAACTTTCTGAAGGACAATGTGAAACATATTTGCATTTAAAAGATTTAAAGAGAGGTAAAACAAGTTACAAGTGTGAATGTTTCTTTGTATTGGAGAATGGAACACGGAAAAGATCAAGATTTACTGACTCCATTCAGATATATGTCGGAGGTATGTCATTAAATCTGTTTCTCCCTGTGTTTGTTGTTTGATTTACTGTTATCAAATGTACCGAGAGACAGTGAAAAGTGTTGTTTCATGTGGTATACAGACAGATTATTCAATACAAAGTGCATCAGTTAAGTAGAACAGAATGCATTATGCAGTGTTAGAGGCACACAGAAGGTGCAGAGACAGATCAGAATTAATATTTGAAAGTTCTGTTCAAAAGTCTGATAACAGTGGGGAAGAAGCTGTTCTTGAATCTGTTTGTAGGTGTACTCAAACTTCTATATCTTCTGCCTGATAGAAGACGGTGGAATAGACTACAACCAGGGTGGGATGGGTCTTTGATTATGTTAGCTGTTTACCCGGGGCAGTGGGAAGTGTAGATGGAGTCAATGAATTGAAGGCTGGTTTGCATGATGCATGAGGTTGTGTTCACGACTCTCTGTAGTTTCTTGCGGTCTTGGGAAAAGCAGTTGTCATACTGCACTGTGATGCTTTCTATGGTGCATCTGTAAAAATTGACGAGTCTTTGTGGACAAACTGAATTTCCATTAACGTCCTGAGGAAGTAGAGATATTGTGGTTTCTTGACGGTCGCATCGACGTGGGTGGACCGGGACAACTGGTTAGTGATCATCACTCTCAGAAACATGACATTCTTGACCATCTCAACATCAGCACCATTGATGCAGACAGGGGCATGCCCTCCACTCCGCTTCCTGAAGTCAATATCCAGGTCCTTCATTTTGGGTGGATGTTGATGGAGAGATTTCTGTCTTTACACCATGTACATAATCTCCTTCCTGTATTCTGTCTCACCATTGTTTCAGCTTCAACCTACAACAGTGGTGTCATCAGCAAACTTCAAAATGGAGTTGGGTCAGAATTTGGCCACACAGTCATGAGTGTATAAGGAGTATAGCAGGAGACCGAGTATACACTGGTGTTGAGGATTATGGTGGAGGAAATGTTGTCACCATTCCGACTGATTGCAGCCTATGGATCAGGAAGTCAAGGATCTAATTACAGAGGGGGAAGTTAAAACCTAGGTCTCAGAGTTGAGAGATGAGTATGCTTGGAATTATGGTGTTGAAGGTGGAACTGCAGTCAATAAATAGGACCCTGACATAGGTATCCTTGTTATCCAGATGTTCCAGGGATGAGTAGGGCCAGGGAGATGGTGCCTGATGTGGACCTGTTGCACTGCAAAGGAGCAAGGGAATTGGTCGGCTGGAGTTGATGTGAGCCATGACTAACCTCTCGAAGCACTTCATAATTATGGAGGTCAGAGCCACCAGGTGATAGTTATTGACACATGCTGCATGATTGTTCTTCGGCACCGGGATGATGGTGGCCTTTTGAAGCAGGTGGGAGCCTCACATCATGGTAAGGAGAAATTAAAGATATCAGCAAATGCTCCTGCCAGCAGGTCCACACAGGATCGGAGGGCACAGTGGGGTCTCCATCTGGGCCAGTCATTTCTCATGGGTTCACACGCACACAGGCAGATCTAAACTCTGTGAAGTTGACTGTTGGTAGAGGTGCATCCGAGACTGTTGGGATATCTGACATTTTTTCACTGACCTTCTGTTCAAAGTGAATGTAAAATGCATTGTCTCGATCGCGTAGGGACGTCCTGTTGTCCTCAATTCTGTTCAACTTCACTTTTTAGCCCGTTATGTTGTATAAGCGTTACTACAACGAACAGTGTCCATCTGGTTGGTCTGGGCCTCAAGCTTTTGGTATTGACTGTTGGTGTCTCTGATGACCTTACGAAGGTTACACTTAGATTTCCTATATATCAGGGTCGCCTGACTTGAATCCTTCAGATCTGGATTTCAGTGGGGACTGGATCCCCTGGTTTATCCATAGCTTCTGGTTGGGGAAGATTTGGATTAACTTCTTTGGCAAACAGTCTTCTACACACTTACTGATGAAGTCTGTATCAGTAGTGACATACTCATTTATGTTGGTAGCTGAGTTCTTTGCATATGGACCAGTCCAATGACTATAAACAATTCCATAGAAGGTCTTTCGTTGCCTCAGACTTACTCTGAACAACTTTGTGTACTGGGTCCTCATGTTTCAATTTCTGCTTGTAAGACGGGAGATGGAGCACAGCGTTGTGATCTGATTTTCCAAATGCTGACAGGGGATGGAGCAGTAGGCATCTTTGATGATTTTATAACAATAGTCAGGGATGTTTTCGGTGCTCTAGTAGGACAGGAGAAGTGTTGATGATATTTTGGGAGCACGTTCCTGAGGTTGGCCAGATTGAAGTCATCGACTACAAGGCCTCGGGGTTTTGCATCTCAAGGCTGTTTATAGCATTGTGCACTCCATCAAGTGCACCCTCCACTTTCGCATGGGGTGGGATGCAAACCACTGTCAGCAATCACTAAATTGATGGGCCCCAACGTCAGTCTCAGTGCGGCCCATTGGAGGCTTTGCAAAGTGATCAATTTTGGATTTTACGAGGTTTCATAGTCACAGTTACTGAATACAGACTATCAGCTATTTGTACCAATTTTCTAAGAGTTTATTGAGAAGCAGCAATTTCAATTTAGTGTAATCCTTAAATAGGCAAAGGAAGGACATATACGACGCGTGGGCCAGATGCAAACTCTTTCCCTGTCCTGGGGTCATTCTGTAGAATGGTATGGAGCCAGCACACTTCCACATCCCAGTGATCCTGTGGAGCTGCCTGGTATTATATTGTATTAATGAACTGCTATAAAGTGCGAAGCATTTATGATAAGCCCACCACAGTGCATTTCTTGTAATTAAGGAAAATATATTTCACTCAAGACTAACATTACATTGTGTTGTGTATTAAAGTATGATATAGAATGATGTCATTTAGGTTATTTTTCATACAACATATTACATGCAATATGTTATATATTTGATTTGAGAATTGTTGCTGTTAAGATCTCTCTCTGGACTTTGCAATTGTTTTCTTCTGCACCTTTCTCCTTTCAAGTGTCCTGCTTTAATAAGTATATTTAAATGTTTTTGTAAATATATTTATTTTAACATGATGTAACAGATGAACTCTCCAAACCGACGATCCAAGTGCTCTCAGATTCCGGTTTCAATTCAAGTGGGGACTATGTTGTGATTTCCTGCAAAGGTGATATTCGCCCCAGAGGAGGAATATTCTACTTGTTCAACAGTCGCAGGAATTATTTTACACATGAACATCATGTGTCTGGTCTTGAAGATACGACAGTCTTTACAATCAATGTCCATGAACAGACTTCTGTAGGAAATTACAGTTGTCGATATCAAACAGAGGTTCATGGACATTTTACCATTTCCCCATCCAGCCAATTTGTTGCAGTTGTGAAGAAAAGAAAGGAGGATCACACATCAAAAGGTGACTACATGTTCTTGTGTCTCAAAGTCTTCCTCATTTTCATAAATACATACGGATAATAGAAACTGCCAGTTTAATATCATCCAGTTGATACTTAGAAAAAGACAGTTTGATGATTAAAGGTGCTTCATGTTTTAAGCTTGTCTTATCCACGTTTCAACTTGTTACAAGCTCGTCAAAGATCTGAGCGTATGTTTGGAGTCATAGAGACATACATCAAAGCCCAACTTGTCCATGCCAAACAGATATCCTCAATTAATCTGGGATAACAAGGTGTAGAGCTGGATGAACACAGCAGGCCAAGCAGCATCAGAGGAGCAGGAAGGAGAAGGGTCTAGGCCCGAAACATCAGCCTTCCTGCTCTTCTGATGCTGCTTGGCCTGCTGTGTTCATCCAGCTCTACACCTTGTTATCTCAGATTCTCCAGCATCTGCAGTTCCTACTATCTCCTCAATTAATCTATTCCCGTTTACCACTATTGGGCCTATATCCCTTGAAACACTTCTTGTTCACATACCCATCCAGATGCCTTTTAAATGTTGTAATTGTACCAGCCTCCTCCGTTTCGACTGGCAACTCATTCTACACACGCACCACCTTATGCGTGAAAAATTTGCACCTGAGGTCCCTTTTAAATCTTTCCTCTCTCACCTTAAACCTATGCTTCCTGCCCTGGAGAGTAGTTCTTGGCTATTCACCCCATCCATGCCCCTCATGATATTTATAAACCTCCATAAGGTGACCCCTCAGCCTCTGAAGCTCCAGGGAAAGTAACACCATGCTGACATCTCCCTATGGCTCAAACTTCCAACTCTAGTAACATTCTTGTAAATCTTTTCTGAATGCTTTCAAGTTTAACAACATCTTCCCTACAGAAGGTCAACCAGAATTGAATGCATTATTGCAAAAGTCACCAGAAAATTCCTGGACAGCTGCAACATGATATCCCAAATCCGAGACTCAATGCACTGACCAATGAAGACAAAGATACCAAATGCCTTCCTCACTATCTACCTGTGATTCCACTTTCAAGAAGAACTATGAACCTGCAGCCCAAGATCTCTTTGTTCAGCAACACTTCCCAGGTCTTTACCATTTGAGTATAAGTCCTGCTCTGATGCTTGTTAGCAAAATGCAACGGCTCACATTTATCTAAATTAAACTCCATCTGCCACTTGTCGGACCATCAGCCCATCTGATCAATGTCCCACTGCACACTGAAATAACGTTCTGCACTGTCCACTACACCTCCAACTTTGGCATCATCTGCAAACATACTAACTGGACATCCTGTGTTGTATAAGCCCCTTCATCTCACATTTATCTCAGCTCTAATGCATGCAGACACAAACTTTACAACATTTCCTCACAAGAAGTGTTCCGCCCAACACATTCCACTCTCAATACAGATGAAGCAAACATAGAACATAGATGCAGGAGTAGGCCATTCTGCTCATTGAGCCTGCACCACCTTTCAATATGATTATGGCTGATCATGCAATTTCAATATTCCCCTCCCATATCGCTTTCTCTCCATGACCTTTGATCCCTTCAACCACAAGGGCCATGTCCAGCTCCCTCTTCAATATATCTAACAAATGAGCCCCAACAGCTTCCTGTGGGAGAGAATTCCACAGGTTCACAAAATCTCTGAGTAAAGAATTATTCCTCATCTCAGCCCTGAATGGTTTACCCGTTGTTCTTAAACTGCAAACCCTAGCTCTGGGCTTCCCCAACATCAGGAACATTCTTCCTGCATCTATCCTGTCCAACCCAGAGGAACAGAGGAATCTTGGGGTGTTTGTCCACAGATCCCTGAAGGTGGCAGGACAGGTTAATAGGGTGGTTAAGGAGGCATATGGGACACTAGTCTTTATCAGTCGAGGCATAGATAATAAGAGCGGGGAGGTGATGTCAGAGCTGGACAGGACTTTGGTGAGGCCACAGCTGGAGCACTGTGTTCAGTTCCGATCCCCGCACTTAATGACTGTGCTGATTGCACTGGAGAGGGTGCAGAGGAGATGACCAGGATGTTGCCTTGGATGGAGCATTTTAGCGATGAAGAGAGGCTGGATAAACTTGAGTTGTTTTCTTCAGAGCAGAGAAGTTTGAGGGGGACCTGATAGATGTGTGTCAGATTATGAGGGGTATGGATGGTGGTTGGGGAGGTGGGGGGCAGAGGAAGCAGCTGTTCACCTTCATCAAAAAGCTCCCTGACCCTCAAATGGCTTTTGTAGATTGACGTTCGTGGAGGTCTGGAGTGCACTGCCTGGGAGGGTAGTTGAGGCAGGAAACGTCACAACCTTTTCAAAATTACTTTGATGAGCACTTGAAGTGTCATAACATTCAAGGTTATGGGGCCTAGTGCTGGAAATATGGGACTGGTGCAGGTGGTTGTGTAGGTTTAGGCTGCACAGAATCGATGGGTCGAAGGGCCCTATTTGTACTTTATGTATTCTGCGTTCTGTAAATCCCTTCCATCTAGCAATTCAGGAAAATCCTAACCCTCCCTTTCCTTGATGTTGTGGAAAAGAAGTAACATTGTAATACTTCCACCCTGATTCTAACGCATTGGCCCTCAATGTAACTGTTTAAACGTTGGCCGTCTCTGCAATGAGGATGTCAATGTTCCTCTGCTCCTCAATCATTTCTGTCAGCCTCTCGAGCTCCCTAACACTCCCAATCTAAACTGGATTAATCTCCTTGCACAGAACAAGATCACACCGCGGTGACATTGGTACATCTCTGCCTCAGTGTGTTCGTGCTCATTCTGATGGCGGTCATCATTTTGTCGAACATTTTGCAAGCGGCTTGCCACTAGCAGGTAAAATTGCCATTGCTGCTTCTGGTTTGAATCTTCGATGTTCCCTGACACTTGCTTCTATTCTCTGCCTTGGCGCATTCACCATTATATTGGCAGGCAGTTAGCTGGGCAGCTGGTTTCCTAATGCAGAACAATACCAAGAGCATGGGTTCAATTCCCACACTGGCTGAGTATACCATGAAGGGCTCTCTATCTCCATCTCGTCCCTCACTTGAGTCGTTGTCATCCTCAGGTTAAAACACCACACAGTCCTCTCTCTCTAATGAGACAGTCGCCCCATGATGCATTGGGACTATGCCCAGCACAAAGGTCTTTTAAGTGTTGTAACTGTACCTGCGTCTATTACTTCCTCTGGCAGTTCATTCCATATACACACCACACTCTATGTGAAAAAAGTGCCCCTCGTGTCTTGTTTAAATCTTTCCCTTCCACCTTAAACCTATGCCCTCTAGTTTTGATCTCCCCTACCCTAGGGAAAAGACTTGGCTATTCACCTTATCTATGCCTCTTGTAATTTTAAAAACCTCTACAGTTTCACCCCTAAACCTCCTATGGTCCAGTGGAAAAGCTCCCAGCCTATCCAGCCTCTTCTTATAACTCAAACACTCTCATCCTGGAAACGTCCTTGTAAACCTTTTCTGCACCGTCGCCAATTTAATGATCTCCTTCCTTTCACAGGAAGACCAGAACTACATAAAGTACTCCAAGTGTGGCCGTACCAACAGAATGCATTCGTTCCTCTATCCAAGGCAATTCTACTGCCTATTAATATTGAAGTGCTAACTCATCCTCCACATGAGGAGGTGATGGCTGAGTGGTATTATGGCTCGATTATTAATCTGGAAATTCAATAAATGTTTCAAGGGATAACAAGGTGTAGAGCTGGATGAACACAGCAGGCCAAGCAGCATCAGAGGAGCAGGAAGGCTGACGTTTGGGGCCTAGACCCTGCTTCAGATGTTTCAAGGGAACTGGGTTCAGAAAATGGTGGAATTTAAATTCAATAAAAATGCAAAATCTGGAATTAAGAATTGAAACCTTTGCCAAAAGTCAGAAATCACATAACACCAGATTAGAATCCAACAGGTTTATTTGAAAAGATGGGCTTTCAGAGCCGTACTCTTTCTTCAGGTGTCAGTGAGAGAGCTGGTATCAGACACAGAATTCATAAGTAACAATTCAAAGGCTCATACCTCTGATGTGGATGTATTAATCAAACCTAAGAAGCTGTTAAATCTTAAATCAGTTTGTAGGTTTAATTTGATTAATATGAGTATGTAAATCCCTGAATTCCTTTCAAGTCACTGCTTTGACAGAAATAGATGTTTAACCACTGTAAAGAAGAATTGATATTTTATGTCAGATAATGCATGTTAGGTGTGAGGCCTTGTTTAGAATCCACTTATCTTTTATTTCGAAATCAGACTGTTTTCAAATAAACCTGTTGGACTGTAACCTGGTGTCATGTGATTTCTGAACTTGTCCACCTCAGTCCAACACCGGCACTCCACATCCTAAAAGCCAGTGGAAAAACCCATCTGGTTCACTCATGTCCTTTAGGGAATGAAATTGTCTGGCCGACATGTGACTCCAGACCCACAGCAATGTGGATGACTCTCAAATGTCCTCTGAAATGGCCTAGCCAGGCAACAAGGGACAGGTATTAAATGCTGGCCAGCCAAGGACACCCACTTCCCTCAAAGTTATTTTCTGTAATTTATGCATAAGGACACCCAGATCCCTCTGTGCCAAAGCACTCTGAAGATTCTCCCCATTTAGAGAATATCACCTTTTTAATCTTCCCACCCAAATGGATAACCTTATACTTCACCACATCAAAGTCCATCTGCCAAATGTTGGTCCATTCAACATTCACATCCTTCCTCAAGTAAGGTGACCAACATTGTACACCACAGTTCAGATTCCTGTTAATGGTATCCCCATAGTTTGGTTAATGGTATAATCAGCCCTGGTGATATCCACAAAATGTCAAGGGAAAATGGTTACATTGTCTCTTATCTGACATGGTCATTTCTTTTTGCCACTTTAATAAATATTCGGTCCAACCATACTGGATTTCTGAAGAAAAGCAGAAGTACACTTTAGTTTGTAATACATATCCTCAAGTTCCTGCTGGTTATGTACATGGATGGCTGTAGCAGACACCCCTCTTCCTACCTTAACCCAGACTGCCCATTTACCTATATACTTTCAGAAAACCTTATGGTTCTGTGGGCCTCAAAGTGAAGGGAAGGGATGACCTTTTAGGATTGAGATGAGGAGGAATTTTGTCAGCCAGAGGGAGGTTAATCTGTGGAACTCATTGCTGCAGAGGGCTGTGGAGGCCAAGTCACCCTTGTCTTTAGACAGATGTAGAGAGATACTTGAATAGTCAGGAAATTAACGGTTGTGGGGAGAAGATAGAAGAATGGTGTTGAGAGATCAGCTGTAACCAAATGGCAGAGCAGACTGCAGGGCTGAATGGCCTAATTCTGCTCCTAGGTCTAATGAACTTGCAGTCACATGGCTATCCATGTGACTCATTCCCCAATATAACCTGCTCTACACTGGATCTGCTTATTGCTACATGTTCACTTGTCTGTCATTTCAGGTCATTCCCTGTTCTACGCCATAAGCACAGAATATTCTTCTCTATCCGTGAATGCAGTTAGATACTCATGTGTCAGGGATCCATAAACTGGGCTCCATTCAGAAGACACTTTCATAATGTTTGCAGGAAGCTCACAAGCTAACATTTTCACCTGGAGTGCATATTGATATGACAATACACTGGGTATTTTTTTTTTACTTTTTGCAGGGCAGAGAAAGGATCCGAGAAAACGCACTGTTCATCTCTTCACAACAGGAGTAGGATGTTTGAAGTATGAATCGATTCACTTGCTGTTTCCAGTGTGTTTTCGGAAGATGGGTTACAATTCTGTGCTTTCTGTCACTCCCTGCCAGTTGCTTCACACTTGTGCCTACTCCAAGCTGTTCCCTCTCTCTCCCACACATTCAGAAGGTAGCAAAGCTTCTCATCCAATCGTACAGCGTGGAAAAGGTCCTTCAGCCGATCGAATCTGTATTGCCAAAAACTGTTATAAATCTACAGTAGTCCCACTTTCCAGCCCATTGTGTGGGTTTATTAATGCCCATTTAGGGCAAGGACTTTATCTGGTTGAGCCTTGGTGTGATTCCCGCAGCTGCTTCATAACCCCCTTTCCATGCCCCTTATAATCTTATACACCTCCATCATGTTCCCTGCTCAACTGTTCTAAAGAAAACAATCTGAGCTTATCCAGCCCCTCTGCATTGCTGAAATGTGCCATTCCGGACAACATCCTGGTGAATCTTCTGTCTACCCCTTCCAGCGCATTCTCATCCTTCCTATAATGAACACAGTACTCTAGCGATGGCTTTTGTCTTAACTGCTCCTCTGGGAAATTCGAGGTGGACAACAATTGCTGGCCCAGCCAATGTTGCCCACATCCCATAGCCCAGCATTAAAAATAAGACCATGTGTGATATCAGGTTCCATTGCCATATGATACATCCGCGTATGAAACAGGGTATACAGCAGATGTCCCACCCACCTCCACCTTTTCAAAACCCGTCTTCAATGCTGATTCTCGACTTTGAAGAGCACAGCATCAGTCTGTCTCACCAGGGAACTTGCCCAGGAATTTGTCAGCAACAGTGACTGGTCCAGAATGTATCGGTGTCAAAGTTTGATGTTTGGACCATGTCCTCACTGTCTGACATTTTCACATCCCACTGCTCACTCACAGATAAATCCTGCCTCTTGGTTAGATTGCACATGTCGGTCTGTGCAATGAAAAGGGAGCTTAAGTAAAGGGCAATCTTCTATTGCAAGCATCAATGAGTGATGGTTTGTGGTGCAGTGTTTGAAACCCTAACCTTAGAGCTCAGAAACCTGGGTTCAATGTTCACATTTGCTTCAAGGTAGAGTTATACAGAACAGAAGGGTGGCATGGTGGCTCAGTGGTTAGCTCTTGTGCCTCACAGCGCCAGGACCCCAGGTTCAATTCCACCCTCAGGTGACTGTCTGTGTGGAGTTTGTATGTTCTCTCCGCGTCTGTGTGATCTGGTTTCCTCCCACAGTCTAAAGGTGTGTGAATTAGATGGATTGGCCATGCTAAATTGTTCATAGTGATCAGGGATGTGTAGATTAGGGGATGGGTCTGGGTGGAATGTTCTGAGGGTCAGTGTGGATTTGATGGGCCAAATGACCTGTTTCCACACTGTAGGGATTTGATGATTCTAATTGAACAGAAGTGGCCCTTCAAACCATTCAATTTATATCTAACTGACCAACTAATGAATCTGCATTTGGCCCATTTCTTTGAATGTTATAACATTTCAAGTTCTCATCCAAGTAGCTTTATAAAGTTGGAAGGTTTTCTATCTCAACCACCCTCCCAGGCAGTGCATTCCAGACCTCTAACAGCATCTCGGTGAAGAGTTTTAACTCAAAATCCCAACTAAAGTTCATACCTTTCACTGTAAAATGATGCATCATTTGTTATTGAACCTTGGATTGAAGGGAACAGCTGCTTCATAACCCACCTTTCCATGCCCCTTAATCTTATGCACCTCCATCAGGTCCCCCCTCAACTGCTCTAAAGAAAACAATCTGAGCTTATCCAGCCTCTTTGCATCATTAAAATGCGCCATTCCAGACAACATCCTGGGGAAACTTCTTACTACCCCTTCCAGTGCATTCTCATCCTTCCTATAATGCAGAGATTGGAACTGCACACAGTACTCTAGCGATGGCCGAACCAGAACCAGCTCCAAAATCACATCCTTGCTCTTATAATCAATGCCTCAAATGATAAAGGCAAGTGTCCCATATGACTTGTAACCACCCCATTAAACAACACTGCCTCCTTCAGGTATCTGTGGATAAACACACCAAGATCCCTTGGTTCCTCTGAGCTTCCTAGTGTCCTGCATTCGTTGAGTACATCCTTGTCTTGTAGCTTCTTCCAACATGCATTACCTCCCATTTTTCAGGCTTCAACTCCACCTTCTTTTTTATTCATTCACAGGACGAGGGCGTCACTGGCTAGGCAGCATTTATTGCCCATCCTTAATTGCCTAGAGAACAGTTGAGAGTCAACTACATTGCTGCAGGGCTGGAGTCACAAGTTGGCTAGACCAGGTAAGGATAGCAGATTCATTCCCTAAAGGGCATTAGTGAACCACATGGGTTTTTCCTGACAATCGACAATGGATTCACAGTCATCATTAGATTGTTAATTCCAGTTATTTATTGAATTCAAATTCTGCCATCTGCCATGGTGGGATTTGAACCCAGGTCTCCAGAACACGATCATGGGTCTCTGGATTAACAGTCCAGCAATAATACCACTAGGCCATCGCCTCCCATTGTTCTGCACATCTGACCAATCTGCTTATATCCTCCTGCAACCTAACACCTTCTTCCTCACCGTCAACCACCCAGCCAATACTCATGTCAGCCACAAACTTATTTATCATCCACAGCCCAGTCCATCACACAAATTAGCCTTCCATCCACTGACTCCATCTGTACTTCCTGCTACCCTGGGAAAGCAGCCAATATAATCAAAGACCCCTGCCACCCCGATTATATTGACTTCCACCCTCTTCTGTCAGGCAGAGGATGCAAAAGTTTGAAACAGTTACCTGGGAGGGTAGTTGAGGTCCTCCCAACTTTATAAAGCTACTTGGACAAGAACTTTGAAACAGATCCCAACACATCCCAACAGATTCAAGAGCAGCCTCTTCCCTGCTGTTATCAGACTTCTGAACAGACCGTGCAAATTGTAAAGTTGGTCTCTCTCTGCACCTTCTAAGCAGCTGTAACACTATATTCTGCATTCTGTTCTATTACCCTCATGTACTTTGTATGGTAACATCTGCCTTTACTGTTTTCATTATATCTCGGTACATGTGTCAATAATAAATCAAATCAAATATCATCCCCCCCACATTCCCCTCCACCTCATTTAGGAATGTCATATTCAAGACATGCACCTAAATGTGGTTTAAGGACTTTTCGGAGCAGGCTACTCCTTCTTGTGATCTATGGAGCTTCAGACTGTCCTGCCCTTTAACCTTAAGTTGCTGGTTTCTGGGGGACATTTGTTAGTGGCATCTCTGACCGACACCATTTACAGCTCACTGTGAGACAGCAGGATTTCATGGCAGTTCCATAGGCACATGCCGTGAGCAGAGGGGAATAAGAAGCTCTGTTCAGCACATGTCGTTTGGAATGTGGAGGAGATCCAATCTCAGTTTTGCTTGTTCCAAACTGCCAGGAGATTCTTCAGCAGCTTTCCACGGGGCCTTGTGTCAGTGAAAATGAAACACAGATCAAACAGGAGGCTTTGATAAGTAACCAGGGGCAAGCGGCTGAATGATCCACATTGACAAGTGTATGAACAGGGTTGGACTGCTGAGAGTGGTTGGAATTGAACACATGTTTCTCTGTTTACATCTATTGCATTCTTTCTCTTTCACTGCCACTGTATATGTCGTTCCAACTCTCTCTCTGTCATTTCTCTTTCTCTGCACTGCTAGCCCCCCAGTCCCAGGGATCATCCCAGTGAACCTTCTCTGAACTGCCTCCGATTAAATGATGTGTTTCCTTAAATAAGGGGAGCAAAACTGCTCACAGTGTGCCAGATGTGGTATCGCCAGAACATTGTATAGTTGCAATAAGTCTTCCCCACTCTTATACACCACCCTCTTGAAGTATGGGCCAACATTCTATTAGCCCTTCCTAATTACCTGCTGCCCCCTGTGTGCTAGCTTTCAGTGTTTCATGGCATGCCTTTGCGCCCACCTCCTGCAAGCTTCTTTGCGTTATTTGGCATCAGTGGCCTTGAAAATCGATTTTATTATTCTGTTCACATGCTGGTTGCCTATGTTGTAGCTGTATTGATTCTGAAACATGACAAGGGTCAATTTGGATCAATAAATGGATTCTAATGGACCAGGTTACATTTTCAAACAGCCTGCAATGTGACACTGAGTAAGGGAGTAAGAGATAGTAGGAACTGCAGATGCTGGAGAATCTGAGATCTGAAGAAGGGTCTATGCCCAAAACGTCAGCCTTCCTGCTCCTCTGATGCTGCTTGGCCTGCTGTGTTCATCCAGCTCTACACCTTGTTATCACACAAGGTGCACAGTCACTTTCCCATTTCAGTTCAACATTAATTAGTTGCATAAGTGGAGTCTTGTCACACTGCACCAGATGAGACTGGCTCACGAGTGGATGGTATAATCTCACACTATTACATGCATTACTCACAACCCCAAATATTTTTGAAAGATGCTTTTGGCAAAAGAATTCTCTCCAGTTTTGTGCATCAGGCAGAACTCCAAAATGTTCCCAGAGGCTTGAGACCCTCAAAACCTGACATAATTTGTTATTCTAGCACAAGACTCATTTAGACTTTCCACTTTGCCTGGATGTCATTGTCAATATTATTTTGTTTGCTCTCTTTCAAAAGAAGAAATTCATACTAACCCTTTAGCTTTCCCTTGGGCATGGATTATGTCCTGATATAGTTTGAACAAAGAACAAAGAACAAAGAAAATTTGGAATGTGGAGTTTTGCTTGTTCCAAACTGCCAGGAGATTCTTCAGCAGCTTTCCACGGAGCCTTGTGTCAGTGAAAATGAAACACAGATCAAACAGGAGGAACAGGCCCTTCAGCCCTCCAAGCCCGCGCCGATCCAGATCCTCTATCTAAACCTGTCACCTATTTTCCAAGGATCCGTATCCCTCTGCTCCCTGCCCATTCGTGTATCTATCTAGATACATTTTAAATGATGCTACCATGCCCGTCTCTACCACCTCCGCTGGCAACGCATTCCAGGCACCCACCACCCTCTGCGTAAAGAACTTTTCATGCATATCTCCCTTAAACTTTTCCCCTCTCACTTTGAAATCGTGACCCCTAGTAATTGAGTCCCCCACTCTGGGAAAAAGCTTCTTGCTATCCACCCTGTCTATACCTCTCATGATTTTGTAGACCTCAATCAGGTCCCCCCTCAACCTCCATCTTTCTAATGTAAATAATCCTAATCTACTCAACCTCTCTTCATAGCTAGCACCCTCCGTACCAGGCAACATCCTGGTGAACCTCCTCTGCACCGTCTCCAAAGCATCCACATCCTTTTGGTAATGTGGCGACCAGAACTGTACGCAGTATTCCAAATATGGTCGAACCAAAGCCCTATACAACTGTAACATGACCTGCCAACTCTTGTACTCAATACCCCGTTCGATGAATGAAAGCATGCCGTATGCCTTCTTGACCACTCTATTGACCTGCGTTGCCACCTTCAGGGTACAATGGATATGAACACCCAGATCTCTCTGTGCATCAATTTTCCCCAGGGCTTTTCCATTTACCATACAGTTCGCTCTTGAATTGGATCTTCCAAAATGCATCATCTCGCATTTGCCTGGATTGAACTCCATCTGCCATTTCTCCGTCCAACTCTCCAATCTATTTATATTCTGCTGCATTCTCTGACACTCCCGTTCACTATCTGCTGCTCCACCAATCTTAGTTATCGCTCTTGTAATGATGTAATCAGGAAGGCTGATGGAATATTGGCCTTTATTTCGTAGGGATGGAGTATAAAAGTAGGGAGGGAGGGAAGGGTCACTGCACCCAAAACATTAACAAAGATTTTTCTTCACCGACACTGGAAGCTAGCACAACAGGGGGCAGCAGGTATTTAGGAAGGGCTAATACAATGTTGGTCCATACTTCAAGGGGATGGAGTATAAGCGTGGGGAAGACTTATGCAACTGTACAATGTTCTTAGGATACCACACTTGGACCTGGTGAGCTTTTCCAGCAATTTCTGTTTTTGTTTCTTATTACAACTGTACAAAGTTTTGGAGAGACCACACCTGGAACACTGTGAGCAGTTTTGCTCCCCTTATTAAAGCAAAGATATCATTTTATTGGAGGCAGTTCAGAGGAGGGTTCACTAGGATGATCCCTAGGATGCAGGGATTGTCTTCGGAGCGAGGGCTATACAGATTGGCACAGAAATAAGTGCTGGAGAAGCTCAGTAGTTCGGAAGCATCTGTATAGAGATAAAAACAGAGTTAATGTTTCAAGTCCAGAACACCATCAGAAATAGGACTGGGAATAAGCCCTTAGGTCCCTCGGGCCAAGTCCATGATTAAATAGGATCAGGTCTGATCTGATAATTCTCATGTTCATTTCCCTGCCCTTTCTCTTGACTCCCTGACTGATTAAGAATCTATCTATCTCAGCCTTAAATGTACACAAGGACTCTGCCTCTCACACACAGGCTCTCCGTGGAATGGAGTTCCAAAGACTCACATTCGTCAGGGAGAAGAAATTCTTCCTCATCTCAGTCTTCAAAGAGTGCCTCTTTATTCTGACACTGTGCCCTCTGGCCCTAGACTCTCCCATGAGGGGAAACAACCTCCCAGCATTGACCCTGTAAAGCCCCTATATGTTTCAAAGAGATCACTTCTCATTCTTCCAAACTCCATTGAGTCTCAACCTGTTTAAACTCTGACCTCCGTTATCCTAGCTACAGTTATATGTTGTGACCTGTCCTGTAATCTGACATGAAGTTACCTGCGTTGACCACATAAGGGAGGTTTTATGGTTGTCTCTAGACATACTGGCACCATTATCACTTCCTATGGAGTTTGATTTGTGGCTGTTTTCGATGTGGAATAACCACTGGGTCATTCTTCACCAGTGATACACCATTAGCTGGGATCGAATATTGTGATCACGGTTTGGTCAATTCATTGGCTGAGTGCCAGAGAGGTTTCTGGAAGAAAAACTACACTTTGAGATGAAAGTAGCCAGAACAAAGGATTGTGCAGGAGTGAGCCCTCAAGACCAACATTTGAGAAGTACGTGGGTGAAGTTATCTTCAGCGAAGACAAAGAACCACAAGGTGACATTTGCACTGAGGGCAAAGTCGGTCACTTCAGTCAAATCGGATTCATATTTGTTTCAAGCCAAAGTTATAAATTTAGAGATTCAGTGAAATGTGAATTAAATTCAAGTGAGATAAAGTCAAATGAAGTGCATTAAAGTTGACGTTAATTTAGATAAAGTAAGAAGTTGATAAAATAACAGATCTGTTTGATATTGATACCAAGAGAGTGAACCAAAGAAGGGCTTGTTTAATTAATTTCTAAATCAAATCCCTCTCTGTTTCACACTAGGGAGGAACACCTGGCAGAAAGGTCAGATACTTTTTTGGTTAAAAGCTCTTCATGTCCCACAGAAACGGTCTGAAAATGAGCAACAATGTGGAATGGACAACATTTTCTGTCCTTGTTAGTGATGCCCACATCCTATCAAAGAACAAAGAGAAAAGAACACAGTGGAGGAAAATATTCTCCAACCAGATTCCCTGCAGTGCAGATAGAGGCCATTCAGCCCATCAGGTTTGCACTGGTGCTTCAATAGTACCCCACGTACCTCATCTGACACAATGGGGCAATTTAGTATGGCCAGTCCACACAACCTGCACATTTTTGGACTATGGGAGGAAACCAGAGCACCCAGAGGAAAACCACACAGACAGCCACACAAGGTTAGAATCGAACCAGGTGTCCCTGGCGCTATAAAAGAGCAATGCTGACCACTGTGTCACCATACTGTTGTAATTAACACAGCTCTGTCTTTTCCTGATAATAACTTGGAGACTTCGAGCAGGTCACCCCGTAACCTTTGAAATTGTGCAGAGAAGAAAATTATGTTCCAAAGGAAGCAAGAAGCCAATTAGATTGGAAATATTGGAAATGACCAGAACAAGAAACTGAGACATTTACATTCAGGAGAACTTGTCAATGGATATTAGTTGCTGTGGAAAAGCTTGGTGTTTTTGAGAATTTTCTAGAGGATTCAGGCATACCCATTGTTCCTCCCTTGGGAAGTATATAAGTTTGACATACCTTAAACAATCATTACTCAGGAATTAGGAATTGAATGGAAGATTTCTATAATGCTAACGATTGCTATGAAAGCGTCTTTTCCAGCACTATTAGTGGGATTCAGCGTATTCTATCATGTCCTGGTCTTAACATTGACATAAAACATGATGGAGCACACAACAATGTATATGTATGTAAGACCATAAAATACTGGGGCAGAATAAGTTCATTTGGCTCATTCGATCAGGGCTGATATGTTTTCAAACCCCATTCTCCTGCTTTCTGACTGTAACCTTTGATCCCCTTACCAATCAAGCATCTGTCTATCTCAGTCCATCTTAATGACACTCAATAACTTGGCCTCCAAAGCCCTCTACTGTAATGAGTTCCACATATTTACCAACCTGTGACTGAACAAATTCCTGCTCATCTCAGTTCTAAAGGCTCATCCCTTCCCTATGCTCTCGGGACCGTGTCTCCCCGACAAGCTCAGGAATTATTTTTTGTGTGATGGGTTTTCGTCGTTCATGGACCGGTCGTTCCAGGCCAAGATATTGGCTTCATGCATTTGTAAAGATTTACACTAAAAGGATAGCGAATGATTTTATAATGAGAGTCCAGTTCACCAAGTCAATCGCTGCAGAGTTGAAAGCCAATGATGGACATGCAGAAGTTTCAAAGCCTGATGAATGCTTTTGCTTATCAGTCCACTAAATTCTTTATTTTGCATCTTTGACATTACCGACACTGCATCCCTTCCGGTTTTGAACGTGCTAGAGTTCCTGTTTTTAATTTCTGTGTGTAAAAATGCCCAGTTTGTGAGCTTTAGACTGGTATATAAAAAATATGTACTCCTTCCTGATAACACCGTGTGGAGCTGGAGGAACACAGCAGGCCAGGCAGCATCAGAGGGGCAGGATAATTGATGTTTTGGGTCGGGACATTTCTTCAGAAATGGGGGAGGGGGAAGGGAGCTCAGAATTAAGTAGAGAGAGGAGGGGTGGGGCGAGGGAAAATAGGTGGGATGGTGATGAGTGAGTGCAGGTAGAAGGGTTGGTCATGGAATGAGGCAGGGTGATGAGATTTTGAAACTATTAAAATCCACATTTAGGCCATTGGGCTGTAGGTTTCCAAGGTGGAATATAAGGTGCTGCTCATCCAGTTTCCGGGTGGCATTATTGTGACACTGGAGGCGGCCCAGGATGGACATGTCACCCAGGGAGTGGGACGGGGCAGTTAAAATGGTTTGTGACCAGAAGTTTGTTTGTCGCAAACAGAGCACAGGTGCTCTACAAAATGGTCTCCGAGCCTCCACTTTGAATCCCCAATGTAGGGGAGGTCACATCGGGAGCAGCGGATGCAATGGACCACAGCCCTCCTCTCTCTGTTAATTTCTGAGCTCCCTTCCCCCTCCACCAATTCTGAAGAAGGGTCCCGGCCCAAAACGTCAACTTTCCTGCTCCTCTGATGCTGCCTGGCCTGCTGTGTTCCTCCAGCTCCACACTGTGTTATCTCTGACTCCAGCATCGGCAGTTCTTACTATCTCTGACTGAGTTGTACTCCTCACTGACTTTTGTTCAAAACTGGAAATGCTTTGGAGACAATTTGTAAAGAAGCCCAACAGCCTGCGATTATTCCCAGCGTGAAATTTAAAGCAGGCCATTTTTAAAAATAAGACTCTGCCACAAATATCATGCGGACAAAATTGGTGCAGTTAAGACATTCAAATAACCCAAGAAGGTAAGGAATGGACTGACGCACTGTGAATCCTTGTAGAATGGGACTGGGAGGGGATTCATGCCGATCAACAACACAAAATTAATTTAAGATAACAAGGTGTAGAGCTGGATGAACACAGCAGGCCAAACAGCATCAGAGGAGCAGGGAAGCTGACGTTTCGGGTCTGGACCCTTCTTCAGAAAAAGGATAACGTAAGATACAACTGTAGATCTTAACAGGAAATAGGCAAATTATTGGAGAGAATAATCATGTGGAGATTTACAGCTACAGACAACCAAAAAGTCTCCTGAAAGACCATTATTTGTGCCCTGATAATCTGGAAGAGAAATCATCATTTTTGCCTTGTTAGAGTGTCCCCTCGGGTTCACTAATGTCCTACAGGTAAGGAAATCTGCTGTTCTTATCTGGTCTGGCCAACATAAGGCCATAAGATATGAGATCAAAATTAGGCCATTCTAGCCATCGAATCTGCTCCCTCATTAGATTTCAGTTGTTCACATTTCAACCCCATTCTTATAGCTTCAACCTATAACCCTTGATCCTCTGACTACTCAAGAAGCTGTCCATGCCTGCCTCAAAGGCACTAAATGACTTGACCTCTATTGCCGTCTGTGGCAAGATTTGCACAAATTCACCACCCGCTGGCTGAATAAATTCCTGCTCATCTCAGTCCTAAAAGGTTTGTCCTTTAACCTAGAAAGTGCTGGAGAATCTCAGCAGGTCTGGCAGCGTGTGTGGAGAGAGATGGTCAGTGCCTGGCATTTGTGTGACTTAAATGCTTCTAGCCACATGTCAGCCCAGAGCCTGGATATTGTCCAAGGCTTGTTGTATTTGAAAATGGTCCGCTTCAGTATCTGAGGAGTTGCAAATGGTTCTGAACATTGTGCAATCATCGGCAAACATCCCACATCTGACATTAAGTTGGAGGGAAGGTCATTGGTGAAGCAGCTGAATTAACAGCATTGAACAAACCTGCAACATGAATAAGTCAGCCTGTGTTCTGATCATTCAACTGAAGGGTGAAAGGGAGTTATTTCATTAAAATAATGTCAATACGGGTGAGATATTACAAAGTAAGTTCAGTTTATCATTAACATTTATTAGAACAGAATGAATCCTCCCCTGATTCGGAACCCGATTTGACAATGCAGTTCTATTTCCAGAATTCCAAATTTCTGGCCAGTATCATTAAAACAAAAACATAAATCGACACAGAGCATCAAGAAGGAGCCAGGAGGATATCATTTTCCAACACACTACACATTGTACGTGACAGCTTAACTGCAATTCTGCAGTTCAAGAAGGCAGCTCAGCACCACCTTCTTAAGGGCAACTAGGGACGGGTAATAATTACTGACCATGAGTTAATTTCAGAAAAATCAATGTCTTAGGGAGAGGTATGCACACAGGTGTAACATGTGAAATGTGCAATCAGCTTTCCTTTTCGTGAATAAACACATTGTTCCTCAAATTTACAACAGCATGTTATTCAGCATTTCAAATGTGACAAATTACAATGGTGCAAACTGAATGGGATTCAAACACACTTTGTGTACATTAAACATTGCATTTTCATTTACAGTCAGTATTTGTAATCTTCAGACATTGATATGGTCCTTATGGCTTCTAATCACTGGGTAATGGTAATGTTGCCATAGTCCTACTCTCTCAAGAGTGATTGACTTGGGGTGAGTTTAACCTGAGGTTTGCAGGTCTCAAGTAAGGAGATCGGGAAGGTGGCAATTTCATATTAACCTCAGCTGGCTGTGGGAACTGAACCTGAGCTGTTAATCTAACTGTGTATTACAAGCCAGCTGTCCAGCTAACTGAGTTAAATTTAGGCTCTGTGTGTAATCTGGCAGAAGGCTTCCACTTCCACACACTGCTTCTGCGCTGACTGCTCAACAACATGATCTTTTTATGACGTTTAAAAATAAGTTGACTCACCCAAACGTGGGCGATAGAAATTGCATTGGGAAGCCACATGACAACTGGCATTACCATCTCAGTTCCTCTTTCATCTTGCTCAATACAGACTGTTATCTTCCAACCTGTCAGAATCTCAAGTGGTAAATGAAACCCACTCGCAGATCGCGACATCCAAAATATTGGGTGGAAATTTCTTCGGAATATGTTCGCTTTTTCAATCTTTCTTGCAATTGGTGAGTAGTGGGTCCTCAGAGTTAGTTTATTTACCTCCGAGAAGATTACTCTAAATAATAAGTGACTTTGTATAATTCAGGAACTGGTCAGTTGTGGAAGTCCACCAAAAGAGTTTAGCTTGCTGCAACTTTTTAATGAACTATATTGTAGCTTCGTATTATGAAAGTGAAAAATTAAAGTGTTTGTCCAATTGACCTTCCTTGTTCTGTTAAATTCCGAAAAACTTCAACTCCGTAATGATTTTTTACAGATGAATGAGAAGAAAAGTGTACTCATCAAGGCTGACTCCAGTAAAATTACCATCCTCGGTAGTATAGTGGTCAGTATCCCCATCTGTCATACGGGAGAGCGGGGTCGAGTCCCTGCAGGGGAGATTCCAAGAGTTTGTTTGGGGCCATGTGGTGGCTCAGTGGTTAGCACTGTTGCTTCACAGCATCAGGGACCTGGGTTCAATTCCACCCTCAGGTGACTGTCTGTGTGGGATCTATGTATTCTGCCTGGGTTTCCTCTGGTTCCTGCCATGGGCCATGCTAAATTGCCCGTAGTATTCAGGCATGTGTGGGTTAAACAGGATGGATCTGGGTGGGATGCTCCAAGGGTCAGTGTGGACTTGTTGGGCTGAAGGGCCTGTTTCCCCACTGTAGTGATTCTATGAAAATGACAAGGGATATCTATATAGACCAGTAATCCTGACAGTGTGATGTGACATAATACGATTCAGTAACATGTGGGATGGGAAGAGAGATGTATTTGGAAACTGATGAATTTCCAGCAGATGAGCTTTGTCCAGTTTTTATAAAACGAGAGTTGACTTGCTTTTTTATCAAGAGAGGTCTATCACATTGAAGTGACCACACAATTTTCATATTGATCATACAAATTCATTAAATGACTGAAGGGAGAATGCATGCTGATGTGTGGTCACGGGTAAGATAAACAGGAATTGTGGGGCAGAGTGAGAGCGAATGTTACTGTGGGGCAGGCTGAAACAATTTGGATTAATTGAAACTTCTCGACAGCTAAGGAAATGTATCGGCATGATGAAGAATATTTGAACTGAGGCAGACAGGTCTCAGGGAATATTTCTGAGAGATGCAACGTAGAGTGAGATGATGGTAGAAATGCATGGAACCATTTCTGAGGCCTTCACATTCCTGAATTTGAATCACTATCACTCTAGGAGCATCGGATCAGCCATAAGACCAGAAGATCATAAGTTATAGGAGCAGGAATTAGGCCATTCAGCCCATCAAGACTGCTCCACCATTCAATCATGCCTGATAAGTTTCTTAACCTCATTGCCCTGCTTTCTCCCAGCAACCCTCGATCCCCTTGACAACCATGAACCTATCAGTGTCCATCTTAAATATACCCAATGATCCAGCCTCCACAGCCCTCAGTGGTAGTGAATTCCATAGATTCACCACTCTCTGGCTGAAGAAGTTTCTCCTTATCTCTCTTCTAAAAGATCTTCCCTTTACTCTAAGGATATTCCCTAGTAACCCAGTCTCTCCTACCAATGGAAACACCTTCCCAATATCCACTCTGCCCAGACCATTCCATATTCTCTAAGTTTCAATTAGATCCCCCCTCATCCTTCTAAACTCCATCGACTATCGACTCAGAATCCTCAAACATTCCTCATATGTTAATCTTTTCACTCCTGCGACCATCCTCATGAACCTCCTCTGAACATCCTCCAAGGCCAGTACATCATTCCTGAGATATGGGATACAAAACTGTGCACAATACTCCAAATGTGGCATAACCAGAGCTTTATAGACCCTCAGAAGTACATCCCTGCTTTTATGTTCAAGCCCTCTCAAAATAAATGCCAAAGTTGCATTTGTCTTCCAGCTTTTTTATCTTGACGGAATAGTGGACTAGTACCCTGAAGTCTCTTTGCACTTCAGACTTCTGAATTTTTTCCTCATTTAGAAAATAGTGCATGCTTTCATTCTTCTGACCAAAGTGCATGACCCAGACTTTACCACATTGTACTCCATCTGCCACTTTTTTGCCCACTCTCCTAACCTGTCCAAATCCTGTGCAGCCTCCCCACCTCCTACTAATACCTGTCCCTCTTTGTATCATCTGCAAACTTAGCCAGAATGCCCTCAGTTCCTTCATCTAGATCACTAATACATAAAGTGAAAAGTTGTTGTCCCAGCACTGACCCCTGTGGAACATCTTGTCACCGGCTGCCATCCTGAGAAAGACCCTTTTATCCCCACTCTCTGCCTTCTTCTAGACAGCCAGTCTTCTATCCATGCTAGCACCATGCCTCTAACACCATGGAGCCATGATCTTACTCAGCAGCCTCCTGTGCGGCCCCTTGTCAAAGGCCTTCTTGAAGTCCAGGTAGATAACATCCATTGGCTCTCCTTGGTCTACCCTGCTCGTTACTTCCTCAAAGAATTCTAACAGATTTGTCAGGCATGAACTCCCCTTGATGAAGCCATGCTGACTTTGCCCTATTTTACCATGCATTTCCAAGTATTCACAAAGCTCATCCTTCACAATGGATTCTAAAATCTTACTCACCACCAAGGTTAGGCTAATCATCCTGTAATTTTCCGTCTTTTGCCTTACTCCCTTTTTAAACAGAGGTGTCACATTAACGATTTTTCAGTCCTCTGGGATCGTCCCTGACTCTAGCTATTCCTGACAGATCACCACTAACACCTCCACTATCTCTTCAGCTATCTCCTTAAGGGCTCTTGGGTGTAGTCCATCTGGTCCTGGTGACTTATCTACCTTCAGGCCATTCTGTTTTTCTAGTACCTTCTCCTTGGTGATGGCCACCATACTCAGCTCTGCTCCCCCGACTCTCTCGAATTTTTGGGATATTACTCGTGTCTTCCACTGTGAAGACTGATGCAAAGTAATTATTCAGTTCCTCAGACATTTCCTTCTTCCCCACTACTATCTCTCCAGTGTCATTTTCCAGTGGTACATTGTCCACTGTTCGCTCTCTTTTGCCCTTTATATATTGAAAGAAAGTCTGACAGTCCTCCTTTCTATTACTAGCTAGCTTATCCTCATATTTAATCTTCTCCCTCCTTATTTCTTTTTTTGTTGCCCTCCATTGGTCTTTGCAAGCTTCCAAATCCTCTGGTTACCCACTGCCCTTCGCCACATTATATGCTTTCCCTTTTGCTTTTATGCTATCCCTGACTTCCTCATTCATCTATGATTGCATCATTGTCTGTGCACCATGATTCTTTATCCTAAGGATGAATTTTTGCTGTGTCTCCTGAATTACTCCTAGAAACTCCTGCCATTGCCATTCCATTGTCTTTCCTGCCAGGCTATTCTCTCAATCAATTCTGCCTAACTCCTCCCTCATGCCTTTGTAGTTGCGTTTATTCAGCTCTAACATTATTACCTCTGATTCTATCTTGTCCCTCTCAAAGTGCGGTGTAAATTCAATCATACTATGATCACTGCCTCCGAAGAATTCCTTTACCTTAAGTTCCCTTGTCAAGTCTGCCTCATTGCACAGCACTAAATCCAGTATTGCCTGTTCCCCAGTGGGGTCCACCACAAGCTGCTTCCAAAAGCCATTTCATAGGCATTCCACAAATTCCTTTTCTTGCAATCCACTACTAACATGATTTTCCCAGTCCACCTGCATATTGAAATCCCCCATGATTACCGTAACTTTGCCTTTCTTACACACCTTTTCGATCTCCTGGTGTATCTCGCGACCCAGCTCCTCACTACTGTTTGAAGGCCTGAACATTATTCCAACTATGTTTTTTTCACCTCTGTGGTTCTTCAAATCTACCCACACAGATTCTACACCATCACACTTCATTTCTTACTGTTGATTTAATTCCATTTCTCACCAATTAGGCAATGCCACTCCCTCTGCTCACGTGTCTATCTTTTCAATAAGATACATATCCTTGGATATTCGGCTCCCAATCCTGATCCCCTTGCAGCCATGTCTCCATGATGCCCACCGTGTCATATCTGCCAATTTCGATCTGCGCCACAAGCGCAGTTGCCTTCTTTGTTATACTGCGTGCATTCAAATATAACAACTTCAGTCCTGTATTAACCACCCCTCTTCTCACTATCAGTCGTTTATCCAGTGTGCTTGAAGGTTGATTTCTAACCCTTTCCAAATACTGTCCTATTTGAGACTGTGCTGGAGACTTTAATAACCTCTCCTGAGTGCTCCTCTCCTATCAATTTTTTTATATTTTTCCACACACTGGAATCTACCCCTACAGATGTTAGCCTGTTGCTTTTTTCCCCACTGGGGTTAGGGTTAGGTTGTACACTTCCCTTCCCCCTTACTTTCTAGTTTAAAGTCCTGTTGACCAGCCTATTTACCCTTTTCACAATCTCGGTTCAGGTGGGGAATATCACAGTGGGACAGATCCCTCCTGTCCATTACAGATGCCAGTATCCCATGAGAAGGAACCCCTCTTTCCTGCACCACTCCTTTATCCATGATCCTATTGAATGGGGAGCAGGCATCGGGGCCGACTGGCCTACTTCTGCAACAATTTTGGAATTAGTAACATTTGCCCCGTCACCCAAATCATTTATAAAAGTTGAGGAAAGCTTGTCTCCTGAGAATGATTCATTCATTCCTCGTCTCTGCTTAATCTATATTGAGCAATTGCTAAATCATATTAGTCATTCCACCCAGTCCTATGAGCTGAGTTGACATCCTGTGTGGGATCTTATGAAAAGCTTTCTTAAAACCTAGTTAATTCTCTGTTTCCTGTTTACTGATGCTGCAAGGAGTGACCTCAAAATGCTCCAACCATTTTGTCAAGCAGGGCTCCTATTTAATACACCCATGTCAGCGCTGTGCAATTTTGCCATTCTTCACTCCATGCTCGGTTACCTGTTCTCTGTTGTGGTCGTCAAGCTGACAAAGGACACTATTGACACCTTTTCCTCATTAGTTAAGAGGTTATCTTGGATACCCTCAAGTCAGCATGACAGAGTTTCGAAAGATAGCCAACAATGTAGCAATTTGTTGTATTGCACATTTCTTCACTCCCCTGGCATTAACTTCAACAGCCTGAAGATATTTAAGAAACTTCTCTCTGCAACTTTTTGTATCAACTACCATTTTACTTATTGTATTTATTTTTTGCAAAATTTATCTATTTATTTATTTTCTGCAATTTCTTCAGTGCATTGTACTGTTCTGCACAGTTTTCACCTGGATCATTTTCCTTGAAAGTTAAACAGGTTGGGGCTCAACTCACTGGAGTTTAGGAGAATGAGAGGTAATCTCATTAAACAATGCAGAATTCTTAAGGAGATTGACTGTATCAATTCCCAAACCAATCTATTGAATCCATCCAGTCCAATGAGCCGTACTTAGATTTGTTGATATCCAGTGTGGCATCTTATGAAAAGCTTTCTGAAAAAGCTTGAGAGGATGTTTCTCCTTGTGTGAGAGTCTAGGGTCAGAGGGCATAGTCTCAGAATAAAGGGGTTGAAATAAAGAGATATGGAGGCATTTCTACTCTCAGAGAATTTTGCAAGTATTTGGAACTGCAGACTGCTGTGTGGGGGCAGAGACTTTGGGTATATTTATGGTTGAAACAGATAAATTCTTTCTCCATAGAGGAATGAAGTGTTACAGTGAAAGGGCAAGAAAGTAGACCTGAGGAATGTCGGATCAACTATGATCCAATTGATTAGTAGTGCAGGCTTGGGAGTTTGAATGGCCTATGCCTGTTCTTATTTCTTATGGTCTCTATGGCCTTGTGCAAGACCAACAAATGTACTTTCCTGTTCACTAGTGTAATGTTTCCTATCCTTGCCTGAGATGGATCCACGTTTATGGTGTCCAATTGTTTTCCCTTCATTATATCATTAAAACCTTTACTGTCCATTTTTGTATTCATCACTTGCTTGAATTTGTATTGTTTTCCTCCTCTGTAACAGTTTCTTGTTTTCTTTACAAGTTCTGAGGAAGGGTCACCGGACCCGAAACGTTAACTCTGTTTTCTCCTCCACAGATGCTGCCAGACCTGCTGAGCTTTTCCAGCAACTTTGTTTTTGTTTCTGATTTACAGCATCCGCATTTCTCTTGGTTTTTGTTCTTGTTTTTTTTTACACTGGGTCCTAAATTATTCCCAATCTCAGGCTTCTCAATGTTTCTGGCAGTCTGATCATCTGCTTGCTTTCAACTCATGAAATTTAGATATCTATCAAGAACCTTGATAAATCCACCATTCCCATTGAATGTTTGTATGTTACATGAATGGCCATTTGTTGTGGAACCTAAAGTTTACAACTTTGCTTGTGTCTTATTGATTATTTTTCTTTATTTTCAAATTTGGCTCCAGACGACCTGTTCCTTTGTTCAGCTTTTGGATGAATAATGCTGCATTCAATCTAAAACAAAATTGTGTGATATTACGGTCACTGTTTCCCAAAATTTTATGACATTGTGGTCACTGTTTCCCACAGACTCATCCAAAGAACAGGTATTAATTTAACCTTTTCTCATTGCAAAATATTAAATCCAACCTGGTACAATCCCAGAGTGTTGCCACAATGTAATAGTCCAGGAAAACATTTTGTACACACAATAGGAATTCATCCTCCACCACATCAATAATGACTTCATTGATTGAGTCTACATGCAAATTGAAATTGCTGTTATTACTTTATTACCTACATTAAATGCACCACTCAGCTCTTGATTGTAGCATGCCCAAATTTTGTAGTATAAATTTGATGCTTTATAAAAAATACACATCAACGCTTGTTTCCCCTTGCTGTTTCCTATCTGTACCCAAAATGATTAACATTTTTTTCCTTCAATCGCATTTCCTCCGGCTAATACATTTCCATTTTCCATATTTTGTGAGCTAGCCCAAGTCCCTTTTGCTTTTGTCTGTTCCTTCTTAATGCAGACTGTCCTGGGAGAGTGGTGATGAGATAGGTACGTACAACGTTACACTAACATATTTTTTATATAATCAGCCCTTAACCTCAAAGCCTGAAGACTTCTAGTATGTTCATCCAAGGCATTCAAATCAACATGTCACCAAAACCGTCTGAAGTAATGCCTGTTGCAACTCAACTAAAAGCATCTTTAACGAGCATCTACCAATTTATACTGTGTTCCCCATCTTGCAAAAATATTACACTCCCTTCTCACGCCCCCACCATCCAAATGTGTCACAAGAGAAATTTGCAGTTATGTGTGTCTCCAGATTTGTAAAAATGAAAACATTAATATTCATCAATTCCTTTATCGTTTCCCACTAGTTCATTCCCACGTGCTGGTCGAAATGCAGGACATACGTGAGTATGAGAATTTAAAATACAATTGAATTCATTGACATAAAATCAACTTTGTTAACACTTTGCCACTCAATTATCAGGTCAGTTGATGAGAAACAGTTTCAACAAACCTGCTGCTGAATTTGGGTACAGTTTTACAGACATCATTGTGAAAGCTAATCTTCTCACATCTCTTTTTTCTTCTGTCTGTCATGAAGTGCCACAGGTTGGCTGATTATATTTCCCAGCAGTATACATAAGTAATAGAGTGAGAATTACAATGTTTAAAATGGCCAAGGTTGCATTATGAGGTTCTGTTGCTTAAAAGTGTTATGGCCACCAAAAGATTAATAAAAAAGTTATAAACGTTAGAGTCGTATATTCCAAGAGATCTGAAACACAACCAAAGGCCCATCAGCCACTCAGATCTGCTCCAGCCAAAAACAACCACCTCACTGTTCTCTTCTCCCATTTTCCCAGCACTCGGCCCATAGTCTTGGCATTGCAAATGCATATCTAAATCTTTCTTCAATATGATGAGGGTTTCTGCCTCTCCCACACTTACAGGCAGGGAGTTCCAGAATCCCCATCACCCTCTGGGTGAAAACATTTTTCCTCACAGCCCCTCTAAACCTCCTGCCCCTTACCTCCAATCTATGTCCCATCTTGGTCATTGACCCTTCCATCAAAGGGAAATATTTCGTCCTGTCCACCATCAGTCCCTATGTCCCTCATCAGTTTATAAATCTCAATGATGACCCCCCTCATTCTCCTTTGCTTTAAGGAAAACAACCCCAGTCTGTCCAATTCCTCTTCATCATTGAAACTCTCCAGCCCCCAAGACAACATCCTGGTAACTCTCCCTCTGCACCCTCTCCCAGTGCTATCACATCCTTCTGATAATGTGGATTCCACAACTACACACAATACTCGCACTTTGTGGCCTAACCAACGTTTTATACAGTCCCAGAATCACCTCCCTGCTCTTAAACTCCTGGCTAATAAGGGCAATTATCCCTATACACCTTCATGAATTTCAAACAGTGGAATTTATTTTCAGAATTCAATACTGTCAGACAATAGCATCTGAAACTGAGTCCATATCACTGTGTAATCTTTGCACAGTAAAGTGCACATAAAGTCAGCTTCTTGTAAATGTTCAGCCATCTTGATTAAACATATTATGATTGTAAAATGCTTTAATTGTATTTCTCAGAGGATTTTCCGAAGCCGGTTGTGTCTCTGAGTCCTTCGTATGGGGTGTTTTTAGGAGGAGAGTCAACATCGCTGAGCTGCAGCTGTCAATGTCCAGTCACAAGTATACACTCGTGCTACAATTCCAAATGCAGGGAAGCAGAACTTTCTGAAGGACAATGTGAAACATCATTTCCGTTGGAATATTTAAGGAGAGGTAAAACAAGTTACAAGTGTGAATGTTTCTTACAGTTGGAGAATGGAACATGGAGAAGATCAGGAATGACTGACCCCATTCAGATACGTGTCGGAGGTATGTCATTAAACCCGTTTCTCCCTGAATTTGTTGTTTTACTGTTTTCACATGTACCAATACACAGTGAAAAATGTTGTTTTATGTGATATACAAACAGTTTGTCCAATACAAAGTGCATCAGGGTAGCAGAACAGAGTGCATTATGCAGTGTTAGAGGCATAGACAAAGTGCAGAGAGAGAGATCAGAATTAACATTTAAGAGGTCTGTTCAAATGTCTTATAACAGTGGGGAAGAAGCTGTTCTTGTATCTGTTTGTAGGTGTATTCAAACTTCTACATATTCTGCCTGATTGGAAGATGGTGAAGTAGAGTAGAACCAGGTTGGGATGGCTCTTTGATTATGTTGGCTGTTTTCCCAAGGCAGTGGGAAGTGTAGATGGAGTCAATGAAAGCTGGCTTGCATGACGCCCTAGGCTGTGTTCACAACTCTCTGTAGTTTCTTGCAGCCTTGGGAAAAGCAGTTGTCATACTGCGCTGTGATGCTTTCTATGGTACATCCTTAAACACTGATGAGTCCTTCTAGAAAAACTGAATTTCCTTAACCTCCTGAGGAAGTAGAGATATTGTGCTTTCTTGATGGTTGCATCGATGTGTGTGGACCAGGTCAGATGGTTAGTGGTCATCACTGGCACAAACTTGATATTCTCGACCATCTCCACCTCAGCACCATTGATGCAGACAGGGGGGTGCCCTCCACTCCACTTCCTGATGTCAATATCCGGGTCCTACATTTTGAATGGATGTTGATGGAGAGATTTCTGTCTTTACACCTTGCACATAATCTCCTTCCTGTATTCTATCTCACCATTGTTTCATTTCCAACCTGCAACAGTGGTGTCATCAGCAAAATTCAAAATGGATTTGGGACAGAATTTGGCCACACAGTCATGAGTGTATAAGGAGTATAGCAGGAGGCTGAGTATGCACTGGTGTTGAGGATTATGGTGGAGGAAATGTTGTCACTATTCCGACTGTTGCAGTCTCTGGATCAGGAAGTCAAGGATCTAATTACAGAGGGGGAGGCCAAGACTTAGGTCTCAGAGTTGAGAGATGAGTTTGTTTGGAATTATGGTGTTGAAGGTGGAACTATATTCAATAAATAGGACCCAGGTGTAGGTATCCTTGTTATCCAGATGTTCCAGGGATGAGTGGGGCCAGGGGGATGGTGTCTGCTGTGGACCTGTTGCATGAGTATGTGAACTGTAAAGGAGCAAGGGAATTGGTAGGCTGGAGTTGATGTCAGCCATAACCAACCTCTCAAAGCACTTCATAATTATGGAGGTCAGAGCCACCAGGTGATAGTTATTGACACATGCTGCATGATTGTTCTTTGGCAACGGGATGATGGTGGCTTCTTGAAGCAATGGGAGCCTCACGTCATAGGAAGGAGAGGTTAAAAAACTCAGCAAATATTCCCATGAGCTAGCCCGCACAGGATCATTGGGCACAGTGGGGTCTCCATCTGTGCCAGTCATTTCTTGTGGGTTCACACTCAAGAAAGTGAATCTAATGTCTGCAGAGGTGACCGTGGGTACAGGTGCATTCGAGACTGTTGGGATATCTGACATCTGCTCAAAGCAAATGTAGAATGCATTGTGCTCGATTACATCGAGATGTGCTGTTGCCCGCAATTCTGTTCGGCTTCACTTTGTAGCCCGTTATGTTGTATAAGCGTTGCTACAATGAACGATGTCCATGTATTTGGCCTGCGCCTCGAGCTTAGCATGGTATTGGCTGTTGGTATCTCTGATGGTCTCACGAAAGTTGCACTTAGATTGCCTGTATGTCAGGGCTGCCTGACTTGAATGCCTCAGATCTGGACTTCAGTACAGACTGGATCTCCTAGTTCATCCATGGTTTCTGTTTGGGAAAGATTCCAATTAACCTCTTTGGCACACGGTCTTCTACACACTTACTGATGAAGTCTGTAACAGTCATGGCATGCTCATTTATGCTGGTAGCTGAGTTCTTTGAATATGGACCAGTCCACTGACTGTAAGCAATTCCATAGAAGGCCTTCCATTGCTTCAGATCAACATTGCACAGCTTTGTGTACTGTGTCCTCATGCTTGTAAACCGGGAGGTGGAGCACAGTGTTGTGATCTGATTTTCCAAATGCAGACGGAGGATGGAGCGGTTGGCATCTTTAATGATTGTACGGCAATGGCCAAGGATGCTCAGCCCTCAGGTACAACAGGGTATTGTTGATACTTTAGTCATATGTTCTTGAGGTTGGCCTGGTTGAAATCATTGACTACAATGAACAAGGCCTCAGGATATTCCATCTCAAGGCTGTCTGTAGCATTGTATACACCATCAAGTGCACCCTTCACTTCTGCATGGGGTAGGATGCAGAACGCTGTCAGCAATCACTAAATTGATGGGCCCCAACATCAGTCTCAGTACGGCTCATTTCAAAGTGATCAATATTGGATTTTACGGGGGTTTGTGATCACAGTCACTGAATACAGGCAGTTGGCCATTTGTACCAATTTTCTGAGAGTTTATTGAGAAACAGCGATATCAATTTAGTGTAATCGTTAATTAGGCAAAGGAAGGACATATACGACCAGCGAGGCATATGCAAACTCTTTCCCTGTCCCGGGGTCGTTCAGTAGAATAGTATGGAGCCAGCACACTCCCATGTCCCAGTGATCCTGTGTGCTTGGGTGGAGCTGTCTGGTATTATATTGTAATATATCGCTGCCATAAAGTTTGAAGTATTTATGATAATACCCCCACACAATGCATTTCTTGTAATTAAGGAAAATGTATTTCACTCAAGATTGACACGGCATTGTGTTGTGTTAAAGTATGGTATAGAATGATATCATTTAAGTTATTATTACTTTTACATGACATATTAGATCATAACATGCTATATATTTGATTTGAGAATTGTTGCTGTTAAGATCTCCCGCCGGACTTTGCAATTGTTTTCTTCTGCACCTTCCTCCTTTCAAGCATCTTGCTTTAAAAAAGATATGCAAATGTTTTTGTAAAAAGCTTTATTTTAACATGATGTAACAGATGAACTCTCCAAACCGACGATCCAAGTGCTCTCAGATTACGGTTCCAATTCAAGTGGGGACTATGTCGTGATTTCCTGCAAAGGTGATATTCGCCCCAGAGGAGGAATATTCTACCTGTACCACAGTCAGAGGAATTATCTTACACACGAACGTCATGTGTCTGGTATTGAAGATACAGCGGTCTTTACCATCAATGCCCATGAACAGACTTCTTTTGGAAACTACAGTTGTCAATATCAAACAGAGGTTAATGGACGTTTTATCATTTCCCCATCCAGCCAATCTGTTGCAGTTGTGATGAAAGGAAAGGAGGGTCACACATCAAAAGGTAATTACATGTTCTTGTGTCTCAAAGTCTTCCTCATTTTCATAAATTTATACAGCTAATAAGAAATGCCAGCTTAATTTCATCCAATTGATATTTACAGAAAGGCTATTCAATGATTAATGGTGCTTCATGTTTTAAGCTTGTCTTATCCCTGCGTTTCAAATTGTTACAATTTGATCAAAGATCTGAGTGTATGAATAGAGTCATAGAGATGTACAGCACTGTCCAACTTGACCTTGCCAACCCAATATCCTAAATTAATCAAGTCCCATTTGCCAGCATTTGGCCCATATCCCTCAAAACACTTCCTACCTATGTACCCATCCAGGTGCCTTTTAAATTTGCAGTTGAACCAGCCTCCACCACTTCCTCTGGCAATTCATTCCATACATGCACTGCCCTCTGCATGAAAAAACTACACCTGAGCTCCCTTTCAAACCATTCCACTCTCACTTTAAACCTATGCCCTTTAGTTTTGGACTTGCCTACCCTGGGGTGTAGTTCTTGGCTATTCACCCCATCCATGCCCCTCATGATATTATAAATCTCTATTAGGTCAACCCTCAGCCCCTGAAGCTCCAGAGAAAATAGCCCCAGTCTATTCAACCTCTCCCCATTGCTCAAACCTTCCAACGCTGGTAGCATCCTTGCAAATCTTTTCTGAACCCTTTCAAGTTTAACAACATATTTTCTGTAGCAGGGCAACCAGAAATGAATGCAGTATTCCTAAAGTCACCTAACCAATGTTCCCTACAGCTGCAATATATCTCAACTCCTATACTCAATGCACTGACCAATGAAGGCAAGCGTATCAAATGCCTTCTTCACCTCCTTGTCTACCTGTAACTTCAGCCTCAAGGAACTATGAGCCTGCACCCCAAGCTCCCTTCGTTTGGCAAAAAAACCCCAGGACATACTATTAGATGTGTAAGTCCTGCTCTGGTGTTTCTTACCAAAATGCAACACCTCACATTTATCTAAATTAAACTCTGTCTGCCAGACCTTGGACCATCTCACATCTGATCAAGGTCCCGTTGTACTCTGAGATAACTTCCTTCACTGTCCACTCATTTTCAGTTTTGGTGTCATCAGCAAATGTACTAACCAGGCCTCCTATATTTTATAAGCCCCTTCTCTGGTAGTCATCTATCTTTTTCTGAATTGGCTGACTTCATCTTGTTTCACAAACAATGACAGATAGTACTGACATTGATCAATAGGATATAATGTCTAAGCTTTGACAGAGAGCTGTCTATGCATTGTCAAACATGACCATTCGACCATTCAGGTCTCTGATTTCCAGCAAACATTCCTCAGTTGCTTTTGAATTGGAAGGAAAGATGCATATTTGTGAATTTGTTGGAGCAGTGAAAATTTCTACAAGATTATCCACCAGAGGGGCAGAAATAATTAAAATAACAAACAGTGGGCATAACCAGGGAATGCTTTCCGACAATATTGGATGTGAGTGGGAGTTGTGAAATTGCATGTCATAGAGACACAGAGGCACTTCTGCCCATTGAATCTGTACTAGTCAAAAATAACTATTCTCTCATCCCACTGGCCAGCCCATAGCCTGTTTGCCTTGGCATTGTAAGTGCACATCTAAATCATTCTTCAACGTGATGAGGGTTTCTGCCTCTCCCACCCTTACAGAGACTGAAGTTCCACATGCTCCATTGCCTTCTGGGTATTAACAAAAGTCCTTGCATCTCCTCTAAACCTCCTGCCCCTTACCTTCAATCTCTGGCCTTCTGCCTCCGAATCATACTTCAGCCCATCAAGGGTGAAAAGTTTCTTCCTGTCTACCTTATCTATACACCTCATCATTTTATACATTTCAATCATGTCCCCCTCTCAATCTCCTCTGCTCTGAGGAAAACGATCCTAGTCTACCCAATCTCTCACTATCACTGAAACTCTCCAGCCCCCAAAACAACATCCTGGGAAATTTCCCTCTGTACCTAGACATGGTGAGCATTATGGGACATACCAGATACTCGCTCTGACTCAAATCTCGGGAACATAAGTTGTGCAAGGCCTTTAAATGTCCATTGGCTATATTTATTGATTAAGTCAGAACATGTGTTAAAAAGGGACCATCTGATGCTTCAGGGTGTGTATTATTCTCCAGTCAGGCATGTTGATGTTTCTTTGCTGTTCATCAATGTGACTCTCATTCTTTTGCACTGCACAGATGCACAGATGAGATTATATCTCTACGTCGGACTGGGATGTGCTGTTGTGATCATTGTGGTGCTGTGCCTTATAATTATCAAGAAAGGTAACTTATTGAAAAGGGCAATGTAACTGGTCAGGAGGGATGTAACAGCACTGGACAGTGTCTCTTTTATATTTCATATGAGAAAGTTTTTATTTTAAATCAACTGGTGTGACAGAAACAAGCCATTGCTAAACATTCAATGGCGGATTATAGAGTCACAGAGTCGTAGAGATATCCACCACGGAAACAGGCCCTTCAGCCCTACTCATCCATGCCAACCAGGTTTCCCATTTGGCCCATTTCCCACTAAACCTTTCCTATCCATGTACCTGGAGGGGGAGTTGAATGTTGTAATTGTAGCCTCCTCCACCATTTCCTCTGGCAGCTTGTTCCATAAACACTCTGTGCGAGAAATTTGCCCCTTAGGTCCTTTTTAAATCACTCCCCTCTCACCTTACACCTATGCTGTCCAGTTGAGGACTTCCCTGTCCTGGGAGAAAGAGCTTGGGGGTACTATATTTTAGAATTTTTATGACAATGCTCTGCAGGGAACATTAAATGACATACCAATTATGAAAGGCATCTGAAATTTCTTTTCAATCTGTTTGCTATCAAGGGGATGTTTCTCCATGTGATGGTGGACATTTTGGTTTCTGACATTGAACTTTGACACAAAGTTGACCATTACATTGTGGATTTGCCCTCTCCTGGTAATTTTCTTTACCCAACTGCGGAAATCCCTGTCTCCAACAATTTTGTTCCCCCCCCCCACCTCTTATCTTGCCCAACTGCTTTTAGCCTTTTTTAACACAAGAAAGGATTCGCATGCAGAGATGTCACTGGCAACTTGGAGGGGGCTGCTTGATGTCAGTAAAATTGATTAAGAGAAATGCAAAATTGAGGCATGCCTTTAAGAACCATGACTTTAAAAATTGCATTTTGATAGCATCTTTAACTGTGGTCCCTTATGAAAACCAGTGAAACTGCTCACAATATTCCAAATGCGGCCTGACCAGCGCCTTATAGTCTCAGCAGTACATCTCTGCTCTTGTATTCCAACTCCCTCGAAATGAATGCTAACAATGCATTTACCTTTCTGAGATAGTAGGAACTGCAGATGCTGGAGAATCTGAGATAACAAGGTGTAAAGCTGGATGAACACAGCAGGCCAAAAGCATCACAGGAGCAGGAAGGCTGACGTTTTGGGCCTCGACCCTTCATCAGAAATGGGGGAGGGGAAGGGGGTTCTGAAATAAATAGGGAGAGAGGGAGAGATGGATAGAGGAGAAGATAGATGGAGAGGAAACAGACAGGTCAAAGAGGCGGGGATGGAGCCAGTAAAGGTGAGTGTAGGTGGGTAGGTAGGGAGGAGATAGGTCAGTCCAGGGAGGACAGACAGGTCAAAGGGGCGGGATGAGATTAGTAGGTAGGAGATGGGGGTGCGGCTTGAGGTGGGAGGAGGGGATAGGTGGGAGGAAGAACAGGTTAGGGAGGCGGGGACGAGCTGGGCTGGTTTTGGGATGCGGTAGGGGGAGGG
>NC_063378.1:907606-935976 GCF_021869965.1 Rhincodon typus | reverse complement strand
CTTATCTGCTTTCCGAAGGGACCACTCTCTCCGTGACTCCCTTGTCCGCTCCACACTCCCCTCCAGCCCCATCACACCCGCCACTTTTCCCTGCAACTGCAGGAAGTGCTACACCTGCCCCCACACTTCCTCCCTCACCCCAACCCCAGGCCCCAAGAAGACTTTCCACATCAAGCAGATGTTCACCTGCACATCTGCTAATGTGGTATACTGCATCCGCTGTACCCATTGTGGCCTCCTCTACATTGGGGAAACCAAGCGGAGGCTTGGGGACCGCTTTGCAGAACACCTACGCTCGGTTCGCCATAAACAACTGCACCTCCCAGTCGCGAACCATTTCAACACCCACTCCCATTCCTCAGACAACATGTCCATCCTGGGCCTCCTGCAGTGCCACAACGATGCCACCCGAAGCTTGCAGGAACAGCAACTCATATTCCGTTTGGGAACCCTGCAGCCCCATGGTATCAATGTGGATTTCACAAGCTTCAAAATCTCCCCTCCCCCTACCGCATCCCAAAACCAGCCCAGCTCATCCCCGCCTCCCTAACCTGTTCTTCCTCCCACCTATCCCCTCCTCCCACCTCAGGCCCCACCCCCATCTCCTACCTACTAATCTCATCCCGCCCCCTTGACCTGTCCATCCTCCCTGGACTGACCTATCTCCTCCCTACCTCCCCACCTACACTCACCTTTACTGGCTCCATCCCCGCCTCTTTGACCTGTCTGTTTCCTCTCCACCTATCTTCTCCTCTTTCCATCTTCTATCCGCCTCCCCCTCTCTCCCTATTTATTTCAGAACCCCCTTCCCCTCCTCCATTTCTGATGAAGGGTCTCGGCCCGAAACGTCAGCCTTCCTGCTCCTCTGGTGCTGCTTGGCCTGCTGTGTTCATCCAGCTCTGCACCTTGTTATCTCACATTTACCTTTCTAACTGCCAACTGAACCTGCCTGTTACCTGAAGAGAATCCTGAACTCGACTCCCAAGTTCCTTTCTGCTTCGGATTTCTCTTTGTTCTGTCTGTACAGATGGTGTCAGATCTGCTCTGTTTCTTTAACATTCTCTGTTTTTGATTCTAATATCCAACATCCTGCTGTTCTTTGTTTTATATTATTGACATTGACCATCATGTTTGAGGCATTTCACCATTATATTTTTGTTTTATATTCGTCAGGTCGAAATAAACATCGAAATATACAGAGGTGAGAATGTTATATGACTCATGTTAATCCGATATTTGACTTTATGCAACATATATACATGTACATTAATACATCGTTCCATCTAATATTTATTCCATTTTGATTTTTGTGCAATTAATTCCCATTATATCACACTTGGGTCAATATATGTCTTTATTTTTCAGGACTGCTCCCTCAGCAGTTCAAAATACACACAGCGAAGGCTCTGATAGCATTTGTAAGTATATCACTGATATTAGTGACTGGCTGTAATGACCGTGGTGCAGAGTAACATCTTTCTGTGTGATTCTTAACATGAAAAATGTGTTAACGGTTTTAGTGAAGAAATTCTAAATTTCATTCCTATCCACTGTATGATTGTTCACTCTTTGATCAGATAGAGTCTTAACATCAGAAACAAGCATTGAAATAATGTGAATTTTGGTGTAGTGATTGAGAGAGAGAGAGAGAGAGAGGGATTTAACATTACAAGTTATAAACACAGGAAGTGCTGGAGAAACTCAGCAGGTCTGGAAGCATCTGTAGAGAGAGGGACAGATAGAATTAACCTTTCTGGTCAAGTGATCCTTCTTCAGAAGGGCTAGCTAAGGGGCTGTCAGACAAAACACAAGCAATTTCATTCAGGATCCTGTCTCTATCATGTTGGAGATTCACTTCAAGTAAAGTCAAGGACATGATGTAGAAGCAAGCATTTGAAGTGATACCATTGGGTTTGCATTCACTGTTGTCCAAATCTATCCTTAAAATTTGTCTGTAATGTAAATGACAGAGCTGTAACCCATCCTTACGGCCTGATTTTCCAATACCATATAAGGCTGTTAGAGTAAAGAAACTGTTTCATCGAAAAGACCCAGTGCCCTGGAATAAATAGTGTGTGGTGTGTTCTCCTCTTTGTAGAGGAGGAGGTGAAACTGTCCATGTTATGTTGCCTTTTAGTCACCATCTGGACACTGGTTTGCACCAACTGGATAAAAATGCAACTTACAGAACAGTCCACAAGAGCATAACATCATAAGAAATAGGAACAACAGTCCTGTTCGGCCCTCGAGTCTGCTCCACCATTCAATCGGATCATGGCTAATCCAACATGTCTCACATGCACCTTCCCTGTTACCCCTGATTCCCTGACTGATCAAGAATCTACCTACCTTAGCCTTAAATATGCACCCCTCCCCCCTCCCTCCCCAGTGCAGAAAGTTCTGTATGGCAAGGAGTTCCAAAGCCTCACAACCCTCTGAGGGAAGAAATCCCTCCTCATCTAAGTCTTCAATTGGCAAACCTTTATTGTGAGACTGTGCCCTTTGGTCCTAGACACTCCCATGAGGGAAACATTCTCTCAGCATTGACTCTGTCAGGCCCCAAAATGTTTCAATGAGAAAACTCTCATTTTTCTAAACTCCAGTGAGTAGAGCCCCAATCTGTTTAGCTCATAAGACAATCTCTCCATCCCGGGGATTATCCTCATGCATAGAATATAGATCTCACAAATATTATTTGTCACTATTTACTGGACTACAGATTAGGTAAGGGTGGTTCGCTTGGATGGCAGGTGGATGATGCCAACAGCATGGATTCAATTCCCACACCAACTAAGGTTAGCTTGAAGGACTGTCCATCTCAACCTCTCCCTCACATGAGGTATGGTGACCCTCAGGTTAAACCACCACCAGATGTCTCTGCACAATGCAAGAGTGGGCCTATGGTTGTTTTTGTTTAATTTTGGGCCTATATTTCAGTGGACACCGAGTTTTAGCAACAATTGACAACATAAACTACTGAGTCTCAGTGCTTAGACAAGGAAGAGAAAAACTCAATTTATGTGCTTCTTTTATCCTAGGTAACAATGCCAATTTGATCCATCATAGAACAATGGTAAACATGCAATTCTTAGTCAAACTCCAATCACGTATTTTCTTGCTATGTAAAGTCTGATTAGATTTTCCTGTCGAGAGAGAGAGAGTCCAGGGATATAGAATATACTTTGAGGGTGAGAAAGAATAGAACAAGAATGGAGAGATTGATAGAGAGAGAGAGAAACACCATTGGGATTGGGGTGGGCGTGAGGGATGGGGTGCTGATGGACAGAAATAATGGGTAGGGAGAAAGAGAATGATGGGAGTGAGACGGAGAGGGATGCAGAAAATTGATACAAACAGAGGGACAAATGGGCAAATGGTGGTGAGAGTTGGGGGGGAAGGCAACAAAATATGAAAACAGAGATAAACATAGGAAGGACATTGAAAAGAAAGAGTCATAGAGTCATTCAGCATGGAAACAGACCCTTCGGTCCAACTCATCCATGCTGACCAGGTTTCCTAAACTGAACTAATCTCATTTGCTGCATTCGGCCCATATCCCTCTAAACTTTTCCTATCCATGTACCTGTCCAAATATTTTTTTAAAATGTTGTAATTGTACCCCCTTCTACCACTTCTTCTGGTAGCTCATTCCATACACACACCACCCTCTGCATGAAAAAGTTGCCCTTTTAAATCTGACCCTCTTACCTTAAACCTGTGCCACCTACTTTTTGACTTCTCTAGCCTTGGGTAAAGACCTTGGCTATTTACCTTATCTCTGCCCCTCATGATTACATAAATCTCTATAAAGTCACCCCTCAACCTTCCATGCTCCAGTGGAAAAAGTCCTACCTCCCCTTAGAACTCAAACTCTCCAGTCCCGGCAACAGCCTTGTACATTTTTACTTCCTAGTTTAACGACATACCCCCTGTAACAAGCAACCAGAATTTATGCAGTATTCTAAAAATGGCCTTACCAATGTCTTGTACAGCTGTAACGTGATGCCCCAACTCCTACACTCAATGATCTGAACAATGAAGGGAAGCCTGCTGAATACCTTCTTCCCTGCCCTGTCTACCTATGATGCCACTTTCAAGGAACAATGAACCGGCACACCTAGGTCCCTCTGGTCGACAGCACTCCCCACACCCCTACCATTGACTGGGTAGGTTCTGTCCAGAATTGCCTTACTAAATTAAACTCCAACTCCACTCCTCATCCATTGGCCTATCCAAACAAAATCCTATTGTACTTTTAGATAACCTTCTTCACAGATTTCACCAATTTGTAATCATCTGCAAAGCTTACTAATCAAACCTCCGAAATTCTCATCCAAATGGAGAGACCAAAAGCTCAAAAAAAAGAGATGTGTGGGGGTGTAGTGAGAAAGGGATTGACAGGAAGCAGGAGATTGAGATAGATAGATGAATACAATAAATCTGTCGCGAGGAACAAAGGCACACGATATTGGTGTATACTTTACAAATGCCACTTTCCATGTTGCTCAATGCAGGATGAGTATTCCGATGTGCACGACAACAAATGTGAGGGAGTTACTTACGCTGCCTTGAACATGGATGGTGTGAATCAAAATGAAGCTGCCTCGGTCATCAGGGGAGAGACGTGTGTTTATATGGACGTGCAAAAATAACAATTTTTCTCCATCCACCATTGCTGTCTGCTTCTGTCACATTGCTTGCTAAAGCTCAACTGGTGAATTAATTCACACACCCACCCCTCCCACCCACCCCGCAATCCCCACTCAGTCAACTGACACAGCAGAAATCCTCTCCTGGTTCCCTGAGTCATCAAAGTCACCTCGGGACATTGCCAGGATTGGAAATATGGCAAACGTTTCCATCGCGAACCCTTAAGCCTCCTCTCAACAGATGGGCCCAGCTGCAGTACGAGAGAGAGAGGGGCCACTCAGATTTTCAATTCTGCTTGGATTGATTGATTGATTGATTTATTGTTACATGTACCGAAGTACAGTGAAAGGTTTTGTTTATGTGCAGTATAGGCAGATCATAGTAAGCAAGGAGGTACAGATCAAAAAAGCTTAGACAGAGGCAGAGATAACATCAGATGAAGGGTCTAGGCCCAAAACCTCAGCCTTCCTGCTCCTATGATGCTGCTTGGCCTGCTGTGTTCATCCAGCTCTACATCTTGTTATCTCTGATTCTCCAGCATCTGCAGTTCCTTCTATCTCTTAGACAGAGTCATTCAGGTTACATTGCACAGGGCTTGCGCGAGGCGAGATCAATGTCAGCAAGATCAGCATTATTTGAGGCTAGAGAGTCCATTCATCAGTCTAATAATGACCGGGAAGAAGCTGTTCCTGAACCTGCTTGTGTGTGTGATCAGGCTTCTGTACCTTCTGCTCAACAGAAGAGGATGTAGGAGATCGTTACCGGGGTGTGATGGATCTTTGATGATGTTGGCAGCAGCGAGCCGTGTAAATGGAGTTCACGAATGGGAGGTTGGCTTCCGTGATAGTTTGGGCTGTGCACACCATCTTCCGTAGTTTCTTACTGCCCTGGAGTTGCCATACCAGGCCGTTTTGCGCCTGGACAGTATGCTTTCAATTGTGCATCTGTAGAAGTTGGTGAGGGTCCTTATGGACATGCTGAATTTCCTGAGCTACCCCTCAGAAAGGAGAGGCATTGTTGTGCCTTCTTTTTGTCACATGAATGTGAGAAGTCCAGGACAGGTTGTTGGTTATTGTCACTCAGAGAAACTTGACGCTTTCCACCCTCTCAACCTCATTTCTGTTGATGTAGATGAGAGAATGTTCTCCTCTTTTCTTTCTGAAGTCAATGATCAGTTCTTTAGTTTTGCCGAGAGAGAAGTTGTTCTCATTGTACCACGTTGCCAAACCCTCTATCTCCCTTTTCTGTATTTTGATAACCATCTAATAATGGTTATTAGATATCCATTAGATAGAGGTGTTTGTGAAGGTTTTCGTCACAATAAAAAGAGCCTATGCCCCACTGAAAGAAATAGGGTCAGTGCTGTGAAGATTTATATATGCCAGAAGATTGAGGAACTTTTAGACACCGAAAAGGTTAAGAACAAGTGAAAGCATGCAGGTACACAAGAAAGAAACAGAGAAAAACAGACTAACAACGTCCTAAATATATGAAAAAGCCCCTCGAGCCTGTTCTGCTTGCCATTCAATGAGGTTGTGGCTGATCTGTGGCCCAACTCCATTGACCTGCCTTTGGTCCGTACCCCCTAATACCTCTGCCTAACAAAAATGATCTCTCTCAGATTTAAAATGAATAACTTAACTAGCATCCATTGTGGTTTATGTAAGACAGTTCCTGTCCTCTACCAGTTGTTATGTGATGTGTATTATCACCAGACTGTTAATATGGAGACCCAAGTAATGTCCTGGAGACTTGGATTCAAATCCTGCCATGGCAGATGGTGGAATTTGATATCTGTGATAACCTGTAATTAAGACTTTAACAATGATCATGAATCCGATGCCAATTGTTAGGAAAAATCTACCTGGTTCACTAACGTCTTTGAGGGAAGGAAATCCACTGTCCTTACTTATATGGCCTACATGTGACTCCAGATCAACAGTGATGCGGTTGACCCTTAACTGCCCTTGGGGCAATTAGGGACGATCAATAAATTCCGCCCCAGCCTGTGACACTAACATCCGATAAACATGTTTTTTTCAAAAAAAAGTGTTTCCTGACATCTCTCCCAAATAGTCTAGCCCTAATTTTTAGACTACATCCGCTAGTACTAGAATTTGTGGCATTCTCCAGGATGAAATTAATGCCAGGCAAACTGAATGGACCTCTTCTCTCTGTCTTTATTGCAGAGGACACTAAAAGAAATCCTGAGAATAGTTGAAAAGGAATGATCAAAAGAGAAACAGAGAAAGAGACCTTTAATGTCAGTTGAGGTAAAGCTAATAGGATTCATATTGGAGAAATCTGAGTTAGACTTGAGAAATTCAGCAAATCTGGCAGCATTTGTGGAGAGAGAGAAACAGAGTCAATGTCATACGCTTTAAATGCAGAAAGTGCTGGAGAAACTCAGTAGATCTGGCCGCAGCTGGAGAGAGAAAGAGTTAATGATTCGAGCCTCGTGACCCTTCCTCGCAACTAGAAGCATCTAGAAAAAGGTAGTATGGAGGGGTGGGAGCAAGCGTGAAACTTAAGTGCAGACAATGTCCAGACAGAGAGAGAGAGAGAGAGAGAGAGAGCGAGAGAGACAAAAGCATCAGCTGGTTAATAGGAAGACGGGGAAAAAGAGAAGCTGGATAATAGGGATAATGAGGATTTGACAATGGGTTGGCAGTGCTGAAAGTAACTCATAAAGGTGTTGGGGGTGGGTAAACATTCCCTATCAACAACGATCAACAGAGACCCAGATAATGTTCTGGGGACCCAAGTTCGAATCCTGCCATGGCAGATGGTGGAATTTGAATTCAATAAATATCTGGAATTAACAATCGAATGATGACTATGAATCCATTGTCAACTGTCAGGAAAAACCCATCTGGTTCACTAATGTCTTTGAGGGAAGGAGTCTGCCATCCTTACCTGGTCTGCCCTACCTGTGATTCCAGACCCACAACAATGTGGCTGTCTCTTAACTGCCCTCTGGGCAATTAGGGATGGGCAATAAATGCTGCCTAGCCAGCGACGCTCTCATCCCATAAATGAAGAAAGAAAAAAAGTTCTTTTGACTGCTTTCCCCTCGTTTCTCTCTGGGCACTGTCTCTATCTCTTACGTTCTGAAGAAGGGTCACTGGTCTCAAAACATTAATTCTGCTTTCTCTCTCCAAAGACAGTGCCAGACCTGCTGAGTTTTCCCAGCACTTTCTGTTCTTGGTTCAGATCTCCATCATGTGCAGTTCCTTGCCTTATTTTAGCACCTCCACCTCTCCATCTCACTCTCACAGTCCCTAAACCATTATTTAGGAAACGTGAAAGAAAGGAAGACATGAGTAAGCCATTCAGCCCCTCAAGTCTGTTCCACCGTTCAAAGAGATCATGGCTGATCTATGGCCTAACTCCATATGGGAACCCTTGGCCTAACAAAAACTTATCTCTCTCAGGTTGAAAATTAACAACCGATCCAGCATCCATTGGCATTTGTGGAAGAGAGTTCCATACCTCTACCATCCTTTGTGCAAAGACCTGCTTTCCAACATCTCTCCTGAACGGTCTGGCCCTCATTTTCTGACTAAGCTGTCCCTAGTTCTAGAATCCCCAACTAGTGGGAATAGTTTAGCTGCCCTGTATTTTCCTGTTAGTATCTTGAAGATCGCCCTCAAACCTCCTAAATTCAAAAGAAAGGCTAATTTGTCTAATCTCTCTGCGTAACGTAATCCCTGAAGACAAGGTGTCATTCTTGTGAACCAACGTTGTACTCCCTCCAAGATCAATTTATCCTTCCTAAGATGTGGTGCCCAGACCTACAAGCGGGGACTAACCAGGGTTTTGTATAACTGCAGAGTAACTTCTACATCCTGTGCTCCAGCCCTCTAGATATAAGGGCCAGCATTCCATTAGCTGGCTTGATTATTTATTTCAGTATGAATAAAGATTGGCCAACTAGGCCATTATCAGATTGAGAAGTTGTAATAAAGTTTTTTGGCACAAGGATCAGTACTGTTTACAATTAATGTCATGAGCTAATTAAATGAAGCTAGAATCTGCCAAAAAAGAGACATTTGCACTTGATTTCAGATCCTGAATATGTGAAAGGAGAATGAATGGAATATTGGATCAAGAGCAGACCATCAGCCCCTCGAACCTGTCCTGCAATTTAATGGCTGATCTGCAGCCTAATTCCATATACCTGCCTTTGGCCCAAACCCTTAATATATTTGCTGAACAAAACATTATCTCTCTCAGATTTAATAACATGACAATGAAATATGTGCTTCATGTGACAAGCCCCTTTATAGACTGTTTTACTTGTTCCAGAAGAAACAAAATTGGCCAGAAATGACTGCCAGCTTGGCAACTCTGAATAACTGATTGGATCTTATTCCTTTTATATGGTAAAGAGTGGGGATAACAATATTCCTTTTATATGGTAAAGAGTGGGGATAACTATTGTCAATTTTCTCAATTCATTCACTAGTCTATTTTTCCTGAACTTTAAATGCATGCTTTATCAAGGGGCATTGAAAATCGATTTAATTTGTCATTGAAATAAGGCATGCTTAATTCAAACAAAAAAAATCAAATGAACATTGTCACAGATATTTGGTCATTTTATCCTTGAATATTATGATATTTCAAGTGCTCATCCAAATACTTTTTAAGGTTTCTGGCTCCCACTACCTTCCCAGGCAATGTATTCTGGATTCCCACCATCCTCTGTGTGAAAAAGTTTTTTTTTTCAAATCCCCTCTGAATCTCCTGTCCCTTACCTTAAAAATGTGCCCCCCATGATTAACCCCACTCAGCAAAAGGAAGGGGAGAAAAGATGACCTTGTCAGGAGTGTGACAACACCAAATGCAATTACCCCTCCAAGTCAACACAACGCACTTATTCATAGCTTTATTGCTGTTCTTCCAATGTAACTGGCTCAATACTCTCAATCACCCTTTCTGTGTGTGGGGTGTCATCGAACAGCTCAAAGACAGCAGTGGTTTAAAAAGTCATCTTAAGACCAACTTTGCAGGGGGAAGGCGGGGTCATAATTGGACATGGGATAATAAACAATGCCTTGTCCATTGACGCCCCATTCCACAAGCAAATAAAAAATAAGCTTGACTAATAAATTGAGTGAATGGCCTCAAACTTATAAAGAAGAATATTTCTGAAGAAGGGTCTAAACCCGAAACGTCAGCTTTCCTTCTCCTCTGATGCTGCTTGGCCTGCTGTGTTTATCCAGCTTTACACCTTGTTATCTCTGGCCTCAAACTTATTCATCTAGTTTGGTGTTTGTTCGTCAGCATGGACGTGGTGGGCTGAAGGACCTGTCACTATGTCATGTGACTCTACAAATCTATAAAACTCACTTCTTTGAAACGCTGCTCCACTTTTGAATGTCAAAGAGCCGGAAAATGAAATAAAGTTATTGTTTCAAATGAAGGTGGACAAAATAAGTTTCATTTTCTCTTCCAAATCCAAAATCTGTTCAATCGAGTGAGTTACATCGCGTGGCGAATATTGCTTCATACTATTTAATTTTATGGAATAAATGAAGCCCAGTACCTCTCGGTATTTTGGCATCCAGCTTTCCCTGAAATGAAAACAAATTGCAAATAGATAATGTAAAGATTCACAGATTTTTCTTTGCAGTATGTACATTTCATGAATCAAACACAATACCTTTTTCCTGTATCCACTCCTGGAAAATAAATCAGCCGTAGTTAATTATTGCAATATTGTTTAGCTATTTGGAGGCAGTTCAGAGGTGATTTGATACACTGATTCCACAGTTGAGGGGTTTGTCTTGTGAAGAGAGATTGAGCAGTTTTAGAATATACTGTCTGGAGTTTAGAAAATTGAGGAGTGTATTGCTGCAACTGTACTAGACATTGTTGTTTGCGCATCAGGAGTACTGTATAGAGTTTTGGTCCCCTAAATTGAGGAAGGATGTAGGTGCATTTCAGACAGTTCAGAGGTGATTCACTCAATTGATTCCAACAATGAGGGGTCTGTCTTATGTAGAGAGATCAAGCATTTTCAGCCGATACTCTCTGCAATTTAGAAGAATGACAGGAGGTCTAATTGAGGGATATAGGCCTCTAAAGGGCAGGTTTACAAAATAGACGGAGAGAAGATGTTTCCTCGTGTGGGGCAATCTTGAACAAGAGGTCATCGTTTCAGGATAAGGGGCTGGAGCAAAATGAAAACAGAGAAGAGGAGGAATAACTTCTCTCAAAGGGTCGTGAATCTGTGGGAGTTCATTCCCTCAGAGTGTGCAGTGATTGCCGGGATACAGAAAAAAATTGAAGGAAGAGACAGATTTTTAATCAGTGACGGGTTAAAGGGAGTGGGGGCAGGAAAGTGGAGTTGAGGCCGAGAGGAGATCGGCACGATCGTATTGAATAGTGATGCAGGTTCCTGTGGGGCTGAATGGCCTGTTCCTAGCCCTTATGGCTTTGAAAACAAATCCTTTGACTTGTCTTTTCAGGATGCATCAGTGCCACCTGCAAACTTATTGCCCTAATGTCACATTTCCTTCCAAGAAATGTACATGCATCATTTGTGCAGACATGAAAAATAAACAAGAGAAGACTAAAGATAAATGTGTTCTATGATAGTAGTTAGAGTGCAGGTATTTTCTCCTTACACAGTGCAATTGTCTAATTGTCAACTACAGAAGGGCATAAAGCATGCAGTGTGGCTTCAGTAAAGCCTTTAACCATCATGATACGTTTCTGTGTAACGTGCACTGCTTCAGCATCAACATTTGAAATTGCCACACCACTGAGAATAATATTCTGTTTCTCTATTCTTAAGGTCAAAGCCCCAGGCTTAGTCACAGCGTCAAAGAGTCATAAAGCATGGAAACAGACCCTTCAGTCCAACTGATCCATGTTGACCAGATTTCCTAAACTGAACTAGTCCCATTTTGCTGTGCTTGGCCCATATCTCTCTAAACCTTCCCTATCCACATACCTATCCATATGTCTTTTAAACGTTGTGACTGTATACACCTCTACCACTTCCTATGGCAGCTCATTCCATATACGCATCAGTCTCTGTTTGAAGAAGTTGCCCCTGAGGTCTCTTTTTAAGTCTTTCCCCTCTCATCTTAAATCTATGCCCTCTAGTTTTGGACTCCTCTATGCTGGAAAAAAAGACCTTGGCTATTCATTTATGCCACTCGTGATTTTATAACCTCTATCACCCCTCAACCTCCTATGCTCCAAGGGAAAAATGTCCCAGCCTATCCAGCCTTTCTCTATAACTCAAACACTTCAGCCTTGATAACATCCCTGTAAAATTTGTATGCACATTTTCCAACTTAATAGTATCCTTCCTGTAGCAGGGCGACCAGAACTGTACACAGTACTCCAATAGTCCTTTCACCAATGTCCTGTACAACCATAACATGAGGTCCCAACTCCTATACTCTGATTGATGAAGGCAAGCATGCTAAATGCCCTCTTCACCACCTTGTCTACCTGTGACACCACTTTCAAGGAACTATGTACCTGCATCTCTAGGTTTCTGTTTGACAACACTCCCCAGGGCCCCATCATTAACAGTGTAAGTCTGGTTTGTCTTAATAAAATGCAACACCTCGAATTATCTGAATTAAACTCTGTCTGCCATTCCTCAACCCGTTGGCTGAGTTGATCAAGGTCCCATTGTACTCTTAGATAACCTTCTTCACTGCCTACTCTGCCTCAAGTTGGTGTCATCTGCAAACATATGAACCGTGCCTCCTATAAATCTCATCCAAATCATTTGGATAAATGATGAGCAACAGTGGACACAGCACTGATCCCTGCAGAACACTGCTGGTCACAAGCTTCCAGTCTGAGCAATCGCCCCCACCCTCTGACTCCTACCGTCAACCTAATTTTGTACGTTGTCAGAACTCTACAAAGTTGACGATGAAGTGGTTTAATTTAACAAGAGTTAGAAAGAAAGAATGATGAATTTCTAACATTTAACACATCAGTTACCTAATCTGTAAAGACATGGAATTCATTGCTACAGAAGGCTGAGAAGGTCAGGTCTTTGAGTATACTTAAGGCAAAGATACTTATATCCTTGATTGTTAAGGGGATCAAGGGTTACGGGGAGAAAGCTGGGGAATGGAGTTGAGAAACTTATCAGCCATGATTGAATGGCAGAGCAAACCCGTTGGGCCAATTGGCCTCATTTCTGCTCCTATGTCTTAGGGAACGCCACTGGACGCTGGGCTCCAGTCACACAAACAGCCTTCTACCACCAAACCAGTTTTGGATCCGACTTGCCAATGGATCCATGATCCCATGAATACTTACTGTCTTTCTCTGTCTCACATGTTGTGATTTGATTCCCTTCTCAGCAATGAATTAATATAAACATGCAGCAGTCAAGACAGACAATGTTGAAAGTAAAAGTCACATTTTTTTAACACTCACAGGAATCTTTACAAAATAGCATTCTAACCAGGGCCTTTACAAAACAATATGGACCCTTTGGATTTACAGTGAGTTGGTCTTGCAGCTTTTATTCTTTTTTTACTTTTAGTGTGAGGAGGGGGCACCGCAGTTCCCAGAAGAGATTCTGCTCCAGGCTCCCTCAGGAGGGCAGAGCTGCATTTCTATTGTGAAAGTGTCCTCAGAGTGAAAAATTATGAGAGGAAGGAAGAGTATATCTGCCACGGGGAAAAGATTCTCACAATCTCACAGTCACATAAAGAGAAACTATTTCCACTGGTTGAAGATTCTTGAACTAGAGAGGGCATTGTCTGGGAATGAGGGCCAGACTGTTCAGGAGAAACGTTAGGAAGTACTTCTACATACAAAGGGTGGGATAGGTTTGGAACTTACTTCCACAAACAGCAGTGGATGCTGGATCAGTTGTTAATTTTCAATCTGAGTCAGCTAATTTTTGTTAAGCAAAGATATTAAGGAGATATGGGCCAATATATGGTAGGCCACAGATCAGCCGTGATCTCATTTAATGGCGAAACAGGGTCAAGGGGATGAATGGCCTATTCCTGTTCCTGAGTTCCTGAAGATGTGTCCTTTGTTGGTGAACTGTTGTATATCACTTTATCGGAAATGCCCAAAGTCTTCGATGTAAGTGGACAATTGCAAATATCAGGTAATGACCCATCAGAAAATACAGTTTTCCAGACAGTTCCCCCTCAGTGAGTTGTAGCAAGATCCCCAAGCACACATTCCATCTACACAGCTGGTCTGGCGGGAAATTCATCCCATAGGTTCTGGCAAAACATTGTACTCGTGGTGGGGAAATTACCTTGCCCCACCTCCCCAGCCTTTGAGACTCTATTAAAAGGAAAAGCACTCAAGTTCTCTCCTCCAAGCGATTTCGTCAGATTCGAAGATTTTGACCTTGTGGATTATAAGAGCAGGGTGGGGATGTTGAAGCTACACAGGACTTTGGTGAGGCCACGGCTGGAGCACTGTGTGTAGTTCCAGTCTCTGTACTATAGGGAAGGATGTGATTGCACTGGAGGGGGTACAGAGGAGATTAACCAGGATGTTGCCTGGTATGGAGCATTTCAGCGATGAAGAGATACTAGATAAGCTCGGGTTGTTTCCTTCAGCACAGAAAAGGTTGAAAGAGTACCTGATAGAGGTGTGTAAGATTATGAGGAGCATGGACAAGGGGGTTAGGAAGCAGCTGTTCCTCATTGTTGAATGGTCAATAACTTGGGGGACATCATTTTAAAGTGAGAGGCAAGAGGCTTAGAAGGGTTTTGAGGATTGTTTCACCCAGAGGATGATAGAGGCCTGGAATGCACTGCCCAGGAGGATAGTTGAGGCAGGAAACATCCCAACCTTTAAAACATATTTGGATGAGCACTTGGTGTTTTCACAATCAAGGCTATGGAGTCTAGTGCGGGAAAGTGGGAGTAGTGTGGATTGAGGGAAGCTTTGATGGTACAGAGGCTATGGACGGAGGGGCCTTAACTACACTGTATCATTCTATGAATTGTAAAGTCTGTGAATCGAAGGAGCCACTTGACGTTTAACCATAACTGAAATATTTTGTAAGAAAGAATTATGAATTTTTAAAATTTAACACAACAGGTAGCTAATCTGTACAGATAACACTGGAAGGGAAACAGGGTAAAACACACCCTACTTGCCCTTCTCTTTATGCAGCATTTTCAATGCATAGCAATCAGCCTTATTTCAAGGTGGAATATTGACTAAACATGCAATAATGTTTAAAAATCTACAAGCATAAAGCCAACCTACAGGAGGCTTAACAAGTTAATTCAACTTTCCTTTCTAACATCATTACTCTCAATGTGCCTTTTGTTTACTCTTAGCAAGATGCATCTATCTGTGACTTTATACTCAGCTACGTTTTGGACAATCTTGTTCAAGAACAGATTAAACACTTTGATATTCCAAGAAATGAGACCTGGCACTACATGTTTTCATTTAATGATTACAAAATCACGCCAACCTTGCCTTTGGCAGAGAGATGTGGAATTTAAGACATGACATTAGATCAATGCCTTCATTAGTCAGAGCATTGAGTACAGGAGTTGGGACGTCATGTTACAGCTGTAACATTAGTAAGGTCACATGAGGAGTACTGCCTACAATTCTGGTTGCCCTGTGACAGGAAGGGTTTATTAAAAAGGAAGGGTGCAATAAAGTTTTACAAGGATGTTACCGACACAGAAGCGTTTAAGTTGTGAGGAGAGGCTGGATAGGCTGTGAGTTTTTTCCCTGGAATGTAGGAAGCCGAGGCATTATAGAGGTTAATAAAATCACGAGGCGCATAGATAAGGTGAATGGCCAACATCTTATCCACAGGGCAAGGGAGTCCGAAACTAGAGGGCATAGGTTTAAGGTGAGAGGGAAAAGATTTAAAAGGGGCCTGAAGAACAACTTTTTCACACAGAGGCTGGTGCGTGTGTAACGATCTGCCAGAGCAAGTGGTAAATGCAGGTACAATTGCAACATTTAAAAGATATTTGAACAGGTACATGGATAGATACTTGGATAGGAAAGGTTTAGAGTGATATGGGCTAAATGCAGGCAAATGGAACTAGTTCACTTTAGTAAACCTGGTTGGCATTGACAAGTCATGCTGTATGTCTCTATGACGCGATTGCTTAGAAGGGGCAGAGATTGGCACATTTAAAGGGTGCACCTCGTGTCAATTGGTCTTTCCACCTACCTCTCACAATGACCTTTGCTTCATTGCTAAATGCTGAAACTGCTATGTGCCCTTCAATTTCAGTTTGATATTGACACCTGTAATTGCCACCAGCTCGACTGTTTCGGATGTTGATGGTGAAAATCTCAGTTTGCTAGTGCCAGAAGTGTTACGGGAAAGTGCAGGCGCTTCTGTTTTGTTTCTGGATAAGTAAAATGCACCCCTTCTGGCGCAGATCTCCCCTTGGCAGGTTATTTTAACCTTCTGTCCCACAGAAACCACACCAGATGGATCCATTGAGGTATTCGGGGCTATGGGGCGATCTGTAACAACATTAAATAAACAGAACAAAATTTTTAAAAAGGAAACTGACATAAGATTGTATGAAGTGAGTCAGAATCATAGAATCAGACAGTACAGAGGAGGCCTTCAGCCCGTTCAGACTGTCCCATTTAAAACCCACTACTACCTGCACTACTCCCACTTTTCCATCACTAGGCCCCACAGCGTTGAATGTTATAACACTTTGAGTGAGCATCCAAGTACTTTTTAAAGGTTGTGAGGCTTTCTGCCTCAACTACTCTCCCAAGCAGTGCATTCCAGACTACCCCTGGGTGAAACAACCCTCAAATCTCTCTCTAAAACTCCTTTCGCTTTAAACCGGTGCTCCCATTGTGATTGACGCTTCAAATAAGGGGAACAGCTGCTTCCTATTCCCCCTGTCCATGCCCTTCATAATCTTACACACCTCTATCAGATCCCCCTTCAACCTTCTCTGTTCTGAAGAAAACAACCTGAGCTTATGCATCCTCTCTTCACCGCTGAAATTCTTGGTCCCACGTAACATCCTGGGGAATCTCTTGTGCACCCCCTCCAGTACAATCACATCCTTCCTAATCAAGTCTGCCCAAGAAGGGCTCTGAAAAAAGACATTGGGGGGGATACGAAGGGACACCCAATGGCCCTTCCATCAGCGAAGACTCCGTGCGAGATCCACCTTTGTACTAAGAAGACCCGGAGTGCCCTGCAGACCGAGCTCAGGGAATTGGATCCAGCCTCTCAATCAAGTTCAGCAGAGGGGGTAGTCCGTGTATTTTTCAGAGAACCTGCCTAGTTTGTGTGAAGTTAATTTGTGTAAAAGCTGTTCTTTTAAATTGTGAGTACTTCAATAAAACTAACCTTGACCCGCAGTCCTTTGATTGTCTCATACAGTGACAGCACCTGGGTAAATATGGTTTCTGAGACATAAATTGGTTGAAGTGTCTGTATACAGAACTTCACAGATGACCCACAGTGAAGGAAGCACAGCATAGCTCCCACCTATCAGTGGAAAGGCTAATGGAATGTTGGCCCTTCTTTCAAGGGGGGTGGAGTGTAAAGGGGGGTGTACCTCAAGGATCTGTTTTGGGACCACTGCTGTTTGTCATTTTTATAAATGACCTGGATGAGGGCATAGAAGGACGGGTTAGTAAATTTGCGGATGACACCAAAGTCGGTGGAGTTGTGGATAGTGCGGGAGGATGTTGCAGGTTACAGAGGGACATAGATAAGCTGCAGAGCTGGGCTGAGAGGTGGCAAGTGGAGTTTAATGCAGAAAAGTGTGAGGTGATTCACTTTGGAAGGAGTAACAGGAATACAGAGTACTGGGCTAATGGTAAGATTCTTGGTAGTGTGGATGAGCAGAGAGATCTCGGTGTCCATGTGCATAGATCACTGAAAGTTGCCACCCAGGTTGATAGCGTTGTTAAGAAGGCGTACAGTATGTTAGGTCTTATTGGTAGAGGGATTGAGTTTCGGAGCCATGAGGTCATGTTGCAGCTGTACAAAACTCTGGTGCGGCCGCACTTGGAGTATTGCGTACAGTTCTGGTCACCGCAATATAGGAAGCATGTGGAAGCATTGGAAAGGGTGCAGAGGAGATTTACCAGGATGTTGCCTGGTATGGAGGGAAGGTCTTATGAGGAAAGGCTGAGGGACTTGACGCTGTTTTCGTTAGAGAGAAGAAGGTTAAGAGGTGACTTGATAGAGACATACAAGATGATCAGAGGATTAGATAGGGTGGACAGTGGGAGCCTTTTTCCTCGGATGGTGATGGCTAGCATGAGGGGACATAGCTTTAAATTGAGGGGTGATAGATATAGGACAGATGTCAGAGGTAGGTTCTTTACTCAGAGAGTAGTAAGGGCGTGGAATGCCCTGCCTGCAAAAATAGTAGACTCGCCCACTTTAAGGGCATTTAAATGGTTATTGGATAAACATATGGATAATAATGGAATAGTTTAGGTTAGATGGGCTTCAGATTGGTTTCACAGGTCGGCGCAACATCGAGGGCCAAAGGGCCTATACTGCGCTGTAATGTTCTATGTTCTATGTTCTATGAATAGGGAAGTCTTACTGAGAATGTACAAGGTGCTGGGGAGACCACATCTGGAGCACTGTGAGCAGTTTTGTTCCCCTTATTTAAGGAAAGATATCATTTCATTGGACTAGTTCAAAGAATGTTCACTAGGATGATTCCCATGATGGAGGGATTATCTAATGAGCAAAGGTTAAACAGGTTGGGACCCTACTCACTGGAGTTTAGAAGAATGAGAGGTGATCTCATTGAAACATATACAGCCTAACAGGATCAATGCTGAGAGGATGTTTCCCCTCTTAGGAGAATCTAGGACCAGAGAGTACAGTCTCAGAATAAAGGGATGCCAATTGAAGACTGAGACAAGGAGGAATTTCTTTTCTCAGAAAGTTGTGAGTCTTTGGAAATCCTTGCCACAGAGAGCTGTGTGTGGATGGAGGGGCAGAGTCCGAGACAGAGAGATTCTTGATCAGTTTAAGAATCGAAGATTACCGGAAAAGGGCAGGAAAGTGGACATGTCTGTGTGGGGTCAGCCATGCACTCCGGCTGTTTTCCTTAGAGCATCTTTTAAAAAACCTTAAAAGGTGGATTAATTTAATAACTTAAAGTGACTGTAAGGATTGTAAGGGTGATAGATAAATTTAAACAAAAAACAAAAACAAATTTACAGATTGCAGTTGAATTATGACTATAAAAAGCAGCACAGCCTCAATGCAAAATTGAATGCTGTTTGCTCAACAAACAGGTTAATAAATAAACTCAGAACAAAGCAGCAGAGTCATTGATGCTGCTGGGGAGAAAAAAATAGCAATCTGGGATGCCATTATTTGGAAAAATATGTGACTAAATTGAAGGGTTTTAGAGAATGCAGTAATGGGTCTGGGAGCTCGTGATATTGAAATTAATCTAACTACGACAACAGCAGGACAATTTGATTCAGCATTGTGAATTACTTAGGAAATGACAGAAACTAGCATACTCACCACCTGTGTCTTGTCCAACCAACGTATGGAGATAAACTGCAAAAGAAATTATAAAATTGAATGCCAGTAATTCTGCACTTCATCGTTTCAATGGTTTTAAGGCCATCAATTCTCATAGTTCGAATTTATCCACTTCACAGTTATGAATAGGTTATAACATTAGGAAGAAAATGACTCAATCCAAATCAAATGATTTGTACTGTTTCAGGGGGCTATATGTTTCATAGTCCCTTTGCATTTCTATTTCATTTGAAAATACTGTACTCTATTTCGCTAACTGTAATCACCTTCTGTCTGTCAATCTCTTATAGCCTCCAAGATTGCTTCATGCATCACAATAAATTTGAGGATGAGTACTGTTCATGTCTTTAAACCTTTCTACAAGAAGGTACTATTAAATTCACTGTTGTATAGTTAAAATGCCAACATTGGAATCTGTCCAATTGTTCTGTGTTCTCACATGACAGTGAAATCGCTTATCCCAGTGTATCCCACAAAATAATAAGAAAGTATGGATCGGATCAACTTTAAATCTTCCATTCTTCAGAAATATGGGGATGCAAAGCTGTGCATTCTGTTCTAATTCTCAGTGTGACAGTTGTTATGACACAGGGATAGTGAGCCACACCAAATCACTATCACTGAATTGATAACACAGCGAATTCAAAATATTCAATGACACTCCAAATTTCCAATTGTTTCCAACAAGACCTTATGAATAATGGAATTTAGACGCCTAGTTTAAGTAGGTGTCCTTATGTTCAGTGGTTTGAGCTCCTCAAGTGTTGTCAGAGCTACATCCATCCAGACAATTGGAGAGTATTCCACCATAATCCTGACTTGTGCCTTGTCAATGGTGGGCAGGCTTTGGTGGAAGTCTAGAGGTGAGTTACTCGCTGCAGAATTCCCAGCTCTGACCTGCTCTTGTAGCCACTGTGGAAGGGTTACTCAACGCAAAATGTTAACTCTGATTTCTCTCCACAGATGCTGCTGGACCTGCTGAGCTTTTTCAGTAATTCTGTTTTTGTTGCTTGTAGACACTATATTTATATGGCAAGTCCAGTATTGTTTCTGGTCAATGGTAACCCACAGGATATTGATAGTGGGACATTCAGTGATGGTAACACAATTGAATGTTGACAGGAGGTGCTTACATCATCTCTTCTTGGAGATGGTCATAGCCTGGCATTTGAGTGGCATGATTGCTACTTGGTAGTTGACATACTGTTCAGGTCTTGTTGCTTTTGAACATGGACTGCTTCAGTATCTGAGAAGTGGCAAATGGTGTAGAACATTGTGTAATCATCGGCAAATATCTTATTTCTCACCTGACAATGAAAGGAAGGCCATTGATGAAGTAGCTGAAGGTGGTTGGGCTGTTTATTTTGGGCTTTGTAAAATTCAAGAAGGTGTGGCGGTGAGATCTGAACCCATGCCCTGCAGAATGTTTAATATTCCATACAATGACATTACTCTGCAGATTACAAACCAAATATTTGGGTATAAATTCAGCTCGAGTTCTACATCGACTGTATACTATCTTCCTAAGTGTCAGGTATGACTCCAATCAGTGAAGAGTTTGCCCTCAATACCCATTGATTCCAGTTTTGCTAGAGCTCCTTGATACCACACACGGTAAAATGCAATCTCAATGTCAAGGGCTGTGACTCTCACCTCGCCTCTGGAATTCAGCTCTTCTGTCCATGTTTGAACCAAGGCAGGAGCTGAAGGGTCATGACGGAACCCAAACTGGGCATCACTGACCAGGTTATTACTGAGCAGGTGCTGCTTGATCGCACTGTTGATGATGCCTTCCATCACTTCACTGATGATCAAGAGTAGACTGATGGGGCAGTAATTTGTTGGGTTGGATTTGTCCAGCTTTTTATGTATAGGACATACCTGGGCAATTTTCCACAGTGTAGGATAAATGTCAGTGTTGTTGTTGTACTAGAAAAGCTTGGCTAGGGGAGAAGCAATTCTAGGAGCTCATATTTTCAATAGTAATATTTGAATCTTCCCTGAGATGTTTAAGATTTTTGCAAAGATTTGTAGCTTGGGTTGTGAGTGAGGTTGTTGGCTTGCTCACCAAACTGGCTTGTTTTCGTTCAGATGTTTTGTCACTATGCTAGGTAACATCATTAGTGAGACCTCCGATGAAGTGATGTTGTTCCGCTCTGCTTGGAATGTAACAGACTGGACAATATAGAGATTCAGAGACTCTGCCCTTGCAGGGCAAAGTATGAACAGCATTTTTCACTGTCATATCTGATAAATCTCCAGAAACCTGAAATGGATCAAGCATACATAAGTGTTGACTACAATGCTATGTTCAATTTGGCCAACCCAAGTTGATATTTTCTAAACAACTCACTCACAGCCGCTAGCACGGGACTCTTGAACATGGACCTTTTGGCTCAGAGGCAGGTACATTACCACTGCCCCAAGAATCTGAGGCCAGATATATTTCCCTAAAGGATATACACGAGCCGGATTTGCGCGACAAATGGCATCTGCTAGACAGTCACCATTAGAAAATCTGTTTATTTTGGGCTTTGTAAAATTCAAGAAGGTGAGATCTGAACCCATGCCCTGCAGAACGTTTAATATTCCATACAATGACATTACTCTGCAGATTACAAACCAAATATTTGGGTATAAATTCAGCTTGAGTTCTACATCGACTGTATCATTCAGTTGCAAGCATTCCTTACAGCTCTGCTTCTTTACAGCCTATTATAATACAGCCAAACCCTCTGAACATTGAAGAAGAATTTTGATGTACATTTGCGATGCCAAGACAGGCAAGGTTGTGGGCCAAGTGCTGGAAAATGGGAATGAGAATAGTTCAATGGATGTTTTGGACTGGCATGGATGTGATGGGCTGAAGGTCCTTTATCCTTCCTATAGATCTCTCCGACTCTATGACAGTGGAGCAAAAGCCTCAGAAAACAAAAGAACCAAGTTTCTGCAACAATGTCCATCTGATTTCTTTTTTCAATAAGTTTTTTTTAATGAAATATTTAATTGTTTTTTCAGTGCTCCTTGATCAACCTTGCATTTAGAGTTCAGGAAAAATTGACGAGTGAAGAAAATGTTTGAGAAAATTGACAATAGTTATTCCTACTCTTTGCCAAAAAAAGGAATAAGATCCAGTCAGTCATCCAGAGTTACAGAGATGGCAATCATTCCTGTCCTATATTATTTTTCTGTCTAGAACAGGTAAAAGAATCTATAAAGGCACTTGCTGAATGTTGTCAAGACACATACTTTGTTATCACGTTGTTAAATCTGAAGTAGATATGTTTTTTTTATTCAGTGAAAGTACTGAGGGATATGGGCCAAAGGCTGGTATATGGAGTTAGGCCACAGATCAGCCATTGAATCGTGGAACAGACTCAAGGGGCTGAATGGCCCTACTGCTGTTCCTATATTTCATTCATTCCCCTTTAAGATGTTTAGAATTTCTTTCTGTTTTTGTTGCACATTCTAGAATGTGCCTGTCTTCACAGCCAGAGAGAGAAATGTCAGTCCACATTCTGAATATCTCTGTTAAAATAAACCGCCTCTGGGGAAATATAGAGAAACAGAAAATATTGTGGGCATGAGAGAGAAAACCAGTATGAATAGGAAAGGGTACAAGGGCAACTGAAAAGGCAGCCAGCAGGCTGATTTCAGATAGAAAGTGAGAGGGTGGAGCCTGTAAAAAGATCACCAGTTGAGTTTAAAGCAAGGCCAGACATTACAGCGAATGTAAAAGGGCAACTTACTGGGAAAGTGAATATTTGAAAAGTATCGAATGTACGTTTGCGATGCCAAGGCATACAAGTCTATGGACCAAGTGCTGGGAAGATGGGATCAGGTCAGTTAGTTGGTTGGTTTTGGTTTTCTTTTCTATGCTGTTGATTTGAGTGACTCTATGACAAAAGAATGGACAAATGCAGGAAGTAGATATACAATATTACTGTTTTCCGACTAGAATTGGCATCACAAGAGTCAGTCATTAACCTGCTGTACAACCTAATGGTTAGCATCAGGAGTCACAAGGATTCAACAAATAGTTCCATTGCACACATTTAAACAAATTAAAAGAATTGACTTGCACAAGTCTAACTGCAATGAGTCATAGAGAGCGACAGTATGGAAAAAAGGCCATTCACCCATTGTGTCTGCACCAGTCAAAAACCACCCACTGAATTAACATAGATCTCACTGACTGTGCGATTAGACTGGTGCAATCCATCAAATCAGCCAGCCTCTGTAGCCTTTCTATGTTCCATTGAAATAACAACATCAGTCCCTCTGTAATTCAATTGTGAATGAAAATGAGATTCCCACTCACTGATCCTAAGAAGAACTGAGGCAAAAATCATGTTTCTCCAAGGATAGTGAAATCAGTCAGACATTCTTTGCCTCCCCTTGTGTTTGCTTTGTCTTCTGCTGACTTGTCTGACTGGCTTTGATTGTTTGAAGTGGTGTAGAAATGGCAAGAGCTGGTTGAACATAGAATACAGGATAAATGGGGAAAGCCAAAGTCACTAGCAATGTGAGCATGTTGTTAAAATTAGAATAGCAAGCACCACAGTATAAATGCCATTCCTCCCTACGTAATACATAGAACATAGAACTGTACAGCACAGGAACAGGCCCTTCGGCCCACCATGTCTTTCCCAACCACAACTCCATTCTACATTAATCCTGTGTGCCAGCACATGGTCCATATCCCTATAGAGGGGGCTAAGAAAAGAGACTAAGGGGAGCCTCCATGGATAAGCAGTAGCAGATTTGGAGGCAGATGTTCAAAACTATTGGTGAAAATAAAAAGATTCAGGTCAAAAAGCAGAGCTCAAACAAGAAAGCAGAGCCACCAGTAGATGTCAAAGGCAACCAAGGAGAGTGAGAGACAACAAGGTGCAGAGCTGGATGAATACAGCAGGCCAAGCAGCATCATAGGAGCAAAAAGGCTGATGTTTCGGGCCTAGACCCTTCTTAAAAATTGAGGTGGATAAAGTGGCAAAGTGTAGAGGTAGATCAGAGAATTGGACATATTTCAGGAACACGCATACGGCGATTAAAAACAGAGAAAAATGACTATGAAAGTAAAATGTTAAGAAACATAAAAATACATAGAAAGAGCTTCTGTGCCTATGTAAAAGGAAAGAGAGTAGCAGTCTGTAGGAAATGCTCCAAAGTCTACAGAATTTTGGAAGATGATCATCAATGCATCTAATGTTTCCAAGGTAACTTCATTCAGTATTCTGGGATGTGGATGATCAGCTCCTTGTGGTTTGTCAACCTTTAACACTATTATTTACCCCAGCAACCATTTCCTTCTAAATACTGATTTCATTCACTTTTGGCCTCCCACTCAACCCTTGGTTCTCTAACATTTCTGGGCATTTATTTGTGTCCTCTTTTGGGAAGACAGAAACAAAATAGGTGTTCAAATCTTATTCCATTTCTTTGTTCCCCAGAATAAGTTCACTTGCATTCTGACTGCACTGGACCTATATGTATAAACTTCATTTTCTCACATACTTATATTGTTTTTTACAATTTCTATGTTCATTGTAATTGAGCGTTTATTTTCCTCTTTTGCTAATTTCTAAAATGCTCTCAATCCTATGCCTTGCTGTTTCCTTTCCTCTGGCAATGTGATATCTCTCCTATTTGGAAGTATACTCTCCCCAATCTTTTTGTAACCCATAGCTGATCCACTTTTCCTCCTTTTTTATTTTGTCAGATAGGAATGAGTAGTTGTTGTAATTCATGAGTGCTTCTTTAAACATGAACCATTTTCTATCCACAATCAACCACTTTTCATCAATTCACCACAATTCATCCTTGCCAATTTGTGCCTCTTTACATTCATTGTTCCCTTTATTTAGATTCAGGGTCCCAGTTTCTAGTTCAATCATTTGGCCCTTCATCTAAATGAAGAATGCTGTCATATTATGGTTACTCTTCCCCAAGGGACCTGCACATAACATGATTGGTAATTCATCATTTCTCATTGCAAAGTATTCCATCTAGAATAGCATGTTGGCCAGTTCATTCTTCAAGGTATTGTTCTAAAGAATCATCTCACAACACAGACACACACACATCTCACAAATGAATAAAAAAAACACACACACAAATACACACATACTCATGGAAATACTCCATACTTTAAAGTCACCCATGATTACAGTTGCACCATTGTTGCATAAATCTCTGATGTCTTGCTTAATGCCTGAATATGCTTGTAGGAAGGCTAATGAATTGTTAGCCTTTATTGCAAGAGGATTTGAGCACAGGAGCAGTGAAGTCTTGTTTCAGACACATCAGACTTTGGTCAGGCCAGCCCAGCTGTACTGTGTGCAGTTTGGGTGTCCTTATCTCAGGAAAGATGTTATTTCCATGTAGAGAGGCCCATGATGATTCACCAGCCTTGTCCCTGGGATGGTGGCAATATCCTATGAAGAGAAAGTGGCCAAACCGGGCCTGTACTATTGAGGGATTTGACAGATGAGTGATGACATTGAAAATAGAGCAACACAATCCCTAAAGGGACATGGTAGATACAGGTGTAATGTTTGCTGGTTGAGGGCTATTAGAGCCAAGCAGAATTTTAAAATAAGTGGGACTTCAGTCTGAGATGACAGTTTAGTTTGTTTTGCTCAGCAGATTGTAATCTTTAGAATTCTGCACCTGCAGAAACCTGTCGTCACTCCATTTCTGTATATGTTTAAGGTAGAGGTTGATAGATTTCTGATGACCCTAATTATAAAACACTGCTTGGAAATGTACATTTGTAGACTTGGTGGCTCAAAGATATGTTCTTGAAAATAATGCACTGAAAAGGCACTGTGTGAGATCAGACCCTAACTGTTCTTTATCTGAGGGAAGGACTGTAGATTACAATGAGAGCTTGATCAATTGGATTAATGGGCTGAGGAGTAGCAGATGGAGTTTAATTTGGATAAATGCGAGGTGTTGCATTTTGGTAAAACAAACAAGGGGCAAGATTTATACAATTAATAGTAGTGTTGTAGAGCAGAGAGACCTAGGGGTTCAGGTACACAATTCTTCGAAATTTGGGTCACAGGTAGACAGGGTGCTGAAGAAGGTATTTAGCACACTTGCCTTCATTGCTCAGACCTCTGAGTAGAGGAATTGTGATGCCATGTTGAGATTGTACAGGTTGTTGGTGAAGCCTCTTTAGGAGCACTGTGCGCAGTTCTGATCGCTGCTATAGGAAGGAGGTTTCAGGAAAGATTTACCAGGATGTTGCTGGAAATGGAGGGTTTGAGTTGGATAGGCTGGGTCTTTTTTTCACTGGAGCATAGGAGGTTTATAAAATCATTAGGGACATAAATAAGGTAAATTATGAGGGTCTTTCCCTTCAGGTGGGATCATTCAAAACTAGGTACCATATTTTTAAGGTGCGAGAGTAGGGACAACTTTTTTACATGGAGAGTGGTTCATGTGTGGAATGAACTGCCAGAGGAGGTGGTGGATCGGGTAGTTTCCAACGTTTAATTCCATGATTAGGAAAGGTTTGGATGGAAATGGGCCAAATACAGGCAGGTAGGACCAGTTTAGTTTGGGAACATGGTCAGTGTGGATTAATTGCACCAAAAGGTCTGTTTCCGTGACTCTATGACTCTTTGACTTATTAGCAGCGATTGAGTCAAGCCTCATTGAAGCAAGTACGTCCAGTAAAGATATCTGACAAATATGTGTTTTGAGAAATGTCAGCTTCAACTACTGGTCTGGAAAAGCAGTGTTAGCAATTTTCTTAGTTTTTGTAAACTCCAAGTAAGTTGGAGTTTCATTGAAGAAATGACACATGACAAAATAGACATAGATAGGTAGATAGATGTGACATTTGAATTCTGACAAGGAACATGAACCATGTTTAACTTCCTAACATTTGTTGTAGAAATCATTAAATTATGTTGCGGCGTGAACACACTGCTGGCCCGGAAAAGCAGGATTAGCAACCTTATTTTTTATCAGTTACTGCAAGTATGTTGCAGTCCAACTGACGAAGTGATCAGGGAGGGAGGGAGGTAAGTAGGGAGGTGCTTAAGTTTCTAAAATCATTGTTCACAGTGTAAATCCATCAAAATTGCACCCTTTCATTAACGCCGTAACTCCAAGCCCTGGTTTAATCTGCATGACATTCCTTTATATATCTAACCATAGATGGGGGGGGAGATTAATTACTAAATGCAAGGATTTGTTGTCGATCATAGTGCTAGAATGGAGTTAACCTCTGAGGGGTTAAAAAGTCAAAAAAATTCAAATCACAAACGTTAAATCTTAACCCTTGAGAGGTTAAAAAATACACTAATTAGACAACAATAGAATACAGCACAGAGACAACAAGGTGTGGAGCTGGATGAACACAGCAGGCCAAGCAGCATCATAGGAGCAGACAGGCTGACATTTCGGGCCTAGACCCTTCATCAGAAATCATCAACACTGTTGAAATTCCGATCAAGTAATACACTGAAATGCTACACCATCTGACAATGTTTCCCAGTGTATTTTGTCAGAATTCAGGCAGACAATAAATCATTTTCTGAGTTACTTATACTGCTGTTTTGATGGAATGGGTGAATCCAGCTAACGTTTACACATAACACCCGGTGTGAAGAAGGGATGGGTGTGGATACTTCCCAGAAAACAAACAGACCTGAAGCTAACAGCCTCTCCCGGTGTTTCTCTCCCCACAGAGCTTGCGAACTACACTTAGAATCTGCATCCTACTTCATTTTGACACGACCCTCTTTTTGCTTTATCTTTTAATCTCGCCAGCCAGTGGAGTGTGCTTTTTTTTACACTAGATGCGTGGAAGTAGTGTTACAATTGCAACAAAATTTTAGAAATGTTCAAGGAAATAAAACTGTATTGATATTTCATGTGGGCGGGTGTCAATGCTTCTTCGAATTGCATCTTCACTGTATGCAATAGGCAGAACTGTGTTTGGAAACGTCTTTATAAAAAAAGGTGAGGACACCCGTTCAACAATCCACATGTGTCATATCTGACAGAGGGAATGTCTGACTGGAGGCAAAATCTCCACATTTGTGGAAAACCCACCGAAACGTCAGCTTTCCTGCTGCTCTGATGCTGCTTGGCCTGCTGTGTTCATCCAGCTCTACACCTTGTTATCCACGATAAGTGAATCAGAGATAGTAGGAACTGCAGATGCTGGAGAATCCGAGACAACAAGGTG
>NC_063378.1:858320-877606 GCF_021869965.1 Rhincodon typus | reverse complement strand
ATGCCTGTTATGCTGTGAAATGAGATCCTGGCTGTGACCTGCCTTTGGCTCCCTATCCCCTTAATATCTTTGCTTAACAAAAATGGATTTCTTTCAGATTAAAAATTAACAACTGATCTCGCATCCACTGCCATTTGTAGAAGAGAGTTTCAAACATTTACTGCCCTTTGTGTGTAGAAGCACTTCCTAGCAACTCTCCTGAATGGTCTGGCCCTAACTCTCAGACTGTGTCCTCACCAGTTATAGAATCCCCAACTAATGGAAATAGTTTATCTTTTTCAAACCCATGATTTCCTGTTAATATCTTTGATCAGATCACTACTTGACCTTTGAAATTCTAAACAAAGCTCTTAAATGTTTCATTCATCCTGTCATTGACTACACACAAATGGGTGAAGTGACAGGTTGCTGTTTGGAGATAAAGGCCAAGATGAAAAAAAAATGAAGATCAAAAAGTAAATGTTTGACCAAGAAACCTTGTCCTATATGTGGTCCATGGATGCTCTTCAAGGTGTAAGTTTCACTTCCTGACGTGACTGCACCAAGTGCATAACTTTTAAATTTCCCACAATGTCCACCCTTTTGTCTCTAATGTTGGTACAGCACGGTAACAGAGCCTTCAGTCCAACCAGTCCACGCCAAACATAATCCCAAACTAAACTAGTCCCAAGTGCAGAGCTGGATGAACACAGCAGGCCAAGCAGCATCAGAGGAGCAGGAAAGAAAATTTTCTGAAGAAGGGTCCAGACCCGAAACGTCAGCTTTCCTGCTCCTCTGATGCTGCTTGGCCTGCCGTGTTCATCCAGCTCTACACCTTGTTATCTCAGATTCTCCAGCATCGGCAGTTCCTACTATCTCTAAACTAGTCCCACCTGCCTGCTCCACACCTGTCCAAATCTTTCCAATTCATACTTATACAAATGGCTTTTAAATGTTGTAATTCTAACCATATCCACCAGTTCCTCAGTTAGTGTTGAAATTCTCTTTACTCCTCTGATAAGTGATCTGAGGACCTTCAATGGAGGAAAGGATGCTGACCACTCAGCAGGCCTCGTCAAACTTTCACTGACCTTCAGGCTCACAACCTGATTTACTGTGGGATCATCAGATGGCACAGTACAAAGTAGGCCCTTCAGCCCATCGGGTCTGTGCCAGCCAAAGCTACACTAAATAGGATCATTGATCGTACAGTACAGAGAGACCCTTTGACCCATCAAGACTGTACTCACCAAAGTTAGACTAAATAGTATCATCAATCATATAGTACAGATGGGCCCTTCGGCACATTGAGTCTATACCGCCAAAGCTACACTAAATCTACACTAGTCCTACTTTCCCAGCACTAAGATGATAGCCTTGAATTTTATTACACTTCAAGTGTTCAGCCCAAGTACTTTTTAAAGATTGTGAGGCTTCCTGCCTCAACATTCCTCCCAGGCAGTGCATTCCGTATCCCCACCACCCTCTGGGTGAAACAATTGTCAAATTCCCCTCTAAACCTCCTGCCTTTCACTTTCAAATGATGTGCTCTTGTTTTTGACCCTTCGAGTCAGGGGAACAGCTGCTTCATATTCCCCCTGTCCATTTCCCTCATAATCTTACACAACTCTATCAGGTTTCCCCTCAGCCTTCCGTGCTCTAAAAAAGACAACTTGAGCTTATCGAGCCTCTCACTTCATCACCAAAATGCTCCGTCCCAGGCAATACCCTGGTGAATCTCCTCTGCACGCTGTCCAGTGGAATCACATCCTTCCGAGAGTATGGAGACCAGAATAGCACACGGTGCTCCAGCTGTGACCTCACCAAAGCCTGCCACATGCACGGCATTTATGTTGCGAGGACATTCCATGCAATGAGGCTAGAAGTGGACAACTGCAGCAGAAAAGAACTCTTTAGAGACCAACATTCAATGAAGTAACATCCTTTGCCTCCTTTCTTCCATGTCATGTGATCTAAGAAATTACAGAGAGTCATGAACACAGCCCAATCCATCATGAAATTCAGCCTTCCATCCATCAACTGCGACTATACTTCTCGTTGCCTCAGGAAAGTAGCCAACTATAAGGCTATATTCTTTTCCACCCTCTTCTGTCAGGCAGAAGATACAAAAGTTTGAGAATACATACCAACAGATTCAAGAACAGCTTCTTCCCTGCTGATATCAGATGATTGAATGGACCTTGGATATATTAGAGTTGATCTTTCTTTGCATCTTCTCTGTAGCTGTAACAATATAATCTACGTTCTGTTCTATTACCCTGACGCATTTACGTATGGCATGATGTGGGGAGGCAGTGGCCTAGTGGTAATATCATTGGACTATCATGCCAGAGACCCAGGTAATGTTCTGGGGACCTGGGTTTGAATCCTGCCACAACAGATGATGGAATTTAAATTCAATCTTTTTTTTAAAATCTGGAATTAAGGTCTAAATGATGACCATGAATCCATTGTCAATTGTTGGGAAAAAGCTCATCTAGTTCACTAATGTCCTTTAGGGAAGTAAACTGCTGTCCTGACCTGGTCTGGCCTTCATGTGACTCCAAACCCACAGCAATGCGGTTGACTATGAACTGCCTTCTGGGCAATTTGGGATGAGCAATAAATGCTGGCCAAGTCAATGATACCCACATCCCGTGAATGAATAAAAAAAGCAAAATTAGTCTGTCTAGCACAGAATACTTTTCACTGCATCTTGGTACATGTGAGATTAATAAATAAATCAAACCAAATATTACCCTTTCCTGTTCGATGTAACAGATTTGATATCCATCTCTCAGGGGAATGGCTGGGGCACTCACCAGAGCAGATGCATCCTCGCTGTGCTGGCAATCGTGCTGACCCAGGGTGTTTGATTGGCACTGCCAGAGGTTTGATTCAGACCCATTGCATTGAACGGAATCCAGCCAAATCGACGATAGGCCTTTCCCAAACTTAGCACTTCCAGGCGCAGCCTGGGCAAACCCACAACTCAACTCGGTGCAGACAACCTGCGCATCACTTAGGTCCCAACCATCATCGCAGACAGTGCCCCATGTTTTATTGTAAAAGACTTCCACTCTCCCAGAACACTCATTGTCCCCATTCACGATTCTGACCTGGAATTGTTCTGCGGGAGAGAAGAATAAATAGAGGGTCACTATGCGATAATACTATAGGTTTAAGAGGTGTATTTTGCCCTTTTTCTTAAGAAAGATTGAGACAGTAAATCTGAGAGCCAAGAAAATAAACAGTTTGTAAGGCCTTCGGTTTTTTTAAAGTTGGAACAATAGAAGCATTCGAATGAGTGGGGTCAAGCTTCCACAGAGCCAGGATTTTAGTTTTAGTTTCAGTAGCAGTTATTGGGATTTTGAAGCTGGGTTTGAAAGTTGCAGTACATTTTTCTCCCTGCTACTCTCTCGCTAAGAGTTTTCTTTGGTGTCCTTCCTCCGGGACTGGGGAGCTGCATGTGAAACAACTGTTTTTACCAAATTTGCCTTTCACAAAGGTGTGTTTATGGGATGTTACTATACTGAAACAGTGGCTGTTTAGCATTTAAATAATCAATTATTCTGTTAAGTTTTCCAGTAGAGTTAAGTAATTCCAATTTTTACTTTATTTTGTTGTATTTTAACTATAATGTATGAATAAAGTGTGTTGTGCTTCAAGACTGGTATTTTAACCAATTGAACTACATCTGGAACACTTTGCCTATCATTTTCCTCTAAAATTAAAAAACCCTGGGGGCGAGGCTATCTTCTTCATATATTTTGAGGCAGTTTGGTCTGGTCCATACACACTTCGCGCAGTTTTGATTTGTTTCGACTTATGTGTTAGTTGCCCGTATAAAGAACTCACTGCAGTTTTATACTATTCCACTTGCAAGAATGTTTACCATCCTTTTTGTACCACATGTCATAGAATCAAAGAATTTTACAGCACAGAAGGAGACTATTTGACCCAACGCGTCCCTGCTGGTGCTCGAAAGAGCTACCCAACTGGTTCCATTTGTATACTATATTGAAATCATGGAAAATGTGAAGCTCTGTGAGAGAGGAGCTGGGATAAATAAAAACAAAACTGCAACACCAACCACACCAAGCCCTGCCCACCGCCCACCTTCCCCCGCTACCCACCCTATCCCCCACCCTCCCCCACCTTCAACATTTCCATCAGGGTCTTGCTGCGGTACTCCAGCGAAGCGAGGAGGAAGCTGGAAAAACAGCATCTCATCTTCAACTTGGGGACCCTGCAGCCTTCAGGACTCAATATTGAGTTCAATCATTTCACATCCTGATGCACCTCCTTCCATGTCCTTTACCCACAGCCCAGGCCCTGTCATGACATGGGCTGCTTTCAGCACAGCCAGCCCATTCTCACCTACTCATTGTTCCCATTATTGGCTTTTCCCCTTCCGTCGGCTTACTATCAATCATCACTGTGTCTGCCTAACTTTCCTCTCTCTCTCCCTGGGATCCATCTCCACCAATCTGCTCACTCCTTTCCCCTCTGCCTCCTCCATCATCAGCACATATACCATCTTTTCCTGGCTATTGTGAGTCTTGAAGAAGGGCCACTGGACTCGAAATGTGTGGAGAATAGACCTTGGCTAATCACCTTATCTCTGTCCCTTGTGATTTCATAAGCATCTATAACGTCACCCCTCAGCCTCTGATAGTCCAGGCAAAAATAGTGCCAGCCTATCAGCCTCTAAGGGGTGACATGATTGAGGTATACAAAATTGTGCAGAGGGGAGTAGAGATAGAGTAGAGAGGAGGGACCTGTTTCCCTTGACAGAGAGATCAAAACCCTTGGGGGTCATCGATTCAAGATAAGTTGCGGAAGGATTACAGGGGAGGTGGGGAGAAACATTTTTCACACAGAGGGTGGTGGGTGTCTGTAATTCGCTGTCTCAGTTGGTGGTGGAGGCAGAGACACTAAACTCTTTTAAAAAGTACCTGGATCTGCACCTTAAGTGTTCTAAGCTGCAGAGCTATGGACTACATGCAGGAAGATGGGATTGGAAAGGGTATCTTTGTGTCAGCATGGGCAAAGTGGGCCGAATAGTATCCTTCAGCACTGTACCATTTCTATGGAGCAGCATTTCAAAGAAATTTTGCTCTTATTCTCGGTAAAATTAAAATCTGCTTGAAATATCCTTGACTTCCCAGTAGGGATGCATTCATAAGAAACATAAGAATTAAGAGCGGTAGTGGGCAATTCAGTCTTTCAAGCCTGCTCCGGCATTTAACATGGTCATGGCTGATATTATCCTGGTTTCAACTCCACTTTCCTACCTGCTCCCCATCGCCCATTATCTTGCCTTTCATCTATAACATATCTATTTCTTTCTTCATACTGTTGATTGATTCTGCCTCCACTGCACTCTGGGGCAGTGAGTTCCACAGATTCACAACTCTCTGAGAGAAATAGTTTCTCCTCATCTCAGTTTTGAACCTACTTCCTCTCCCTCTATGTCTATGACCTCTTCTTCGAGACCATCCCACAAAGTCTGCTCAATGTTCACCTCATCAATCCCCTTTAGTGTTACATAAACCTAAATCAGACCCCCTTCAGTCTTCTGAACTCTAGCGAGTACAAGCCCAAGCTATTCAACCGCTCCCTGTACGACTGCACTTTCAGCCCTGCTATCAACCTGGTGAGCCGTCTCTGTATGGCTTCCAATATATCACCATAACCTTTCTCAAGTAAGGACACCAAAACTGGACACAATATTCCAGATGCACTCTCACCAACACCTTATATAATTATAACAACACTTCTTCACTTCTATAGTCCAATTCTTTTACAATAAATGCCAGGATCCGATTTGCCTTTCTTATTCTATGCTGCACATGCTTACCCACTTTCTGTGATTCGTGCACAAAGATGCCCCGATTCCTCTGCACTGCGCTTTGAATCTGCTTCTCATTTAAATAACAATTTGCTCTTTTATTTTTCTGGCCAAAACAGACAATCTCACACTTAGCAACATTAAATTTAATCTTCCATATTCTGGCCCATTCTCTACCCTAACAATATCCGACTGTAAACTCTTTATCTCTTCATCACAGCCTGCTTTCCCACCCAGTTCAGTATCAAACGTTAATGTTGCTACGTTTCAGTCTGTGACAACAAGGTGCAGAGCTGGATGAACACAGCAGGCCAAGCAGCATCATAGAAGCAGAAAGGCTGACGTTTCGGGCCTAGACCCTTCATCAGAAATGGGGGAGGGGAAGGGGGTTTTGAAATAAATAGGGAGAGAGGGGGAGGTGGATAGAAGATGGATAGAGGAGAGGATAGGTGGAGAGGAAACAGACAGGTCGAAGAGGCAGGGATGGAGCCAGTAAAGGTGAGTGTAGGTGGGGAGTTAGGGAGGGGATATGTCAGTCCAGGAAGGACGGACAGATCAAGGGGGCGGGATGAGGTTAGTAGGTAGGAGACGGGGGTGCGGCTTGAGGTGGGAGGAGGGGATAGGTGGGAGGAAGAACACGTTAGGGAGGCGGGGACGAGTTGGACTGGTTTTGGGATGCGGTAGGGGGAGGGGAGATTTTGAATCTTGTGAAATCCACATTGATACCATTGGGTTGCAGGGTTCCCAAGCGGAATATGAGTTGCTGTTCCTGCAACCTTCGGGTGGCATCATTGTGGCACTGCAGGAGGCCCAGGATGGACATGTCGTCTGAGGAATGGGAGGGGGAGTTGAAATGGTTCACGACTGGGAGGTGCAGTTGTTTATTGTGAACCGAGCGTAGGTGTTCTGCAAAGCAGACCCCGAGCCTCCGCTTGGTTTCCCCGATGTAGAGGAGGCCACAACGGGTACAGCGGATGCAGTATACCACATTGGCAGATGTACAGGTGAACATCTGCTTGATGTGGAAAGTCTTCTTGGGGCCTGGGGTGGGGTTGAGGGAGGAGGTATGGGGGCTGGTGTAGCACTTCCTGCGGTTGCAGGGAAAAGTGCCGGGTGTGGTGGGGCTGGAGGGGAGTGTGGAGCAGACAAGGGAGTCATGGAGAGAGTGGTCCCTCCAGAAAGCAGATAAGGGTGGGGAGGGAAAAATGTCTTTGGTGGTGGCGTCGGATTGCAGATGGCGGAAGTGTCGGAGGATGATGCGTTGGATCCGGAGGTTGGTGGGGTGGGACGTGAGGACAAGGGGGATTCTTTTTTGGTTGTTGTTGCAGGGACGGGGTGTGAAGGATGAGTTGCGGGAAATGTGGGAGACAAGGTTGAGGGCGTTCTCGAACACTGACGGGGGGAAGTTGTGGTCCTTAAAAAACGAGGACAACTGAGATGTACGGGAGTGGAATGCCTCATATTGGGAGCAGACGCGGCAGAGGCGAAGGAATTGGGAATAGGGGATGGCATTTTTGCAGGAAGGTGGGTGGAAGGAGGTGTATTCTAGGTAGCTGTGGGAGTCGGTGGGCTTGAAATGGATATCGGTTTCTAGTGGTTGCCAGAGATGGAGACAGAGAGGTCCAGGAAGGAGAGAGAGGTATTGGAGATGGTCCAGGTGAACTTAAGGTTGGGGTGGAAGGTGTTGGTGAAGTGGATGAACTGTTCGAGCTCCTCGTGGGAGCACGAGGCGGCGCCGATACAGTCATCAATGTAATGGAGGAAGAGGTGGGGTTTAGGGCCAGTGTAGGTACAGAAGAGGGATTGTTCCACGTAACCTACAAAGAGGCAGGCGTAGCTTGGGCCCATGCGGGTACCCATGCCCACCCCCTTTGTCTGTAGGAAGTGGGAGGAACTTGTGTCCCTGCTTGCAGATCATTTATTTTTATCGTAAATAGTTGAGACCCGGAAACTGAACCCTGTGGCACCCCACTACTTGTAGTTCGCATTCATAAAAGGACTCAGAATGATCTTATCTGTGCAAATAACAGATGCTGCCTCGCCAGAACCACAGTTGTGTTTTCCCCAAGCATTCGCGGGGCACTGGATTAGATTAGACTCAGTGCCTCTGCACTCAACATCATCCAACCAAAGGGGGCAACAGTGGCTCCGAAATGGGCCCCAAGAGGCGCCAGTCTGGCTGCCCCACATTCCATTTGCTTGCAGGCAACTTTCGTATCGAGCAGATCCCAGTTATCGTCACGAACTGTGCCCTAAGTGCCGTTGACAAGGAGATCCATTCTGCCAGAGCATGGTCCTCCTCCATCAGCCAAACGCATTTGGATAGTTTCTGAAGGATAGACAAGCGCACATGCCATCAATCGTCCTCCAAATGTGCCTTTATCACTGCGTGAAGTGAAAAGATCAAAGTCTTTGGCCCCCGTGGCTTTACCCTCGGTTTTAAATCTTGGATTTGTTCTTGCAGAAATGTTGCATTGTGGTGTAATGGACTTGGGCATGACAAACAGGGCAAGGGAGTACATGATAGACACTAGGACCCTGGGAAGCACCAGGGTCAGAGAGACCTTGCTGTGCATGGTCCCTTAAGATATACAGATGGAAAAACTGGTTAAGGCAGCATATAGGGACACCTGCCTTATTAGGCAAGAGTTTAAGAGCAGGGAGTTGATGCTGGAAGTGTATAAAATGTCAGTTAGGTCACACAGCGAGAGTTTTGTGGGCAGTTCTGGAATTCACAATATCAGAGGGATGCGATAAGGAGAGGGTACAGAGGGAGATTTAACAGGATGTTACCTTGGGCGATGGAGAGTTTCAGTGGTGGAGAGAGTGTGGACAGACTGAGAATGCTTTACTTAGAGCAGAGGAGGTTGAGAAGGGAGGGCATGATTGAGATGTATAAAATGATGACGGACATAGATAGGGTAGACAGGAAGAAACATTTCCCCTGTTGACGGGATCAATGACTGGAGGAGGGGGCATAGATTGAAAGTAAGTGGCAGGAGATTTAGAGGGGGATGTGACCCAGTGGGTGATGGGGAATCTGGAACTCCCTGCCTGTCAGGGTGGGAGAGGCAGAAACCCTCCATCACATTGAAGAAGGATTTAGATGTGCACTTGTGATGCCAAGGCTATCGAGAGGTGGTTGATTTTGACTGGCGCAGCCTTGATGGGCTGAAGGGCCCTTTTGAAATGTGATGTAGAACTCTATGGCTCCATTACTCGAAATGCATATCAGTCCTGAGGGCCAATTTTCACCTTCAGCAACTGACAAATGGTCCTACAATGGGAAGAAATATCCATGTTTGTGATGGAAATATTGATGTGAAGTTTGGATATCAACAAAAACTTTGATCTATCTTCCCATACAAATCAACATTTTGGAGATGATGAAGCAGTAGACCAAGTAGTTGGCAATGCACATCATTCCTTCTTTTAAATCCTTTCTGCACATTTCTCAATTCCATGAAACAATTTGGCTCAGCAGGAAAGGTTAATCATTGAACTAATGTCTGGAGTTGACCCCATTAACTTTTGATGAAGTAAGTTCATGAAACTGCATTGGGTGGGCAGGGGTCTGCAGCAATGTATGTTACAAATAACCATGGATGGTTTTGAGTGGAATTTCATTGAAGTCTAATTGGTGGGCCATCAGCCCTTCCCCTCCTGCCCTGTCAGTTCTCAAGGGGACATTTACTCATCTTGTCACTTTGCTCTGCCCAGTAATTGGAAAACTGCATTTTCTGCTTTAATAATGACCAGCCTTTACAAATATACACTGAATATTGACATTGGATTCTGGTTGACATTGTTGAAAAGCTGACACAGCAGAACTAACTCACTGAACAGCATTTCATCTTATATACAAGATCCCAGCCGCATCAAATTAAACATGCCACAATGCAGGTAGGAAAACTGCAGGGTTATAACACCAGTAAAAAATAAAGTCAAAAAAGTCTTTTCAAAACAGAGTGCTGCTGTCTCCTTAGAGAGAAATAACTGATGCTGGTTTAACTTGAGGGTCACCACACCTCAGGCAATGGGAGGTGTTGAGAAGGAGAGTCCTTATAGTAACCTCAGCCACAGCGGGAATCGAATCCAAGATAACAAGGTGTAGAGCTGGATGAACACAGCAGGCCAAGCAGCATCAGAGGCGCAGGAAGGCTGACGTTTCGGGCCTAGACCCTTCTTCAGAAATGGAGGAGGGGAAAGGGGATCTGAAATAAATAGGGAGAGAGGGGGAGGCAGATAGAAGATGGATAGAGGAGAAGATAGGTTGAGAGGAGACAGACCGGTCAAAGAGGTGGGGATGGAGCTAATAAAGATGAGTATAGGTGGGGAGGTAGGGAGGAAATAGGTCAGTCCAGGGAGGATGGACAGGTCAAGGGAGCAGGATGAGGTTAGTAGGTAGGAGATGGGGGTGAGGGACAGGTTAGGGAGGTGGGGACGAGCTGGGCTGGTTTTGGGATGCGGGTGGGGGAGGGGACATTTTGAAGCTTGTGAAGTCCACATTGATACCATTGGGCTGCAGGGTTCCCAAGCAGAATATGAGTTGCTTTTCCTGCAACCTTCGGGTAGCATCGTTGTGGCACTGCAGGAGGCCTAGGATGGACATGTCATCTGCGGAATGGGAGGGAGAGTTGAAATGGTTCCCGACTGGGAGGCGCAGTTGTTTAGTGCGAACCGAGCGTCGGTGTTCTGCAAAGCTATCCTGAAGCCTCCATTTGGTTTCCCCGATGTAGAGGAGGCCACATCAGGAACAGTGACTGCAGTAGCAGATGTGCAGGTGAACATCTGCTTGATGTGGAAAGTCTTCTTGGGGCCTGGGATTTGGGTGAGGGGAGAGGTGTAGGGGCAGGTGTAGCACTTCCTGCGGTTGCAGGGAAAAGTGCCGGGTGAGATGGGGCTGGAGGGGAATGTGGAGCAGATAAGGGAGTCACGGAGAGAGTGATCCCTCCGGAAAGCAGATAAGGGTGGGGAGGGAAAAATGTCTTTGGTGGTGGGGTCGTATTGCAGATGGCGGAAGTGTCGGAGGATGATGCGTTGGATCCAGAGGTTGGTAGGGTGGTACGTGAGGATGAGGGGGATTCTGTTTTGGTTGTTATTGCAGGGAGCGGGTGTGAGGGATGAATTGCGGGAAATGCGGGAGACACGGTCGAGGGCGTTCTCAACCACTGAGGGGGGGATGTTGCGGTCCTTGAAAAACGAGGACATCTGAGATATACGGGAGTGGAATGCTTCATCCTGGGAGCAGATGCTGCGGAGGCGAAGGAATTGGGAATAGGGGATGGCATTTTTGCAGAAGGTGGGTGGGAGGAGGTGTATTCTAGGTAGCTGTGGGAGTCGGTGGGCTTGAAATGGATATCGTTTTCTAGGTGGTTGCCGGAGATGGAGACAGAGAGGTTCAGGAAGGAGAGAGAGGTATTAGAGATGGTCCAGGTGAACTTAAGGTTGGGTTGGAAGGTGTTGGTGAAGTGGATGAACTGTTTGAGCTCCTCATGGGTGCACGAGGCAGCGCCAATACAGTCATCAATGTAATGGAGGAAGAGGTGGGGTTTAGGGCCAGTGTAGGTACAGAAGAGGGATTGTTCCACGTAACCTACAAAGAGGCAGGCATAGCTTGGGCCCATGCGGGTACTTATGGCCACCCCCTTTGTCTGTAGGAAGTGGGAGGAATTGAAAGAGAAGTTGTTGAGGGTGAGGACGAGTTCGGCTAAGCGGATGAGGGTGTCAGTGTGGGGGGACTGGTCATGCCTGCGGGACAGGAAGAAGCGGAGGGTCTTTAGGCCATCTGTATGGGGAATGCAGGTGTATAGGGACTGGACATCCTTGGTAAAGATGAGGTGTTGGGGACCGGGGAATTGGAAGTTCTGGAGGAGGTGGAGGACGTGGGTGGTGTCACGGATGTCGGTAGGGAGTTCCTGGACCAAGGGGGAGAAAATGGAGTCCAGATAGGTGGAGATAAGTTCGGCGGGGTTGGAGCAGGCAGAGACAATGGGTCAGGTTTGTCGATTTTGGGAAGGAGATAGAAGTGGGTGGTGCGGGGTTGGCGATCGATGAGGTTGGAGGCTGTGGGTGGGAGGTCACCTGAAGTGATGAGGTTGTGGATGGTTTGGGAGATGATGGTTTGGTGGTCGGGGGTGGGGTCATGATCAAGGGGGCGGTAGGAGGAGGTGTCGGAGAGATGGCGTCTGGCCTCGGCGATGTAGAGGCCAGTGTGCCATACTACAACTGCGCCTCCCTTGTCCGCGCGTTTTATGGTGAGGTTGGGATTGGAGCGGAGGGAGTGGAGGGCTGCACGTTCTGCGGGGGAGAGTTTGGAGTGGGTGAGAGGGGTGGAGAGGTTGAGGTGATTGATGCCATGACGGCAGTTGGAGATGAAGAGGTCGAGGGAGGGTAGGAGACCTTGGGGTGGTGTCCAGGAGGAGCGGGTGTGTTGGAGGTGGGAGAAGGGGTCAGTAGAGGGAGGGTTAGGCTCACGGTTGAAGAAGTAAGCGCAGAGGCAGAGGCAGCAGAAAAACTGCTCTATGTCCAAACGTGACCGGTATTCGTTGATGTGTGGGTGGAGGGGGACAAAGGTGAGCCCTTTACTGAGGACTGACCGTTCGTCCTTAGTTAGGGGGAGGTGTGGGGTATGGTGAAGACTCGGCAGGGCTCGGTGTTGCTGTCTCCTCTGGAGCTGCTGGCTGTGGAGGCGGTGGGCGGAGCGACGTCAGCGTCGGCTGTGGGCAGAGTTGCGTTGGCTGTGGTGGGCGGAGTTGCGTTGGCGTCGGTGGTGGGCGGAGCGGGGTAGGAGACGGCAGCAGCGGTGACGGTCGGTCCGTCCTCAGTGTCTATGGTGTTGGTCTCGGAAATGGAGGCGGTGTTGCAATATGACTGGCATTATCTTCCCTACAGCAGAGGAGGTTGGGGCAGGGCGAACATGATTGAGCTGTATAAAATGATGAGGGAGTGTAGATAGGATAGAGAGGAAAGAACGTTTCCCTCTTGATCGAGGGATCAATGCCAGGGCTGAGGAAGTCGATAGGTTGAAAATAAGGGGCAGCAGGTTGAGAGGGGAAGTGAGGAAAATCATTTTCACTCAGAGGGAACTCACTACCTCTAAGGGTGTGAGAAGTAAAAACCCTCATCACACTGAATGTCAAGATCAGATGTTTGGATTCCCTCTCAATGGTAAACTCAAGGATGTTGAAATTGGGGAGATTCAGTGATGGTAACACCATTGAATGTGAAGAGGATGATGGTTACAATCTCTCTCAATGTTAATCATTTGAATATTGATAGTCATGGGCTCAGCCCATGTGTTGTTGTAATACATCTCAACTCTCCCTGAACAGGGGCCATCTCCATCCCTGAGTCGCACTGCAATCGGATCTGAAGGTAAGGAGCAGATACAGCATAAATAATGATCCTCCAGCGAAGCATTTATTTGTTTAAGTGTAACATGAAGTCAAGAGAATTGATTGATCAAGATATTCATCAAAGTGATAAAAACAATGGATTTGGTACTTCAAATAAACATTTCAATCAAAGGAGGCCATCTTATTCCCAAATACAGGCCTGCTCCCCTTAAATCAATAGGACAGTACAACACAGTAACAGGCTCAAAAACACCAGTTGCTGGAAAGTCTCAACAGGTCTGGCAGCATCTGTGAAGAAAAAGTCAGAATTAATGTTTTGGGTCTGGTGACCCAACCTCAGAAACTGATCAGGCCCTTCGGCTCACTATGCCCGTGCTGACCATAATGCCATTCTACACTCAACCCATCTTCCTGTACACCATCTGTATCTAGCTATTGCCTGTCTGTTTATATATATCTGTCTAAACATCTCGTAAAGTTTGTTGTCATATCACTGGCGTTGTTTTCCTTATAGCAGAAGAGATTGAGCCATGTGGGAACATGATTGAGACATGTAAAATGATGAAGGGACATAGATAGGGTGAACAGGAAGACATGTTTCCACCTTGACAGAGGCCTCAATGTCAAGGGTTATGGGGAAGTGCATTAGAATGAAGGTAAAGTGCAGGAGGTTTAGAGGGGAGGTGAGAAAAATCTTATCCACCCAAAGGGTGTTATGGAATCAGGAACTCACTGCCTGTAAGGGTGGGTGAGGCATAAAACATCATCACATTGAACGTCAAGAGGCATTGTTTCAATTCTCTCTTGATTGTAGACCCCAAGAAGTGGATAGTAGGGGGATTCAGTGATGGGTAACAGCATTAAATGTGAAGAGGGCAATGGCTAGAATCTCTCTCAATGGTAATCATCAGGATATTAATAGTCACAAATTTGGTGATGGCAGCACTATTGAATGTCAAGGTGGCGATTGCTAGATTCTCTCTCAACGATAACCCACAAGATTGTGACATTGGGGAATTCAGAAATAGTAATGCCATTGAATGTCAAGGGGGCAATGATTAGATTCTTTTTCAATGGCAACCCCTGGAAGTTGACACTGGTGGATTACGTTATTGTAATGCCACTGAATATCAATGGGAGATGGTTAGATTCTGTCTCAATGGTAACATACAGGATGTTGATAGTTTGGGGATTCACTGAGGGCAACACCATTGAATGTCAAGGGTCGATGTTAGAATCTCTCGCAATGGCAACCATAAAGATATTGATATTGTAGAACTCTGTGATGGTGACACTACTGAATGTCAATGTGGCGATTGCTAGATTCTCTCTCAATGGGAACCCCCAGGTTTATGACTTTCGGGAATTTAGTAATGGTAACACCATTGAATTCCAATGGGTGATGGTTAGATTCTCTCTCAATGGCAACCCCTAGGATGTCATTAGTCGGGGACAGTAACACCAGTGACTGACAAGGGGCAATGGTTGCATCGTCTCTTACTGGACATCGTCATTGCCTGGCATTTGTCTATTGTGACTCTTACTTGTCACTGCTCAGCCCAAGCATGGCTATTATCCAGGTCCTGCTACATGTGGACATGGACTGCTTCAGTCTCTTCCACAAATGGCAGTAGACGCTGGATCAGTTGTTAGTTTTAAATCTGAGGTAGATCAATGTTTGTTCAGCAACGATAATAAGGGGATGGGGGCTAAGGGCAGGTATATGGAATTAAGTCTCAGGTCACTCATGATCTCATTGAATGGCGGAACAGGCTCGAGGGGCTGAATGGCCCACTCCTGTTCCTGTATGTAGTGACTGTGTAGCACTGACAGTCTAGGATCCACAAGCTGCAAGAGGTAAATCATGCTTCACACTTCCTTCCAACACAACAGCTGAATCAATATTGTCCATCATCCAATTGCTAATTGTAAATTAGCGCATTCTTGATCTACTTATCATAAATAGATTCTTAGAAAGTCACACTTTATACACAACAATGGAGCAAAATAAGCATCCATTCCAATTAATCCTTTGCTCACATGCATTCGAAAACAAAAGCTGTTCTTACCTGTTGAAGCTTGGCACCTCATTACCGTCAAATGAACTGTAAGACGAAGAGAAAAGAATTTGATCATCACATGAGCCGTTGTATTCCTTTTGTATTTCACTGCCTCCCTATAGGGTGAGCAATGCAGTACTGGAAAGATTATATAAGTTGTAAAATAAAAAGACTTCTCAATATTCTCTAAGTTTCAATCAGATTCCCCCTCATCCTTCTAATTTCCATGGAGTACAGACTCAGAGTCCTCAACCTCTCCTCATATGACAAGTTCTTCATCTCCAGTATCTTTCTTGTAAACCCCCTCTGGACCCCCTCCAAGACCAGCACATCCTTCCTCAGATACAGGGCCCAAAACTGCTCATAGTATTCCAAATGTGGTCTGACCAGAGCCTTATACAGCCTCAGCAGGACATTTCTGCTCTCATATTCTAACCTTCTCAAAATGAATGCTAACGTTGCATTTGCCTTCCTAACCGCCATCTGAACCTACCTGTTAACCTGAGGAGAATCCTGCACTCAGACTCCCAACTCCCTTTGTGCTTCAGATTTCTGAAGCCTTTCCCAGTTTGGAAAATAGTCTAAGCCTCTACTCTTCCTACTAAAGGCATTGAGCACTTACTTCCTTGCACAGATGGGAATCTTTTCATCTTTGAACAGCTCCAAATTTAATGAATCACTGAATCATCAGTAATCAGGTTACAAATGAGTATAAATGGGTAAATAAAATGAGTTTGCTAGGCCACACTGCTAAAGTACTGTGTGCAGCTCTGGAATCCACCTTCTAGGAGGGATGTCATAGCAATGGGTGAGGGGGAAGAGCGAAATTTACCAGGACGTTGCCTTGGGTCCTGGAGAATTTTCAGTGATGAAGAGAGATTGGGCAGATAGGGGTTGTTTCCCTTAGAGCAGAGCAGATTGAGAGAGGGGGGCACACGATTGAGATGTATAAAATGATAGGGGCGTAGATAGGATAGACAAGAAGAAACATTTCCCCCTTGATGGAGGGATCAGTTATCAGGAGTCATAGATTGAAAGTAAGGAGCAGGAAGTTTTGAGGGGATGTGAGGAAAAGCTTTTTTCATCCAGAAGGTGGTGGCAAACCTGGAATTCACTGCCTGTGAGGGTGGAAGAGGCAGAAACCCTCATCACATTGAAGAAGGATTTAGACATGCACTTGTGATGCCAAGCTATGGGTCAATTGCAGGGAAATGGGTTCAGAGAATAGTGAGGTGGTTGTTTTTGACTAGCACAGACATGGTGGGCTGAAGGGCCTTTTTCTGTGCTATAGACCTCTCTGACTCTAAATTTAAAGAATTACGTACTTGAATTTATGAAAAGCACACCATCCAGTAATGACCAGAATGCCATTTTGATGCGATGTTGTTACAGAATACTGGATATTTTCAAGGGCTTCCTTTCTTTATGTGTCCAGCGTAGCTTACGTTGACAACCTCTGTGGAATTAAACAAAAAGCACAAGATAATTCTCAGATATAGTAGGAACTGCCCATGCAGGAGTCTGAGATAACCAGGTGTGGAGCTGGAGGAACACAGCAGGCCAGGCAGCATCAGAGGAGCAGGAAAGCTGATATTTCGGGTCTGGACCCTTTTTCATAGGGTCCAGACCCGAAACTTCAGCTTTCCTGCTCCACAAAATAATCCTAGCCTGAGAGGCAGGGCAAAATTCAGAGGCTGCTTAGCTCAGTTGGTTGGATAGCCAGTGCGAGATGTAGACTGATGCCAACAGTGAGGGCCCATCTCCATGGTTACCATGAAGATCTCTCCTTCTCTACCGCTCCCCTCGCCTGACCCTCAGGTTAACCCACCATCAGTCACCTCTCTCTTAATGGGAGAGCAGCCCAATTGTCTGAAGGACTTTATCCTCAAAGTATGAAATGCAGTGAGCAGATTTCAATTTGATTCAACACCATAGGTCACATTCTAAGGGTCCAGGTCCAAAATCTGCCCATGGCAGATGGTGGAATTCAAATTCAATCAATAATAACCTGGAATTAGGAGTGAAATAAGAAATCAAAATCTCATCAAAAGCTTTTTCTTCTGCTTTTTTTTAAATCATCCTGTGTATGGTGTTCTAGGTAACATCCATGCTTTACAGTGATTGCATAGTTCACAATTGGTCCAATCTGGTAACAATTCAGCAAAATGCTTTCAGGGTTTTTTTAAATTTAAAAATGACATTAGACTTTGCAGCACAATGTGGGCTTGCCTCAATTTTCTCAGGCTGTGTGGTGGCTCGAATTTTGCTCAAATCCTAATGTGCACTGTGAGCATTCTGTACTTTAAATAATCTTGTAACTAAGGTATATTTTCTTCTTGTCTATGTTGAGCATGCAAAAACATGTTTTGAAACAATTAAAACAGGATTTAACTTGTAAACAAAGAAAATTAAGAGTCTAATGATGACCACGAATCCATTGTCAATTGTTATAAAAATCCATCTGGATCACAAATGTCCTTTTAGGAAAGGACATTACCTTCCCTTACCTGGACTGGACTACATGTGACTCCAATCCCCACAACAATGAGATTGACTCTTAAATGTCCCCCCAGGCATTTAGGGATGGGTAATAAATCCTGATACAGCCAGCAAAGCCCACATCCCACGAACCAACAATTTAAAAAATTATTGGCGATGTATCGAACAGACCAATCCTGGAATCGAGAGTGAAGGTGCTGGATGCCTGGATAAGGATCTGATATTGCCCTATTTATAATGTCAACCAAATGTTTTTGGGTCAAAGAATTTACCAATTGCATTCTTGATCAATTGGGGTATTAAGAGTGATAAGCGAGAAGGGCTGGAAAATAGACATGAGGAATGTCGGATCAACCATGATCCTATTGAATGCTAGGGCAAACTAGAGGAGTTGAACGGCCTACTCCTGTTCTCCATTTGGTACTGTCTCATGGTGTTTCCAGAATGAGTTGGTAACAATGTACAGGATGATCTCTGGTGTGGAGGTACTGTCTTATGAGCAAAGGCTAAACAGGTTGGGATGTACTCACTGGAGTTCAGAATGAGAGGTGATGACATTGAAACATATTGAGCCCTGACAGGGTCAATGCTGAGAGGTTGTTTCCCCCTCATTGGAGTCTAGGACCAGAGGGCACAGTCTCAGAATAAAACAGATGCCAGATAATAAAACAGATGAGGAGGAATTTCTTTTCTCAGAGGGTTGAGAGTCTTTGGAACTCCTTGCATGGAGAGCTGTGTGTGGGGGCAGAGTCCTTGTGTATATTTAAAGCTGAGACAGGTGGATTCTTGATCAGCCAAGGAATGAAGATTTGCGGGGAAAGGGTAGGGAAGTGGACGTGAGGAATGTGGGATCAGCCTCGATCCTATTGAATGGTGGAGCAGTCTTGAGGAGCTGAATGGCCTACTCCTATGCTTACTTCTTAAGGTCTTAAATAGAGGTGAAACATATTTACTCTGTCAGATTTGGTTGGTTGGTTAATGGATGGATGAATGGATAGATAGACAAACAGACAGACAGAGAAACAGACAGATATATTTAAAAACTGAATGTCCACTTCCTTTAAGAATCCTAGTGTGGTACTTTAACACTATGTTTGAAATCTTACCGTTCAACTTCATGGTGTTAAATTCTACATTCTACAAATCACAGAATAATATAACAATTTATGTCAATATCGCCCTCTTTTGAATTATTGTTTCCACTGGAAAAACATCAATGTAGGTCCTGGAGTGCAGTGATTTTTTTTATTGAACTGATTCTGCACACCTCCCAGTTTAATCTATCCTTCAGACAATGTCTCGAACGGAGCTGATCAGGGCAGTCTGGCTGTGGATGAGAAAAGTTCTGAAGGATGAATAATTTGTGGAAAACAGAAATTGCTGGAGGTAATCAGCATGTCAGGCATGTCATGTGGAACAGGAAACAGAGTTAAAGTCTTGACTCTACCATGACTTTGAAGGTGCCTGCCCCTATACCTCTCCCCTCACTCCCATCCCAGGCCCCAAGAAGACTTTCCACATCAAGCAGATGTTCAC
>NC_063378.1:837136-858310 GCF_021869965.1 Rhincodon typus | reverse complement strand
CAGACGACATGTCCATCCTGGGCCTCCTGCAGTGCCACAACGATGCCACCCGAAGGTTGCAGGAACAGCAACTCATATTCCGCTTGGGAACCCTGCAGCCCAATGGTATCAATGTGGATTTCACAAGCTTCAAAATCTCCCCTCCCCCTACCGCATCCCAAAACCAGCCCAGCTCATCCCCGCCTCCCTAACCTGTCCTTCCTCCCACCTATCCCCTCCTCCCACCTCAAGCCCCACCCCCATTTCCTACCTACTAACCTCATCCCGCCCCCTTGACCTGTCCGTCCTCCCTGAACTGACCTATCTCCTCCCTACCTCCCCACCTACACTCACCTTTACTGGCTCCATCCCCGCCTCTGACCGGTCTGTCTCCTCTCCACCTATCTTCTCCTCTATCCATCTTCTATCCACCTCCCCCTCTCTCCCTATTTATTTCAGATCCCCTTTCCCCTCTCCCATTTCTGAAGAAGGGTCTAGGCCTGAAACATCAGCCTTCCTGCTCCTCTGATGCTTCTTGGCCTGCTGTGTTCATCCAGCTCTACACCTTGTTATCCATGACTTTGAAGGTGTTCAATTGTATTCTAATCATTTCAATATAAAGACAGGAATTGCCTCTATTCATAGACTTACAGAATTATACAGTACAAAAGAGAGTCTTCAGCCTATTGAGTTTTTACCACCAAAAATATACTACAATGTACAGTAGACCCACTTTCTTGGACTAAACCCCATAGTCTTGCATGTTATACCACTTGACCAAGTAATTTTTAAATGTTGTGACATTTCCTGCCTCAACTACGTTTGCCGGCAGTGCATTCCAGATCCCCACCACACTCTCAATCCTCAAGTCCCACTCTAAACCTCCTGCCTTTCACTTTAAAGTGATGTACCCCCACCCCCATCCCTGTTATTGACCCTTCAACTAAGCGGAACAGCTGCTTCCTATTCGCACTGTCCATGCCCCTCATAACCTTACACACCTCTATCAGGTTTCCACCACCACCCCCAACCTTCTCTGCTCCAAACAAACAACCCAAGCTTATCCAGCCTCTCTTCTTCCATCCAAGGCAACATCCTGGTGAATCTCCTCTGCACCCTCTCCAGTGCTATCACATCCTTCCTATAGTGCAGAGACAGTAACGACACACAGTGCTCCAGCTGTGTCCTGATCAAAGTGCTGCCCATCTCCAACATCACCTCCCCACTCTTATAAACCATGCCTCGACTGAAAAAGGCACATGTCCTGTACACCTTCTTAACCGCCCTGTTAACCTGTCCAGCCACCTTCAGGGACCAGTGGAAAAACATTCCAAGATCCCTCTGTTACTCTGAGCTTCCTTGTGTCCTGCCATTCATTGAGTACTCCATTGTCTTCTTCCTTCTTCTAAAGTGCATCACCTCAGACTTACCAGGGTAAACCAAAAATATACTCTAACATTCTGTCAAATCTTTGTTGTATCTGGACAATGAAATATAAAGGCTTTATTGAGACTATAATGGAAAAATGCTGATAACATATGTCTTCAGTTCCCAATATAATCATAGAATCACACTTATTATGTCTGTACCACCAAAAATACGTTAAGAATGTCATTAGTATGGTATTGTGTGCAGTCCTGGAATGTACATTCTCGGAGGGATGTGATAGCACTGGGAGACGGTGAGAGGGAGATTTACCAGGAGGTTGCTTTGAGGCTGGAGAGTTTCAGTGATGGAGAGAGATTGGACAGACTGGGGATGTATTCCTTAGAGCAGGGAAGATTGAGAGGGTGCACATAATTGAGATGTATAAAATGAAGAGGGGCATAGGTAGGGTAGACAGGAAGAAACTTTACCCCCTTGTTGGAGGAATCAATGACCAGGCAGATCATAGATTGAAGGCAAGGATTGATTGAAGTCATAGATTGATGACCATTACTGTCAAGGATAACGTTGACAGGGAATAATGAAACTGAATTGATTTTGTCACGTTTCTGCTAGCCTCATCATGGAACTACTGCCCAGATTCCGATATTAAGTTCTCGCTGGCAACATGTTTGGCAATACACAATAAGTAAAATAGCTTCATTTGCAGGAACAGCAAAGAGTTCGAGAATAGATTGACCTGATCTAATGATTAAAATAGAAAGCAACACAGAATTACGGGAACTTGAATTCTGTTATTTGCATCTACAGGAACAGTCTGTTGAAATATTACAAAGCAGCTGGTTTCCTGATGGTTTTGAAAATTAGGTGATGAGTCTTAAACTTTTGGATATGTGACATAACTTTGTGGCAACAAGATATTCAAATGACATCTTAATGTATTACACAATATTGTATTTGCATTACATTTTGCAGTATAATTTTGTTCAGTCTTTTTATATCCCTGATTCATTTGTTACAAATTTCACTTTGGTTCCCTTACTTTGCATTGTCACTTTGAGATGCAAACAGACAGTTAACCTTAAGAAATTATCAAAAATACACTCACTGCAAAGCATCGAACCAATTTATTTGAAATGGATATTGATAGGCTAAGTGAATGGGCAAAACTGCGGCAGATGGAGTTCAGTGCAAGTGTGAGGTGATCTATTATGGACCGAGAAAGGATCAAGGTACTTTCTAGATGATATGAAGTTAAATACAGTGAATATCCGAAGAGTTTTGGGGGTTCAGGTTCACTCGGGTTTGGAACTCTCTTCTACAAACAGCAATGGATGCTGGATTTTAAATCTGAGAGAGATCAACTTGTGTTGAGCAAAGGTATTAAGGGATAGGGGCCAAAGGCAGGTATACGGAGTCAGGCCACAGATCAGCCATTGAATGGTGGAACAGGCTCACGGGACTGAATGGCCTATTCCTGTCTCTATGCTCCAATCCTCCTGTGAATTGTTGTATTTTTTACACAAAGTCCTTCATCAGAGTTCTGCTTACACCACTGGAACAGAACTGTCATGCTGAAGACCAGTGTCCAATTGTATCCTTATAATTCTGTTCTGTTTGATCACTCTGATTTTACTGTCAGCGCCTATCATTAATCAGAGGTCAGATTTGCGAACTCACTACTTAAGTTGCTTAACATATTGCTTTTCCCTGTATAATGTTCTTTTTCAAGCAATATTGTTGAACAGAAATATTTAATATGTGAGAACAAGCATGGGTGGTTTGAACTTCAGTCTTATTTTAGCAGTTTGCAGGTTAATGCATGTTTTTCCTCTTCAACTGTTCTGGAATTCACATTATTGGAGGGATATGATGGCACTAGGAGAGGGGGCAGACGGAGATTTACCAGGATGTTACCTTGGAGCCGGAGAGTTTCCGTGATGGTTAGTTTTCCTTAGAGCAGAGGGGATTGAGAGAAGTGAGACAACACATGAAAACTGCTAACAATATTTCAAATGTGGTCTGACCACAGCCTTATACAGCCTAAGCAGTACATCCCTGTTCTTGTATTCTAGCCCTCTTGAAATGAATACTATCATTGCTAACTGCCAACTGAACCTGCCTGTTAACATTAAGAGAATCCTGAACTCAGATTCCCAAGTCCCTTTGTGCTTCAGATTTCCAATGCTTTTCCCATTAGAAAACAATCTATGCCCCTCCTATTCTTCCCACTAAAGTGTATGGCCTAACACATTCCCACATTGTATTCAGTCTGCCAGTATTTTGCCAACTCTTCAAACCCGTACTGTCAAGTAAGATAAAATAAGGTTTGATTCAGCCAGGATGTCATTATCAACAAAAAGGGGGACATCATTTTAAAGTGAAAGGCAGGAGGTTTAGAGGGGGAGTTGAGGACTATTTCACACAGGGTGTGACAGAGGTCTGGAATAAACTGCCTGAGAGGGTAGTTGGAGTGGGAAACCTCACAACATTTAAAAAGTACTTGGTCAGGCATTCAAGGGTATGGGCCCAGAATGGGAAAGTAGGGCTAGTGTAGATGGAGAGTCCTGTTTCTTTGTCGGGAGGGCTGAAGGGCCGCTTCTGCACTGTATGATTCTATGATCCTAAAGATGACAATAAAGTTCTGCGATGAATGAAGAAATAAATTAATTAATATAATGAGCCAAGGCATTTTTGGCTAATTTATTAATTATTAGAAATTGATTTTAAAGAAGTCACAATATGTGACTTAAGAACACAAGACCCTGGAGCAGAAGGAGGCTATTCGGTCCATCGAGTCTGCTCTACCATTCTGGTTGATCTGATCATCCTCAACTTCACTTTCCTGCTTTTTTTTATCCATCATAATCCTTGATTCCCCTTCCTGATGAAAAATTTCCCAATCTTAGCCTTGAATAAGACCCAGCCTCAACAACCCTGTATGTTAAAGACTTCCACAGATTCGCTTCCCCTCAGGGAGAAGAAATTCCTCCTCAGCTCTGTTTTCAATGGGTGTCCAGCCCTTATTCTGATATGCCCCTCTTGTGCTAGACTGTGTCACACAAGGGGAAACAACCTTTCTCCACATCCCCCCATCACATCCCTCAAGGAATCTTTAATAAGGATACTTCTCATTCTTCTAAACTCCAAGGAGGACAGACCCAACTTATCCTACAATAGGAAACTCCTAGAGGATGATGTTGTCAGCGGTTTGTGCCTTTACCAGTATAGGATGCCTTTCCGGAACTGCATTTGAAATCAAATTCCCGAATAGAAAGGACAGATTGTCAGAGCTATGCACAGACTGATGGTGTGAAGAGGTCAGAGGGAATGACAATGCAAGAATGTGCATCAACTCAATACTGCAAGCACAGAAATATTAACACTTCATCCAGAATACCTCCAAGTGTCTTGTTGAGGCTGTCCATTGAAAAGCTTGCACAACAGGGATGAAAGACATTCTGAGATATTCTCCTCTCCTATTTCCTATGGCAGAATGTACTTTCCATCTTTCTCTTTCTGTGTCTTTGCCTGTCCATCTGTGTTTCTGTCTCTCTTCCACCCTTTGTCTGGCTCTCGCTCTCCCTGTCTAGCTTTGTCTCTCTGTTTCTGTTTCTCAGTCTGTCTCTCTCTTTTTCTCTCTGCCTCTGTCTATATGTTTTTCTATCTGACTCTCATTTTCTCTGTCTCTTTTTGTCTGTCTCTCTCTTGTCTCTGTCTGTCAGTCTGTCTCTCTGTGTGTGTCTCTCCCTTTGTCTGTATCTCTCTCTCTCTGTTTCTCTGAGTGAAGAACAGCACAAAGTCAATAAAATACAAGCACGCTTCACAATTTAGAATTTATGGAAAACCTTAGCAAGGAGTACTCTCTTTCTCTCTAACGATCTAACTTCTAAAATGTTTTCTATCTTTCTGTTTCTCTCCCCGTTCACCATGCATTCAAGACTCACACAGCATCTAAACAAAAAGGAAATGAGACTTAAGTGGAAACAGAGAGTCAGCAAGTTATTTCCCATGTAATCCAGCCCAATCTGAACTCTGCAGTTAGGAGTTACAAGATGCCTTCCAATGACTGTTATATTTCATCAGACTATGTTAAGGCACAAAGAACAATACTAAAGCAGTAATTCTGATTTAAAGGAACACTAGTAAGCCATTCAGGCCCTTGGGCCTGCTCCCCCATATAATGAGATCACAGCTGATCTGTGGCCTAACTCCAGACACCTGCTTCTGAAGAAGAGTCACTGGACCCAAAGTGTTGACTCTGTTTTCTCTCTCCATGGCTACTGTCAGACCTACTGGGTTTCTCCAGCACTTTGTGTTTATAACCTGCAATGTTAACTCTGTTTCTATATCTCTCCACAAAACAGAATATCCTTCCTTTGGTGCAGAGCCTGAAATTGCTCACAGTATTCCAAATGCAGTCTGACCGAAGCCTTATACAGCCTCAGCAGGACATCTCTGTTCTTGTATTCTAACCCCATCGAAATGAATGCTAACATTGCATTAACTGTCACATTAACCTTTAAGAGAATCCTGATTTCAGACTCCCAGGTCCTTTTGTGCTTCACATTCCTGAAGCCTTTCCCCATGTTGGAAAATGTTGACCCACCTATTCTCCCTGCCAAAGTCTGCAATGTCACACGGTCCCACATTGGACTCTGTCATTATATTCATTCCAATCTGTGTTAGGCTCAGACGGTTTACTCAGGGCCAGGGAAACCTACAGAGCCGAGCCCACGGGCAGTATGGGGAGCTCTCTCAGAGGGCACTTCTCCTTGAGCAGACCCTGAAGGCAGCTGTTCTCTGTATACAATTCTGCTTGCCCTGCTGTAGGAAGGATGTTATTAAATTGGAGAGGGGACAGAAAAGATTTACCAGGATGGTGCCAGGACTGGAGTGCTTGACTTATAAGGAGAGGCTAGATAGGGCTGGACTTTTTTTCCCTGGAGCGTAGGAGGTTAAGATGTGACCTTGTGAAGGTTTATAAAATTACGAACGGCATAGACAAGGTGAATAGCCAAGGTCTTTTCTCCAGTGGAGGGGAGTTCAAAACCAGAGGGCACAAGTTTAAGGTGAGAGGGGAAAGATTTAAAAGGAACCTGAGAGGCAACTTTTTCACAAAGAGGGTGGTACATGCAGGAATGAGCTGCCAGAAGTGGTGGTGGACTGGTACAATTACAACATTTAAAAGACGTTTGGTCAGGCACACAAATAGGAAAGGTTTAGAGGGATAGGGGACAAATGCAGACAACTGGGACTAGTTCAGTTTGGGAAACATGGATGAGTTGGGCTGAAGGATCTGTCACCATGCTGTATGACTCTATGACAGATGAAAGATGGACCAGAAAGAGAGTAAGAAGATCCAGGGAAGAGTTCCCCAACACCACAGTGAGAGAGAGATGCCGCCCCAAAACTTTAACAAGACAAGCACCTATTCCATCAACAGCCTATTTGTCCCCTGGTATCAGTGAGCCATCCTTGATTGTCACCATTCCTTTAGCCTTCATTCATTCACTGGATGAGGGCATCGCTGACCAGGCAGCATTTATTGCCCATCCCTAATTGCCCAGAGGGCAGTTTAGAATCAACCACATTGCTGTGGGTCTAGACACACATGTAGGTCAGACCAGGTAAGGATGGCAGTTTCCTTCCCTAAAGGACATTAGTGAACCAGATGGGTTTTTCTGACAATCGACAATGGGTTCATGGTCATCATTAGGTTCTTAATTCCAGGTATTTTATTGAATTCAATTTCCACTGTCTGCCATGGCAGGATTTGAACCCGGGTCCCCAGAAGATTTGGGTCTCTGGATTAACAGTCCAGCGATAATACCACCAGGCCATTGCCTCCCCCTAATTCTAAGGTTTTGGAGTAGATTTGTAGCTCGGGTTGTGGGTGTTGAGGTTGGTTGGCTCGCCGAGCTGGTTTGTTGTTCTGCAGACATTTCGTTACCGTGCTTGGTAACATCCTCAGTGCAGCCATGAAGTAGGCTATTAATAAACACATTGAACTCGACCCCATATACATTCCACTACGGAGGAAACCCGGAAGTGAGGCAGTCCATCGCAACGGATCCCAGAGTTTAAAAGCCAGGCGGGAAAACACACCGACCCTTCATCAGAGGCTGCACTGAGGATGTTACTAAGCACAGTAATGAAACATCTGCAGAACGACAAACAAGCTCGGCAAATCACCCAACCTCAACTCCCCCTAATTGTATACTTTATTTAGCTAACTAATGCACCATTATCTAAATTGCTTCTCCTTTGCAAACTCAATAAACAAATTGCTTAAAACTCATCGATTTACCTAAAGGCAAAGTCATTGTTGTCCTACTTTCTCACTGGAGAGGGAGACAGACAATTGGGTGATGGTCTAAGCTGCGGGTAATCATGCCTCAGGTGAGGGATAGATTGAGAAGGAGAGTTTGTCATGGTAACATCAGCTGGTGCAGGTATTGAACCACGTGTTAGACATCAGTCATCAATCATTTTGGTCAGAAGAAACACAGAGAGACAATCAGGCTCAATGGTCCATCTTTGAGGGGAGTACAGGAGCTGAGGGACATTGAGGTTCGGGTACATGCTTCTCTGAAGGTGACCAGGGAAGTTGAAACAGTTGTTAAGAAGGTCTATAGGAACCTTGAGTTTATAAATAGAGATTTTGAGTATAAAAGCAAGAAAGTGATGCTCCTTGTCTACAAATCATTGATCAGACCACATTTGGAGTCATGTGTTCAGTTCTGGGCACATTATTTTAGGAAGGATGTTAAAGCGCTGGGGAGAGTTCAAAGGAGATTTACTAGAATGATGCCAGAAATTAGGGATTTTAGATACTAGGCAAGATTAGAGAAATTAGGCTTGTACTCCTTGGAGCAGAGAAGATTTAGAGGTGACCTTATTGAGACGTTCAAAGTTATGAACAGTTTTGACAGGTTAAAGAAGGATACTCTGTTTCCACTAGTTGGTATGTCAGTAACTAGCACAACTTCAAGACTGTCAGCAAGAGAGCTAGGTGCAAGATTAGGAGAAACTACTCAGAGAGTGTTAGGATTTGGAATGTGCTGCCTGGGAGCGTGGTGGAGGTGGATTCCACATGGAATTTCAAAAGGGAGCTGGATGAATATTTGAAAGTGATGATGTTGGAGGGCTATGGAGATATGGCCGGAGAATTGGGGTGGCTGGGTACCTCTTTCAGGAGCCGGTACTGATACGATGGGTCAAATGGCTTCTTCCTTATACAGTAAAATTCTATGATTCTGTAACCATCCAGCCGACTGCCAAACAGCAATCACTGAAGCCAACACATGCATTATATCACAAATTAGCCTGAGTCCACTGGGGGCTCAGTGGGGGGTCTGGGTCCATTGGGGGCTCAATGGACTCAGAAAAACATAGGGAGAGAGCAGCCCTAAGGTCCAGTAAGACCATGGTGAAATTAGCTTGAGCCCAATGGAGATCAAGATGTGTTTGGAGGAGAATTAGTTTGTCGGAGCTTTGTGGCAGTGTGGAACCTGGGGGTCTCGGTCCAACTAGACATGGGTTCCAAAAATAACTGGTTCTGTTAGAAGTGGGTTTCAGGTGGAGGGAAGAGAGACACCGAGATCACAGCATCTCAGTGGTGCAGAAGGAGGTATTTCCAAACTCATTCTGCCATCAAATCTCTGAGTATTTGTTGTTACGGGCACTTTGGTTCTTAGAACTTCATTCCAGACCTTAACACCTGTTACATTTTCTATTTCAAGTCCAAGTCATCTTTTCAGCCAAACAGCGTCCTGTGGTTCTCAATCTTCTTGTGATCAGGTACAACTTCTGCCTTTCTGTTGTTCCCTGATGCCCGATGACACTGTGAACTCCTATCGGAGCTCAACAATCCCCAACTATCCAATGGGTCAGCCGGGTAAGGTTTCTCATCACCATATCAATACCAGAAAGCCACTCCCCCATTCACTTCAACCGAGTGAAGGAGAAAAATGAGAAGTGTGGGGTTACAGAGATAGACTTCTACAACTTTACTTCACTTTATTATTGACCTTGATCTGAACTATGCAATTTCTCACTAAACTATCTCCTCCAAGACCCAATGTTTATGCTTTGAGAATGCCAGAAATAAAAACCTTGAGCATACTGCCTTTTTTAATACAAGAAGTAAGTTAATATTTGCAGTAAAACAAAAGAGAGAACTGCAGATGCCAAAGATCTGAAACAAAAACACAAAGTTCTGGGGAAACTCAGCAGGTCCAGCAGCGTCTGTGGTGGTGGTACTGGAGGGGGATGGGTGGGGGAGGGGGGGGGGGGGGGAGTTGGATAGTGGGAGGGAGTGGGGTAGTGGGAGGAAGGGGGAAAGAGAGAGAGAGAGACAACATTAGCGTTACAGGTTATGAACACAGAAATTGCTGGAGAAACTTAACAGATCAATATATCCTCTGATTGTTTGTCAAAATATTTTGTGACTGGACCCAAACATTGATTCTGTGGTCTAGGCCCGAAACGTCAGCCTTCCTGCTCCTCTGATGCTGCTTGGCCTGCTGTGTTCACCCGGCTCTACACCTAGTTATCATTGATTCTGTTTTCTCTTTCCACAGATGCTGCCAGACCTGTTGAGTTTCTCCAACAGTTTCTGTGTTTATAAGCTGTAACATTAACTCTGTTTCTGTCTCTATTCACAAATGCAGCCAGACCAGCTGAGTTTCTCCAATATTTTCTCATATTCGTATTGACTGCATCAAATCTGAGCCAAGGGTCTACTACCTTAGGTTTCTGGAGAGTCAGTCCGATAAAGAATGACGAAAAGGTCAACAAGTTGGGCGTGAAGTTGGAGTGTGAGAGAATGCTGGTTGCTAATACAACAACAGAATCTATAAGATTATCTGTGTTTTTAAATGAAGGCAGTCTAAATAAAGTGAACATTGGCTCAGAATCATTCAGCAGATTTAAGAATGGCAAACAAGGAAATAATTTTGCATTTCAAGATGATGAATGTCTCAAATTTAGCAGAGACTGTCCAAAAGACTTTGAGGTGTTATTGCTGTGCAGCTGGTTTACACCGAAAGTGGCCGAGGTCAAAATATTATGTTTTCAAGAAGGATGTAGCTGTAGCTGCTGCGGCTAAAAGAAATGGGGAGAGGGCAGGATTTGGGTATTGATCTTGAAGGTCTGCCACAATCCCATTGAAAGCTGGAACAGGCTCGAGCAGCCAAATGGCCTACTTCTGCCCCTCAGAATTTGCACAAAGCTGAGAGGGAGGGGAGCTGTGAACGAGGATGCGAATATGCTTCAGTGTGACTTGCACAAGCTGAGAGAATGGGCCAATGCAGGGCAGATGCAGTTTAATGTGGATCAATGTGACGTATTCCACTTGGGGAGCAAAAACATTATTATCCGAATAGCTGTAAACTGAGAGAGGCAAATGTTTAATGAGACTTAGGTGTCCCTCCTATACCAGTCACTGAAAGTAAGCATTACAGGAGCAGCAGGCAGTGAGGAAGGCAAATTGGATGTTGGTCTTCACAGTAAGAGGATTGAGTCCAGGAGCAGGGATGTCTCGTTGCGCTTATACAGGGTGAGCCCACACCCTGGAGTATTGTGTGCAGTTTGGATCTCCTTATCTGAGCAAGGATGTCCTGACTACAGAGGGAGTGCAGTGAAGGTTTACCAGACTGGTTCTTGGGATGGCAGGACTGACAGATGAAGAGGGACTGGATCGGTTAGGATTATATTCGCTGGCATTTCAAAGAGCGAGGGGGAAGCAGATAGAAACCTACAAAATTCTAACAGGACTAGACATGATAAACACTGGAAGAATGTTCCCATGAGTGGGAATTGGAGTCCAGAACCAGTGGGGTCACAGTCTAAAGGAGATGCAGTAGGACAGAGACGAGAAGTGTCCTTACCCAGAGAGTGAGAAGTCGGTAAACATTTCTGCCACAAAAAGCGGTTAGGGGCAGAACGTTGAATGTTGTTCAAGAAGGAATTGGATATAGTTCTTGTAGGTAAATGGGCCAAAGTATATGAAGGGAGGATGAGATGAGGGTATTGAGCTTGATGATTGTATTCTTTTATTCATTCATGGGATGAGAGTGTCACTGATCAGGCAGCAGTTATTGCCCATCCCTAATTGCACAGAGGATAGTTCAGAGTCAACCACATTGCTGTGGGTCTGGAGTCACATGTAAGCCAGACCAGGAAAGGATGGCAGTTTCCTTCCCTAAAGAACATTAGTGAGCCAGGTGGTTTTTTACGACAATCGACAATGGATTCACAGTCATTATTAGAGTCTTAGTTCCAGATGCTTCACTGAATTCAAATTCCACCATCTGCCTTGGTGGGATTTGAACCTGGGTCTGCAGAATATTATCTGGGTCCCTGGGTTAACAGTCCAGCAATAATACCACTAGGCCATAGCCTCCCCCACAGGAACAGGCAGAGCAGGCTTGAAGGGCCGAATGATCTACTCCTGCTCATAGTTTCTATGTTTCTATGAGAATACTCATTTTCTAATTCTTCCTGTTGCCACAGCATTTATATGGCCATTTCCTGATCAATGGTTTCCCACAGGATGTCAACATCTGAGCGAATTCAGAGGATAATGAGTGGAACAGGGGTTGGGGGCGTGGTTGAATTGTCCCTTGTGAAAGCCTGCCATTGATTGCCAATGTGTGATGATTTATCAGCCCAATCACCAATACTGTCTGGGTCTCCTTACATTCAGGCAAAGATTCATCATCTGAGGATTCATGATTGATGCTGATCAGGGTCTCTCACAACAACCTCCAAAGTCTTCCTATGTGCCCCTTAGGGCTCCAAGCGTTGTCCATTGTCACTTTGTCTGGATTTTGCTGCATTTCACAAACTTATTGGCGAAGGAATTAGCAGAGATATTCCATTTCCAAATTTGCCATGAAACCTTGTGGGGGTCTTAATGAAAGTTAGGGACATCTTCCAACTGGATGGGTGCATGACTCCATCTCTGGCCTGACTGTCTGTCGTTCATGCCGCTGGGTCATATCTTGCCCCAGTTTTGCCTTCTGGGCTATTATATGTCTTGCTGCTATCATAGTCTGTTTGGGATCTGAGGAAGCTAAGGAAGTGGAGGTGATGGCCTAGTGTTATTATCGCTGGGCTGTTAATCCAGAGACTCAGGTAACGTTCTGTAATGACCCAGGAAACCTGGGTACAAATCCTGTTTCAGCAGATGGTGCAATTTGGATGCAATAAAAATCTGGAATTAAGAATCTAATGATGACCACAAATCCATTGTCGATTGTTGGAAAAACACATCTGGTTTGCTCTTACCTTTTAAGGAAGGAAATTGCCATCCTTACCTGACTCCAGACCTACAGCAATGTGGTTGACTCCTAACTGCCCTCTGGGCAATAAATGCTGGTCTAGCAGAGCAGACCCAATGGGCGGAATGATCGAATTCTACTCCTGGTGTAACAGAGTTGAAGTTATTCACCTTAATCATTTGCAACAGCCCAAAGTAATGTTTAGGTACGGCCCTAGCCAGTGAAGGATGATAAATCCGATCCTCATTTATGTGGTGCGGTGGTATCCTCCTTACCTCTGAGCTGGGAGGTCCAGGTTCAAGTCCAAACTGTGTCCAGACGTGTGGCATAGCATCACTGAACAGGTTGATTGGAAAATGTCTCTGGGAGTGTTAGACGCTGCATGTGTTATGAACATGATTGCCATCTTTTCCCCATTTTGAGTTGAGTTCTGTCTGCCATGTTTAGACCAAGGATGCATCATTAAGACATTAAGACTTGCCTGGGCTTCACAGAAGCAATACTAAACGTGAATGATCCAGCAATTCATGCTATTGCTGTTGACAATTTTACGCTTTAGGTGAAGCGAGGTAGTTAACTGATGAGAAGAGAGATAGTAGGAACTGCAGATGCTGGAGAATCTGAGATAACAAGGTATAGAGCTGGACGAACACAGCAGTACAAGCAGCATCAGAGGAGCAGGAAAGCTGATGTTTCGGGCCTAGATGATTTTTCTGAAGGCGGGTCTAGGCCCAAAACGTCAGCTTTCCTGCTCCTCTGATGCTGCTTGGCCTGCTGTGTTCATCCAGCTCTACACCTTGTTATCTGAGTTAACTGATGAGCCCACTTAGATTTTCCCTGCTTTTCCCTTGACAGGACATACCTCTGCAATTTTCTACATAACCAGGTAGGCACCAGTGCTGTAATTGCGCTGACATCACGTCAGTTAGAGCCCACCTTGTCCTGGAGTCCAAATATTCTGTACCATCATTCAGGAACCATTCCTCTGCTCTATTCAATAGCTTCAGCCAGTTTTCGATAGAAGAATTAAATCAGCTGAGGAGAGCATTTCAGCGTTCAAATCAAGGCAGCATATTTTTAAGGTGACAGTAGAAGACTTAAAAGGGACCGGAGGGGCAGCTTTTTCACACAGATAGTGGTTCATATGTGGAATGAACTGCCAGAGGAAGTGGTAGATGCAGGCAAAGTTAAAACATTTAAAAGACATTTGGACAGGCACATGAATAGGAAAGGTTTAGAGGAATATTGCCCAAATACAGGCAAATGGGTCTAGTTTAGGAAACTTGGTCGGCAAGGACGAGTTGGGCCAAAGGGTCTGTTTCTGTGCTATATGAGTTCTTCAATTCTTCACCATAGAATCATAGAATGTCTACAATGTGGAAACAGGCCCTTCAGCCCAATAAGTCCACAACAACCCTCACAGCATCCCACCCAGACCCATCTGCCTGTAACCTACCCAATCTACACGTCCCTGAGCACTATGGGCAATTTAGCATGGCCAATCCACCTAGCCTGCACATCTTTGGACTGTAGGAGGAAACTGGAGCACCCGGAGGAAACCCACGCAGACACGGGGAGAATGTGCAAACTCCACACAGATAGTCGCCCAAGGGTGGAATCGAACCCGGGTTCCTGGCGCTATGAGGTAACAGTGCTAACCACTGAGACATTGTTGGTGTTCCTGCAAAGTCTCTCTATCTCTGTACATTTATAAATTCTGAAAATCTTTGTTAGCAGCATCTCAATTTCTATGATCTATATTTGGCAAAGATGGAAATTATTGTATTTATTTTCAATTACACACTCTATTCTTATTCTATGAATTTCATACCCTTCATCTGAGGAGGAACAGAAGTGTTCATATCCACGATTGCCCCATTTTGTCCTGAGCTGATTTATATCTCAATATTCCCTCTATTACCAATAATATCCCCAGATTTCACTCCTGCCTCAGTGCTGTTTCTGAATAAACCATCATCTACATACACCTTTTCAGTTGCAGTTCTCTTCTAGCCACTCTTCCAGTTAAAAATATTTTGATTGCAAACTTATTCTTGTCTCTACCTGGACCAATGCCAGTTGCAAAGTGTGAAGCCAGTTTGATTTTAAAATGAGGTGGTCACAGCTTTGTGTCACCAGTTTCTGTATAGCCCATCGGTGGCCATGAAATGACAGTTTCATTGAACTGTTTAGATTCCAGAACTCTCTGAGCAGGAGTGGGTGCCAAGTAAATCATCTCCGAAGTGCAGTGCTCTGACATCTTTCATAGTGGGATATTTTCAGGACGACTTAGATCTGACCAGTCTCTGGGGGATTACATACTTCCATCTAGCATGTCCTCATTCTGATACTTGGTGTGCAATCTGCCTTGGCTTGTGGATATCTTATGGTTAAGCATGCCTTCTGTTGGAGTTGACTTTCTCCCTCAACTCTTCATTGAATCAAAATCGATCATTCCACAAGCTGAGAACCGATTAGGCACTTGATTGTGGTTGATGAGGAGGGAATGGCCAGAACCATCATGGTGATATTGCTTCTGGGCTATGGTATGTTGGTTATGACTTATTGAGTGCGATTCTGTCAGGCTGTTGCTCGATTTGTCTGTGATAAAGCTCCCCCAATTTTGCTGCAAAGACATGAGCAATTATTTGAGAGTGTTATGTGTGACACACTCACTCTCTGTGCCTTTATTTGATGCTGAGCCACTCTGCAAATCATCGGGAGACTGCACTAAACCTTCAGCAAGAAACGATGGCAGTGAGTTAACCCTCCAATCTGAGCCAAGCTGTTTCCCAAAGTCCACAGGCCATTTCCAGCTCGCAAAATGACATTGATGAAGGAATAAAACTAAAAAGCATGAAAAATCAGCAAGGGCTCTGACATTAAGCAAGGGAAGGAGAGATAGGGGAAGGGAGGATGCTGCAGAGAGAATGTGAGAAAGGCTCCATCACTTTACTTCCTGTTTTTTGACCAACCCTGGTCTGAACTGGGCAGTTTCAAACATAAATAAATCTTCTGAAGTTTAATGCTATCTTTGTGAGAATGCATGGGGAACAACTTTGAGGGGACTGCACACAGGGAGAAAAAGTGAAAACTGATTTGCCCTTTTTTTCTGATATTTTATCAGGCCTATCACTGCGTGGCTCACTAGGACATTTCAGAGCACATTTAAGATTCACCTCTAACACCTTCAGACCTGGAATCACTTGTAAGCTAGACCTGGCGGATTTTTCTTCCTTAAAATTCTGCAGTGAACCATTTTTCCAAATCATCAGCATTTGGACAAGTCCCACCAGATTGAATTGGGCGGGGGGAGTTATTATTTTGGAAATAATGCATACAAACAGCAAGAAATAGGAAGATTGTTGCATGAAAATCTATAAAAGGGAAGATTCTGGAACTAGCAGCAGCCTTCAGTAAAACCTGATTCTATGATTTATGATTCTAATTATTGTAGCTATTGCAGTATGACTAAATGAGCTGAACAGCCTCTATTGCATTGTATGATTCTACGATTCTGGTTATTTGCAATATTTATGCAATGTAGCATTTAACAGACTTTTTTGTCAGAAATTTATCCAGATAACTATCCCCTTCCTATTTTACAAACTTTAACATGCAATGTGTGGTTTCTACCTGAAATCATATGCCTTGAACTGATGATATTGATGTGAAAGTTCAAGGTAACAGCTTTTACCAGATGTTTTTATTCACCTGATGAGTGTAAGTTGCCTTTATTACTTTAGACCTAACGTGCAGCTCACAACATGGTAAATTTCATTTGAAAAGTGATTGGCATCTAACATCAATGTGGAAAATTGCCCAGCTATGTCTCATACAAATCCAATCTGGCCAATTACTGCAGCCAACAGGCTACTCTTAACTATCAATAAACTCATGGAAGATATCCTCAACAGTGCTATCAAGCAGCACCTGCTCAGCAATAACCCGCTAATTGATGCCCAGTTTGGGTCCCGCTAGGGCCACTCAGCTCCTAACCACATTACAGCCCTAGTTCAAGCATGGACAAAAGAGCTGAATTCCAGAGATGGCGTGAGAGTGACAGTCCTTGACATCAAGGCTGTACTTGACTGAGTTTGGCATCAAGGAACCCGAGCAAAACTGGAATCAATGGGTATCAGCAGGCAAACTCTCTGCTGGTTGGAGTCATAGCTGGCACACAGGAAGATGTTTGTGGTTGTTGGAGGTCAGTCATCTCATCTCCAGGACATTTCTGCAGGAGTTCTTCAGGGTGGTGTCCTAAGCCCAACCATCTTCAGCTGCTCCATCAATGAGCTTCCCTCCATCATAAGGTCAAAAGTGGGAAGTTTGTTGATGATTACACGATGTTCAGCACCATCTGCCACACCTTAGATACTAAAGCAATCCATTTTCAAATGCAACAAGATCTGGACAATATCCAGGCTAGAGCTGACAAGTGGCAAGTAATATTCGTGCCACACAAATGCCAGGCTGTGACCATCTCCAATAAGAATTAATCTAACCATTGCCCCCTTGACATTCAATGGTGTTACCATCACTCAATCCCCAACTATCAACATCCTGGGTGGTTACCATTGACCAGAACTGCAGCTGGACTCATCACATAAATACAGTAGCTACAAGAGCAGGTCAGAGGTTGGGAATCCTGCAGCGAGTAACTCACCCCCGACTCCCAAAATCCTGTCCACCATCAACAAGGGACAAGTCAGGAGTATGATGAAATACCCTCCACTTGCCTGGATGGGTGCAGCTCCAACACTTGAGAAACTTGATACCATCCAAGGACAAAGCAGCCTTTTTCTGATGAAGGGTCTAGGCCCGAAACGTCAGCCTCTCTGCTCCTATGATGCTGCTTGGCCTGCTGTGTTCATCCAGCCCTGCACCTTGTTGTCTCTCACAAAGCAGCCCCTGCTTGTTTGGCACCACATCCACAATCATCCACTCCAACACTCAGTAGCAGCAGAGTGTACCATTTACAAGATGTACTGCTGAAATACACCACTCATCCTGATTGAAATTAAATCACTTCTAATCTTCTGCAGTAGATTTTACAGGCGTAATCTGAGTTCAATATAAGTTGTGTCTACAATTGTCACTAACATATCGTAAGGTCCTGGGGAGTGTTGCTGAACAAAGAGACCTTGGAGTGCAGGTTCATGGTTCCATGAAAATAGATACGCAAGTAGATAGGATAATGAAGAATATGTTTGGTATGTTTGCCTTTATTGGTCAATGCATTGAGTATATGAGTTGGGAGGTCATGTTACGGCTGTACAGGACTTTGGTTAGGCTGCTTTTGGAGTACTGCGTGTGGTTCTGGTCTCCGTCCTACAGGAAGAATGTTGTGAAACTTGAAAGGGTTCAGAAAAGATTTACAAGGATGTTGCCAGGGTTGGAGTGTCTGAACTATAGGGAGAGGCTGAATAGGTTGGGGCTATTTTCCCAGGAGTGTCGGAGGCTGGGGGATGACCTTATACAGGTTTATAAAATCACAAAGGGCATTGGACATGGCAAACAGCAAGGTCTTTTCCCAGGCTGGGAAATCCAAAACTAGAGGGCATAGGTTTAAGGTGAGAGGGGAAAGATATAACAGAGGCCTAAGGGGCACCTTTTTCACATAGAGTGTGGTGCGTATATGGAATGACCTGCCAGAGGAAGTAGTGAAGGCTGGGATGATTACAACATTTAAAAGGCATCTGTATGGGTATAGGAAGAGGAAGAGTTTAGAGTGATATGAGCCAAATGCTGGCAAATGTGACTAGATTTATGTAGGATACTTGGTTGCCATGATTGATTTGCACTGAAGGGTCTGTTTCTGTGCTGTATATCTCTATGACTCTACAGTCAGTAATAACCATGCTACTCATTATCAAACTCTGTAAGACTCATTGTACTTTTGACGAGATTCATAATGGACTATACTATGCAATGTTTTAGTCAACCTTCTGCAATTATTTTATAGCCAAGATTTGAAAATTCCACTCAGAAAAATGCCTTGATAGAAGAAGAAAGTTGTGGAATTAGATGATTAAAAGCATAATTCATTGTTTTATTCAATCTAAAACATGATTGTCTTTTTTTAAAGCAGAGGGGAGTTATTCCAGGTAATTGAAAGAAATTTGTGATGTTTAGGGTGTTTGAAAGCGCAGGAGGCAGACAGCACAGGTTTTGCGTGAATTGGAACACAGGGAGGCTGAGAGTGAGCAAGAAGCAGGGAGAGGGAGAGAAAGACAGAGAGAGAGAGAGAGAGAGAGAGAGAGTCAGGGAGAGAGAAAGAGAGAGACAGGGAGAGGGGGAGAGACAGAGGGAGACAGAGAGACAGGAAGAGGGAGAGAGAGGGGGAGGGGGCGAGAGAGGGAGGGTGCTAAAGAAGGAGGGGGCGAGAGAAGGAGGGGGAGAGAGACAGACAGAGAGAGAGAGGAGGGGCAGAGAGAGAGATGGGGAGGGGGAGAGAGAGACAGAGACAGAGAGAGGGAAAGTCAGGGAGAGGGAGGAGAGAAAGAGAGACAGAACGAGACTGGGAGAGACAGAGAGAGGGAGAGAGACAGGAGAGAGAGAAAGACAGGAGGAGAGAGAGACAGGGAGGGAGGGAAAGAGACGGGGTGGGAGAGAGAGACGGAGAGAGAGACGGGGAGGGAGACAGGGGAGAGAGTGAGAGAGAGAGAGACAGAGAGAGAGAAAGAGATTTGAACAGTTTACTTAGCGCTACAAAGTTTGCTGTTTAAAGTCCCTTGGTGCTTCAGATTTCTGAAGCCTTTCCCCTTTTAGAAAACAGTCTACACCTCTATTCTTGGGGATAGCAAGTACTGCCAATGCTGGAGTCAGAGAGAACACAGTGTGGAGATGGAGGAACACAGCAGGCCAGGCAGCATCAGAGGAGCAGGGATTTTAGCTCCTTCCTCCCACTCCCTGGGTGACATGTCCATCCTGGGCCTCCTCCAGCGTCACAATGAAACCGTCTGCAAATGGAGGAGCAACACCTCATATTTGGGAGCCTACAGCCTGATGGTCTAAACATGGGATTCACCAGTTTTAAAATTCCCTCACCTCAAGCCTCATCCCATGTCCAAGCCGCCCTCTCATCCCCACCTCCTTGACCTGACACAACCTGTCCATCTTCTCTCCCCCTATCCACCCCACAACCTACTTGCACTCACCTGTTGTCATTCCACCTACCTTCCCCAGCCCAAACCTGCCTCTCTCTATTTCCCAGCTCCCTTCCTCCTCCCCATTTCTTAAGAAGGTTCCTGACTCAAAACGTCAACTTTCCTGCTCCTCTGATGCTGCCTGGCCTGCTGTGTTCCTTCAGCTCCATACTGTGTTGTCTCTATTCTCCTCCCCAAGGTGCATAACCTCATCCTTTCTCAATTGTATGCCATCTGCCAATTCTTTGCCCACTCTGTCCAGTCCTTCTGCAGCATCCCCACTTCCTCAACACTATCTGTCCCTCCACCTATCGCAAACTTAGCAGCAATGCCCTCAGTTCTTTCATCCAGATCGTTAATGCATAACTCAAATTATATTTGCAGGACAAGCACTGCATGCAACTTATGGTTAGATGCAGAGGACGGAGAAGAATCTTATGTGCCTTCATATTCATGCTAAGATGTTCCATCTGAATTTGGAATTAACAGGTCAGGATCAATGGTATAAGAGAGGCCAAGGGAAAAAGTAAATTGGAAACTGATGACATGGGAATTTGTGAATTTCTCATGCAGAATCTGAGGACAATGGTGTTTAATGTGCTCTTCATGAAAGAAATCATTCACCCTCATGTTACAACTTTCAGACAAGAATCGAAGCGTTGGAAAGTGGTATTCACGTTGACTTAAACCAGAAGACATAGGAGGGGCAGTGGGTCATTCAAGCCTCCTCAAGCCTGCTCCATCATTCAATACCATCATGGCTGATAGCTCTGCGGAAGGGTCACCGGACCCGAAACGTTAACTCTGTTTTCTCCTCCACAGATGCTGCCAGACCTGCTGAGCTTTTCCGGCAACTTTGTTTTTGTTCCTGTTTTTATGGCTGATAGAGATAGTAGGAACTGCAGATGCTGGAGAATCCGAGACAACAAGGTGCAGGGCTGGATGAACACAGCAGGCCAAGCAGCATCATAGGAGCAGAAAGGCTGACGTTTCGGGCCTAGACCCTTCATCAGATTTCTGATGAAAGGTCTAGGCCCGAAACGTCAGCCCCTCTGCTCCCACGATGCCGCCCGGCCCGCTGTGCTCATCCAGCCCTGCACCTTGTTGTCTCGGATTCTCCAGCATCTGCAGTTCCTCCTATCTCAGATTTAAACTTAATTGGTTTTTAGTATCTAAGTGCCTGGTTTAAAATAATTGGCTGCATCAGAACTTATTGCCTTGATAACAAAACAAAACTGTGATTTGGCTTGCTAACCGTCCAGCCTTTGGGCACGAATGGTACAATTCTGATGGTCTGTGCACCTGCAAACCCACAAGCTGCCCACTGACATTTTTTTTAAATCTCCAAGCCTAGAAAAAGCACATCATCTTTT
>NC_063378.1:803990-832136 GCF_021869965.1 Rhincodon typus | reverse complement strand
AGTTCCTACTATCTCTCTACTGCAGTTTTGACGCTATTTGTATTAACTCTTTCAATTCTTATGCCCGCATTCGAATGTTGGTACATTAAGAGTCTCGAGTTACTGCCTTCAGACCCCGCTTTTGGCCAAAACGCCACGGGACACCTAATTTACAGGACACTGTTAGGCTATGATAGGGATTTAGATTGGTCCGAGCGTATTATCTGGACATAGTTGATGTCACCCGAGACCTACCTCAACAAAGTTGGTGTAAGGAGGAGTAACCTGTGAGGTAGGAGTAAGAGGGTGCGCTTTCTTTGTTCCACATATTCAGAGCACTTCGGGGTAGAAACTATCTGACGAGTAGGTCGTTGCCCAATCCTAACAGAATAGTTCGGTTTTCCCGTGCACCTCGGTTCATTATCCTGCCTACCCCGGGTTATCCCTATCTCTGTTCACATTGTCTACACTCTATTGTACAGTTATTTGACCCAGTTTGGAAATGACCTAGATCCCTTCTTTATCCTCGTTTTGCCTCCCCCAGTCGGTAACCATGCAAGCACGTTGACCGGAGGTATTAGTCCGATTAAGGTGATAACTCAGGTATGGGATCTGAGACAGGTACAGGGAATTGTCACTCTTGTTGCTTGGATGATAGAAAACTGTAACCCACAAGCCATCTTGGTTACAGAACAAAAGGGGAAACGCAGCAGCGTACTCTGTGAAGACAAAGGGTAAGAGAGCGCAAGGCCTTGGCATGTATTAATGATACTCGGTTAACCATTATATATTTTACGTTGTGACGGGTGTCGCCATTGTCCAATCTCAGCCTCATTAATAAGGAGACCGTGATTACCTGTAATAATTACCTCCTGTTGTCCTTCCCACTTAGATTGCAGGGATCCCTTTTAGGGAAAACTGCGCGCCATTCGGGTATCGCTGGGTCTGGGTAATGTTGTGGGTCCTTCAGATTCCCCGTCGTACGCTTGTTGTTTCAGCTGCGCTTCAGTTGTTACTTTCTTAAGGTTTTCACACAGTACTCTAATAAAATCCCAGATTGCTCCTTTAGAGTTTACCAATTCAGCACCTCCCGTGATGAGATCTTGTGGGAGAGCCATAGCTCTGCCGGTCATGAGTTCAAAGGGGGTAAGGCCTGTCAGACGGTGAGTGATGCCACGCATGGCCTTTAATACCGCGGGTAGGGCGAGAGCCCACTTATTTCCTTTTCCTATGCAGGCTTAAGTTAGTGCCTGCTTCAAGGTCCTGTTAGTTCTTTCAACCATCCCTGAGCTCTGTAGGTGGTAGGGTATGTGAAAACGCTGAGCTACCCCAAGTAGTTTGCAGGCTTCCTTTAAACATTTGCCAGTGAAGTGGGAAGTTTGGTCAGAATCTAATTGTGTTGGGAACCCCCGTCCCTATCGGGATATAATTCCAGTGGTTAATATCTTAGCAACTGTAGTCGTTGTGCAGTCTCGGGTCGGGAATGTTTCTACCCACCTTGTAAACTGATCTATTACAACCAAGCAGTATAATTTTCCTTGTCTCTGTGGTAGGGGCCCAATATGGTCCATTTGCAGCTTTTCCCATGGTTCCTTCGGGTGGGGCTAGTGTCCTAGCTTAACGCTGATTCCCCTCCCCGGTTCTGATTTTACACATTCTATGTAGCGTTGGCAGTGTTTGGCTACATCTCGTCCCATGCCTGACCACCACCAATAATTTTCAATAAGCTTGTGCATTTTATCTCTGCTCAGATGAGCTGTACCATGATATACCGAGCAGAGAATCTGCCTTCTACAAGGGGCTACAATTCGGCCTCGGAGGGGAAAAAATTTCCTACATATGCAGTCCGGGTCTTCCCTAGCTCCTGCTTTAACCCATTCGCCTTTTTCTCTGCCACTGCAGACCGTTATATTTCGGATATATCATGACTCTCACTTGCGGGTGAGAGAGGGTTAACTTTCATAATTCTCACTTCCTCCTGTTCCAAGACATTTCTGGCTGCTTAGCCTGCAGCGGTGTTTCCTGCCTGTTCTGCGGTTTGGACTTTGGGATGTGCTTTTATTTTAATAACTGCCGCTTCACGAGGTTTTCGGGCCGCCTCTACCAGCTTCTCCCCTGAGGCTGTATGGGGTCTCCAGAAGAAGTAATAAAACCTCTCCGGGCCCACGGAGAGATATAAACATGCACTACCGCGAACGCATAACGGCTATCTGTATAGGGATTCTTTTTTCCCTCTCCCAGTTCCAAAGCTCGTGTAAGAGCGATTAGATCGACCACTTGAGCTGAATATTGCCCGTCAATTCTGACTCCATCCAATAAGACTGTTCCATTATGTCCTACTACAGCCCAACCTGTCCTGGGCATTCCATTAAAATACATTCTCTCACCATCTACGTGCATACAAATGACATCCTCTCCTTCGAGTGGATCTTCTCGGACTGTTCCCATTCTATTATAGTCTTATTCCGTGACTAGCGCAGTTATGGGTTCCTCCTTCCACGATTTTCTAGGTTATATATTCAGCGGGGTTTTCTCACCTGTCCTTTACTACTTTAATGTTGTTGCTTCCTGGCAGTAGGACAGCTTCCCATTTAGCCCTTCTCCTTTCTGTTATTCCCTTCATTTTCCCTACCTCTAATAGTTGTACTATACTATGAGGTGAATAAAGTATCACTTTACTCGCATGAGTGCTGTGCCATCACGACGGGCTCCATTCGGACGGAATAATATGCTACTGGGCGAAGTCTATCGCCGTGTTCCTGTAGGACAACTGCTGGCTGGCGTCCTTTTATACTCGTGACAAAAGAGATGGAATGACTTAGTGATGTTTGGTAATCCTAGCACTGGCGCAGAAGTTAAGACTACTTTTATTTTACTCAGTATTTGGCCATGTTCGGGTGTCCAAGGTAGAATTTCGTTGCTAGCTGCAGCCCGCTTTAGGAGATCTTGTAACGGTTGGACTAATGAACTATAGTCTTCTATGTATTATCTGCAATAATTTAGGGGTCCTGAGAGTTGTCTGGCCCCTTTTACAGTGACCGGACGCAGCATGTTGTTAATCGCCTCCTTTCGGTCTCCTCCAAGGGCTTGCCCGAGGTAGATTACCAACTTCTGTCCCACCTGGACTTTTTTTTTTCCGGGTTAATTTTCAATCCCGCTCTCTCGAGAGTTCTGAGGACTTTCATGAGAGTTTTCATATGTGATTTGTGGTTGGTAGAGGCTAGTAGTATATCGTCAACATACTGTATAATAGCACATTGGATTGGAGAGTCCGTACAAACTGGTTTCAGAACCATAAAGAGGTGAAAAATGGCTGGGCTATTATGGAAACTTTGCGTCAGTATATTCCACGTATGTTGTCGATCGCCCACAGTAAAGGCAAATTTAAACTTGGTGGTCCGGGTGTATTGGGATTGATCAGAAGCCGTTTGCTATGTCTAACACTGTGTAAACGGTTTTGTCATTTCCGACGTTGTTCAAAATTATACTAGGGTCGGCTACTATTGGTGTAATCTTGTCTGCATATCTATTCAAGGCTCTGTAGTCAGTTGTGAGTTGGTACGACACATCTGGTTTTAACACTGGTCAGATAGGGGAGGTCATGGTGGACGTCCTTGGGACGCTGGGTCCTCTACTATCTCTTCGGCCGGATAGGGTAATGTCTGTTTGGTGGGTGCACCCTTCCGGTTACAGTTATGGGATCGACGCTCACCAGTCCACATTCAGTTTTCGTTTTAGCCCACAGACTGGCATACATTCATCTCAATAAGTGGTTGGGTTCTTGGCATCCCGCTGCCACTCAGTCTTTGCTGACAGCACGTGTGCCTTTGGTCGCCCTGTTAATTTGTTCCAAAGTTCGCCATTCCCAGATTATATTTACAGCTAACTATTAAAGTGGGTGCATATTTACAGTTGATAACGGCCCCGAACTGTTCCAATAAGTCCATTCCCATTATTGATTTTCCGGCAGTACCAAAGCTTTGTTCTACTATAATATTCCTAACCTGTACAGTAATAGGTGCTTGTGTGCTACCAACTACTCCCGACAAGTTACTGGTCTTCCTGGTAAGCGGGAATCCTGGTATGTCGGTCACTGATACGGTTGCACCTGTATCTATGAGCATATCGCACTGCCGCCCCCTCTAACAGCGCACTCACATAGATTTGGTAGTGGTCAGGACCGGGTCCGAGGGCCGATACCTCTCACTGGAGTTGCAGCAGACGCTGCAGCTCTTCCGCGGTCATTTGTATGACCACCCCTGTCTGGTTGTCCGGTCGAGGGTTTGGGTTCGTTTGGTTTTGTTCTGTCTTTTGTTGTTTTGGCCCTTGCCCCTCGCTTCCTCCTCCTTTTGCCCAACATTGTTGTTTACTATGGCCTTTCTTACCACAGTTACCACACCCCCCTGTAGGATTATTTTCCCTGGCTGCTCCTGCCAGTGTTACTTTGGAGGGAGAGTCCCTTGCAAAATGGCCTTTGTGATTACAAACAAAGCATCCTATCTCTGGTCTACTGTATTGTGTGGCAAATGCCTCCAGACTGGGATATAGGGAGGTGGCATTTATTGATTTTGAGGATGTTGCCTGATTGGCCTCTGTTATATTCGCCCAGCTTAGGACCTCGTGGTAGTTATTGCCAATTGGAAATCCCAATTGTATAACTTGTTTTAGATGGGATCCCACACCGTCTGTCAGAATTTGCAAGAATATGGCATCATCACAGTCTGGGTTTCTGAGTCCCCCAAATTCACAGTATGCATTAAAATTTCGTTCAGCATAGTCTTCAAACGATTCTCCCTTCTTTTGCATTATTAAGGTGATCCAGGTGCAATCGGATCAGGGGTCACCACATACGTCTTTAACTTTGTGAACAAAATCATCATATTTTTGATCATCAGTTCGTCCATGTCGAGTTATCCAGTCCCTGTCCTGATATCCAGGTGGCAGTTGTAACCTCATGGATTTTGGCATTTTGCATTTTACTATCCTTATGTTGTCCAGGGAGAGATCATGTGCCTCCTTCAGTTCCTGCAGTTTTCCCAAAATTCTATATTTTGTGAGTTTGGCAGGGCGTCTAACATCAGTTTTCTCCTGGGGTTAGGGGCATTGTAATTATGTGGGGGCTTCTGCCCTGGTCCTGACACAGAACCCTCTCTGGGCCCAACTTGATGTGTTTTGTGGAGGATGTCATCTGCAAAGAAGCAAATTTTCTGAAGGTTGCAATATGCAACAGTGCAACACTCAGGTGGATGTCAGATAGGATGATCTGTTCAGTATACCTGAAAGAGAGGGGAATTGATTCATCTTGTTCTGATTTGGTTGCACTGCATTCTCTTTTGCTTTGAATTCATATGCCACTACTTCCGAGGCAGTGGACGGATACCATTTTGACATCAGTTGTAACAACAAAGACAGAAAATAGAAATTGATCATTTTGTAAGAAAAACTGCAGAACAAAGAGACCTGAGGCGGTGAGGGGGAGGGGGTACACGTGTGCACGAAACACAGAAAGCTAACAACTGGTACAGCAGGTAATCAGGAAGGGCTAATGGAATGTTGGCCCTTATTTCAAGGTGGTTGGAGTATAACAGTAGTGACATCTGACTGCAACTGTACAAGATGCTGGGGAGATCACATCTGGAGTACTGTGAGCAATTTTTGTCCCCTTTTGTGAGGAAAGATATCTTGGAGGCAGTCCAGAGGAGGTTCACTGGGATGATCCAAGTATGAAGAGACTGTCTCATGACCAAGGTTAAACAGGTTGGGACTCTACTCACTGGAGTTTAGAAGAATGACAGGTTATTTCATTGAAACATATAAGAGGCTTGACAGCATCAATGCTGAGAGATTGTTTGCCCTCATTGGAGAATCTAGGAGCAGAGGGCACAGTCTCAGAATAAAGGGCCACCAATTGAAGATGAGGAGGAATTTATTCTCTCAGAAGGTTGGGAGTGTTTGGATCTCCCTGCCACAGAGAACTGTGTGTGGAGGAAGAGTCCTTATGTATATTGAAGGCTGAGACAGTAGATTCTTGATCAGTCAGGGAATCAATGGAAAGGTCAGGAAAGTGGATATGAGGAGAGTGAAATCAGCCACTGTCCTCAAGAAAGGCACCTCAGGCTCAAGGAGCTAAATAGCCTTCTCTTGTTCCTATTTCTTTTAATCTTCTTATGGTCTTATTTAACATACAACTGAGTCTGAAAGAATAGTCTGGTATCTGAACTTTCGCATGGCTCTCGGACACAACTTTCTGTCTATGTTGTTGAAATGCTGTCAGCAGTGAATTCATCCCAAATTAGAATCATGGTAACTGTCTATGCATTATGTATGAGGTTGCAAATGTTGCAAAAGCTGTTAGCTAACCCACTTAGGGAGGGACCTCAAGGATTTTGACACAGAAGGAACGAACAATATATTCCCAATGTGGATGGTGAGTGGCTCAGAGCGGAACTTACAGGAGGTGGTGTTTCCATGTATATGCTGCCCTTGTCCTTCTAGATGGAATTGGTTATGAGTTTGGGTGATTTCTGCAGTGCATTTTGTAGATAATATACATTGCTGTGACTGAGCATCAGCGATAGAGGGAGTGAATGTTAGTGGATATGGTACAAGTCAAGCGGGCTGCTTTGTCCTGGAAGGTGTTGAGCTTCTTGAGTGTTGTTGGAGCTGCACCCATCCAGGCAAGTGGGCATATTCCAGCACAGTCCTGATTTGGGGAGCCAGGAAGTGAGTTCCTGATAATGAGTTCCCCCCACCCCCCATGGTGACAAGCTGTATCATTGAGGCTTCAGAAAAGTTAAGATAACAAATTGTCCCATTTCATGATCTTCAGGCATTTGAGAAGTTAGAAGGGAGGAAAATATACAAAATGCCAGGAAACGGTGATGCAGCAGAAGAAATCAGATCAGCAATGGAGATAAGGAGCTAATTCTATGGGGGGAGAGAGAAGCAGAGTTAATATTTCAAGTCCAGTGACCCTTCTTCAGAACTGAGAGTCACTAGGAAAAAAAGTGTTATATGCCGATGACAGGGAATGCAGGGAAAGGAGTGAGGTTAGGTGGAGTCAGAACCCAAAGAGAAAGAAAGAAAGTTAGACAGAGAAAGGGGAAAAGCTGATTGTGGGGATAATGAGTAGGTGAGAATAGGTTGGCTGTGCTGAAAGCAGCCCATGTCATGACAGGGCCTGTGCTGTGGGGCTGGGTAAAGGACGTGGAAGGAGGTGCATCAGGCTTTGAAACGACTGAACTTGATATTGAGTCCTGAAAGCTGCAGAGTCCCCAAGTGAGAGATAAAGTGCTGTTCCACCAGCTTGCTCTGAGATTTGCTGCAGCACTGCAGCAAGACTCCAAGACGGTAATGTTGGCTGGGGGTGGGGTACACGGTGGGGTGTTGAAGAGGCAGGTGACCAGAAGCTCAAGATCATTTTTACGGATGGAATACAAGTATTTCCCCAAAGCGGTTACCCAGTCTGTTTTTTGTCTCCCCATTGTAGAGAAGACTCGATCGTGAGCATTGAATATCGTTTCAGTGAACAGCAGGTAAATCGCTGCTTCATCTGGAAGGTATGTCTGCAGCCTTGGATAGTGAGGAGGGAGGAGGTGTTCCATTTTCTGCGACCCCACGATCTGACAAAAGTTTAGTTTAACTTCCTGTCTGTTGTTGAGGTCAACCAGAGGAGCTGCACTCAATCACTGAACAGGTTGTGGTTGTAGCCAGTCAGCAAGTTTCTGATCTTCAAAACAAACAATTCTGTACCTGCTTTTTTTCGAACAACTAACGCAATTTTTCTTCTTTCTATCTGTCTGTCTGTCAATCTATATTCACACACGTCATTTCTTCAGTTAGACTCCGACTTGCTTGGAGTATACAAGGACTAAAAATCTCGCTAATGCTGTTCTTCCAGGCCAGGAGTTTAAAAAAAGTATTAAACTTGATAATTGTAGAAACACATATTTGTCAGATATCTTTACTGGACACACTTGCTTCGATGAGGCTTGACTCAGTCGTTGTTAATCTTCAATCCTTCCCCAAGACAAAAGACAGCTGGGGTCTTATCTCACACACTATTTTTATAACCACTGCATTAATTCAGAGAACAAATCTTTAAGCCAATGCGTCCATGAAGTTCCATTATTCTGTTCACATAATATTACCACAAATATGTTCCCAATATATAGATTGGATGTGAACCCATCTTTCTTTGAAGTAACAATACAACGGTGAGCAGCTTGTCAAAACATGTCCAAGTGGATTCACAAAGCTTTGTGGTTAAAGGCACTAGGGTCTGGTTAATAATTGATCTGCAGAGAACATGGGCATGACTAATTTATTGGTTATTTTAATGGTACAACACTGATTAACAGAAAACAATTTTGACTGACCAAAATCCAGAAGCGAAAATGTTCACTTGCTACCGAATTGCAATTGGCCATCGAAAATTGGAAAATTGCTCCCATCTGTGTTGCCTCATCGAGGCAAACTAATGTATGTATAAACTTTAATAGAACATAGAACAGTACAGGAACAGGCCCTTTGGCCCACTATGTCTGTGGCTGATCATGGTAAAGTATGTTTTATGCTATCTATACCACACTGGCTGGGCTGGCTGAGTAGTTCTACCGTAAGTAAGGCACAATCACAATGCCATAGTCCTAGAGGGCAGTTCTCTTATTTGAGGAGAATGTGTGAGAGAGAGAGAGAGCGAGAAAGAGAGAGAGATGACTGGTGTTGGTTTAACCTAAGAATTGTAACTCATCAGGTGACAGGAAAAGATGAGAAGAGGAGTCCTTGACAGTTAAAACACAACTGGTCCGGGAATTGGACCCAATGCAGTTGGTGTCACTATGCATCGCAAAACTAGCCGCCCAGTTGTATTCTATCCTTGTGTTCATATCAAAACAGTCCTCAGAATTAGAGAGAAATGAAAGATTAGATTCACGAAGGTCGGGTGGACACAGTTAGCTAAAAGAAGGGGCAATAGCAGTGACATAATTACCTTTAGGCATGAACAGAATCATTTAAAACACAAATATTGTGGTGTGCTGCAATATAGTCGAGTTCTCCATCTAGTGGCAACAGGTATAACTACAGATGCCACATCAAACTGGTGAGGAAATGACACTCTGGTACTCGCATTTGTGGCTTATATTGTGTCCTCAAATTTCAGAGTAGAATTGCACAGTACACAAGGCCCTTCGGCCCATCCAGTCCATACAAGCCAATAATACAATCATCCCACTTTCCCGCACTAGGCCCCCATAGCCTTGAATGATCTGATACTTTGAGTTCTCATCCATGTACTTTACAAAGATTGTGAGGTTTCCTGCTTCAACTACCGTCCCAGGCAGTGCACTCCAGACCCTGTCACTCTCTGGGAAAAAAATACAAATCCACAAATCCCCCTTTAATTCCTCACCCTCTGGGTCAATTTTCTTTTCCTGAAATCCCAACCCCCCAAACCTCCTGCCTTTCACTTTAAAGTTATGCCCCTCTTGTTGTTGACCCTTCGACTAAAGGGAATAACTGTTTCCTGTGCCCCCTGTCCATACCCCTCAAGCTTACACACTCTATCAGGTCACCCCTTAACCTTCTCTGCTCCAAAGAAAACAACCTGAGCTTATCAAGCCTCTCTTCATCGCTGAAATGCTCCAGCCCAGGCAACATCCTGGTTAATCTCCTCTGCATCCCCTCCAGTGCAATCACATCCTTCCCTATAGTACAGAGACCAGAGCTACACACAGTACTCCAGGGATGGCCTCACCAAAGTCCTGTCTAGCTCCAACATCATCTCCCCTCTCTTATAATCTATGCCTCAACTATAAAGGCAAGTGTCCTGTATGCCTTCTGAACCACCCTATATAATAATCGGTTTTGCCACCTTCAGGGATTTATGGACAAACAGCTCAAGACCCCTCTCTCGTCTGAGCTTCCTAGTGTCCTGCCATTCACTGAGTATTCACTCACGTTTTCCTTCTTCCAAACTGCATCACCTCAATTAACTTACCAACCAGTCTACCATGCAGAACTTTGTCAATGGCCTTATTAAAGTCTAATGTTGTGCTATTATTTAAGAATGACTGTAAAAAGAAGCCTGGAACTATAGATCAGTGAGTGTGACACCAGTGGTGGATAAGTTTTTGGAGGGGATTCTGAGAGTCCTGCAGTTTTCAGGATTCAATCTGCACTTGAGTTCTGATGAAGGGTCACCAGACCTGAAACGTTAACTCTTATTTTCTCTTCAAAGATGCTGCCAGACCTGCTGAGCCTTTCCAGCAACTTCTGTTTTTGTTCCTGATTTACAGCATCTGTAATTCTTTTGGTTTTTAATCAGTGTTAGATTATCTATGTGCATCTGTACTTAAATGGGTTTCATCTAGTGTCTAGCGCAATGTGCATGATTGGGTTGAATTCTGTATCTGTCAATACCCGACTGTGACTGGAGCAAAGGGATTAATTCTGGTGTGTGTTAGTCTCTGCTCATTTATGGGAACAGTGCTGGTTCTGGATGCATTATGCTGTTTTCTGTGAATTCTCATATGGTCCTCTCCCCAAAGGAAAATGTCAGTGTGAAAATTCAGAGCTATCTGTTAGAATTACTGCTGCTTGGGCGTTAGATACCTGACACCCATCTAAACCCATTTTAAGACTTGCTGGGATTTTGGAATTCTTCCAAATTCAAACCTGTGTTCATTAACCTCAGCAATTAAAACTAATGATCCCACAGCATTTCCTTTTGCTTACAAATATGATGAAGGTCTGGCTGTATCTTCCTAGTAGTCCTGGCATGACAGATTACAGTTTTCGTTTAATTCAGTTAATGTGGCAGTCAGTCACTGAAATAGAGTCATGCGAGGCTGCAAGGATTCTTTAGCAAAGAAAAAGCAGACATTTATTACGCACAAGACAAAAACAGAGAAACAAAACTGTTGAGAAACAGAAGATCATTTGAACAAATGTTTAAACACAGTAAGACAATGTTTCCAACCTAATTCTGTACAGCACCATAATAAGACCATAAGAAATAGAAACAGGAGTAGACCAATCAGCTCCTCGAGCCTGCTCTGCCAGTCAATAGGATAATAGCTGATCCAACACTCTTCACTTTCCTGAATTTCCCCATAATTCTTGATCAAGAACCTATCTATCTTAGCCTTCCATATACCCAAGGACTTAAGTTATATGGAGAGGCTGGATAGGCTGGGACTTTGTTCCCTGGAGCATCAGAGGCAGAGAGGTGACCTCATAGAGGTTCATAAAATCATGAGGGGCATAGATAAGGTGAATAGCCTAGGTTTTTTTTCCCAAAGGTAGGGGAGTCCAAGTGAGAGAGATAGGTTTAAGGTAAGAGGGGAAAGATTTAAAAGGGATCTGAGGGGCAATGTTTTCACACAGAAAGTGGGGGGTGTATGGAATAAGCTACCAGAGGAAATGGTAGAGGTAGGTACAATTACAACATTGAAAAGGCATTTGGACAGGGACATGAGTAGGAGAGGTTTTGAGGGATATGGGCCAAAGACAGGCAAATGGGATTAGTTCAGTTTAGGATACCTGGTTGGCATGGATGTGTTGGACCAAAGGGTCTGTTTCCGTGCTGTATGACTATGACTCTGTGGCAATGAATTCCAAACACCTACAACACTGAGTAAAGAAATTCCTCCTCATCTCTGTTTTAAATTGGCGGCCCTATATTCTGAAACTATGCCCTCTGGCCCGAAACTCTTCCATGAGGGGAAACAATCTTCTCAGTATTTACCCTTTCAAGCCCCTTAAGAATCCAGTAAGTTTCAATGACATCACCTCTCATTCTTCGATACTCCAGTGCCAACTGTTTAGCCTTTGCTCATAAGACAATCCCTCCATACCAGGTCACCCTAAAGAACATTCTCTGAACTGCCTCCAATAAAATGATCATCTTCCTTCAATAAGGGGACCAAAACTGCTCCCAGTCCCCAAGACAAAGTTTCACCAGCACCTGGTACTGTTGCAGTAAGACTTCCTTATTCTTATACACCAACCTCCTTGAAATAAGGACCAATGCATTCCATTGGCCATCCTGATTACCTGCTGCACCAACGTGCTAAGCATCAATTTACACAGATTGAAGTCCAAAGAAATTACACCTAAATATCAAACGTGTAAGTTATATCTGAATTGATTTGGCCCAGATATTTCCTGTGAACTATAGAAGTTTCTTTCATGAATTCTCTCAAATTTCAGATCTTAAACATTTTCTGTTTCTACTGAGGTGACTGCTTTTCACCGAATTGTTCTGATCTCTCTGTAGCAGAGAAACTAAACTTGAGTCTGACCCCGGTCAGATCTCCTCCAAATTGAATAAAAAAAACTTTCAATCTCTGGATTTTTCAACTAAAATCAATCCTTGATTATTCTGAACTGAAAGCAAGGCAATGTTCTTCAATGTTTACCTACCTGTTGTAAATCAATAGTATCTGAACAATTTCCCATTTACTCCACACAGGACTCCACAGCTGCTTGGTGCTCCCTGCCCACACTAGAATCTGGTGAACGGCCTCCCCCCAGCATGAATTCGCTGGTGTATCAGCAGTTTGGAGGAATTAGTGAATCCCTTCCCACAAGTAGAGCGGGAGAATGGTCTCTCCCCAGTGTCTCAGCAGGTGGGATTTCTGAGCGAAGCCCTTGCCACACTTTCCTCAGTGTGACTGCACCAATGAGTTTCCAGTTCAGTTGTGGATGTTAATCCCTTCCCACAGATCCCACATTTCCATGGTTTCTCCTTGTGACTCCAGTTGTGTTTCGAGAGGTCAGATGATCGGTTGAATGCTTGTGCACACACACAAAACGTGTACAGTTTATCACCGCTGTCAACGGTGCTTTCTCCTTCCATGTTCAAAAATCTAGTGAGATTCAGGTTACAATGAAGTGGGCAATTCTGTGAAATCCCGATGTAATGTTTGGTTGCAGTTTCCCAACTGTGAATCCTCTCCTTTCAATATCCTGTGGAATTGATATAGAACAAAAATAATGTAAGTGAAAGTCTCCCCATAAAAATACAAAGTCATGTCCCAAGATAACACAGTGTGGAGCTGGAGGAACACGGCAGGCTAGGCAGCATCAGAAAAGCAGGAAAGCAGGAATCATCAGAAACACAACATTTCTGAAGAAGGGTCCCGACCCGAAATGTCAGCTTTCCTGCTCCTCTGATGCTGCCTAACCTGCTGTGTTCCTCCAGCTCCACACTGTGTTATCTCTGACTCCAGTATTGGCAGTTCTTACTATCTCTGAGTAAGTCATGCCTCAATGTCTCCTCGTATGGTTCAGTGCGAAATGTACGAACAGAACGGCCAACATATGAACTATAGGCCAGTCCTGCCTGCTCCATCGTTCAACAAGATCATGGCCAAGCTGTTCATGTTCTGAATTCCCATCAACACCAAATAACTTGCTGAATAAGAATCTATCCACCGCCACCTTAAAAATGTTCAATGACCCAGTCTTCACCGCTTTCTGAGGCAGAGAGCTCCAAAGTCGCATTGTTTTCAGGAAAAAACAGTCTTCCTCCCCATTCTGAACTTACCCATAAGAGGAAATATTCACCTTGTCAAAACCCATTCAGGATATTAAACACATCAGCCAAGGCACCCCTCCCTCTTCTACCCGCATATGATTACAAGACCAGTCTGTCCAAAATATCATCAGACAACACGCTCATTCAAATATCAGTCTAGTAAACCTCCACTAAACTTACTCCACTGAATTTCCGTCCTTCCTTCAATAAGGATGGGGAGGTGATGGCCTAGTGGTATTATCGCTGGACTGTTAATTCAGAGACCGAGATAACATTCTGGGGATCCAGGTTCGAATCCTGCCATGGCAGATGGTGGAATTTGAATTCAATAAAATACCTGGAATTAAGAATCTAATGATGACCATGAACCCATTGTTGATTGTCGGAAAAACCCATCTGGTTCACTAATGTCCTTTAGGGAAGGAAACTGCTATCCTTACCTGGTCTGGCCTACATGTGACTCCAGACCCACAGCAATGTGGTTGACACTGAACTGCCCTCTGGGCAATTGGGGACAGGCAATAAATGCTGCCTGGTCAGCGACACCCTCATCCTGTTAATGAATAAAAAGAAAAAAGGAAACCAAACTGCACACAGTAGTTGAATTGTGGTTTCACTAATGTCCTACACAACTGAATCATAAACTCCTTACTTTTCTGTTAAAGGATAACATTCTATGACCCTTCTTCACTTGCTGTACCTACATATTATTGTTGTGTGTATCAGGCACCAGATCCCCGGCGATCTCTCTGCAAGTATGGAATTCTGTACTTGTGCTCTGGACTGTTTTCTGGAGTGAACAACTTCATATTTTACTGGATCATAATTCACCTGAGAAGTTCATTCAAAAAGGCTGCAGACTGATGCAGGTAAATTTTAAGTTTGCTTCACAACAACACTTCCTGCCTGTCATTATAAAATGTAGCCACCATGACTTCATTCTCCTCATCTAAGTCATGGATATAAACTGTAAAACATGGGCTCAGCAAAACCCTGCGAGTCCCCACTCGTCACATTTTGACAATCTAAAAGAGACCCATTTATGAATACAGAGATAGTAGGAACTGCCGATGCTGGAGAATCTGAGATAACAAGGTGTAGAGCTCGATGAACACAGCAGGCCAAGCAGCATCAGAGGAGCAGGAAAACTGATGTTTCGGGTCTGGACCCTTCTTCATTTCTGACATTTTTTTTTGTATATACATTGTGTGGACAGTGTTTATTTAGCAACTTGACCCTCCCTAGAGTCCAGCTTCCTTTGAGAACTTCACATTGGAAACTGCTGGGCCCAGCTGGGCTTGAAAGGCCTCAGGGTAAACTCAGCAGCTTCTCCTCCATCTCCACTCCACTGATACCACGAAGACTTTCAAAAAGGAATTTGAGATGCCCCTGAAGACAAAATGAAAGGCCAAGTGAGAGGAATCGCTGATTTGCTTTTGGAGAAAGCCAGCACAGGCCCAATGGACCGAATAGCCTCCTTCTCTATAGCAATCACTCAGCGATTTTGTAATTAACATGAACCTACAGTGGAGACCAACTCTATGACCAACACCTATCCTGATGCAATTGGACTTTTAATTCATCCATCAGTGTTTCTCGACTTGGTTCTGTGAGCAATACCTGGATCAAAAGAGCAGCAAAATACTGCACCTGCTGCAAATCTGAAATAAAGAGAAAATGCCAGAAAGTCTCAACAGGTCAGGCAGTAGCTGAGGAGAGAGTCAATAAGTGTGGAGCTGGAAAAGCACAGCCGGCCAGACAGCATCCGAGGAGCAGGAAAATCAATGTTTCAGGTTGAAATCCTTCATCAGGACTGGGGAGAGTGAGGGGAGCCCAGAAATAAATAGAGGAAAGGAGGTGGGGCTGGGGCTGGGGCTGGGGCTGGGTAGGAGGTTATTGTGTTTAGTCAGTGGGAAGAGTGGAGCGGACAGGTAAGTCAGAAGATGGACAGGTTGGGGGAGGAGAGATTTTGAAGCTGATGAAGTCAATATTCAGGCTATCGATTCTGCATTTGGTCTCCCCAACATAGAAGAGACCCAACAGCAACGGATACAGTAGTTAAGGTTAGATGAAATGCAGGTGAATCTCTGCTGGATTTGGAAGGATTGTTTGGGGCCTCGGACAGAAGTGAGAGGGGAGGTGTAGGGGCAGGTGTTGCACCTCCTGCAGTTGCAGGGAAATGTACCGGGTGTGGTGGAGGGGTTGGTGGGGAGTGTGGAGATGACGAGGGAGTTGCAGAGTGAACGGTCCCTGTGGGAAACAGAAAGGGGTGGGGAGGGAAATATCATTTTGGTGGTGGAGTCTGATTGTAGGTGGCAGAAATGTCGGAGGATAGTGCATTGTATTCGGAAGTTGGTGGAGTGGTATGTGAGGACCAAGGGAACTCTATCCTTATTATCGTTGAGGGCAGAAGCACAGGAAATTGTTTTTAAATTACATTCATGGGACGAGAGCGTCACTGACCAGGCAGCATTTATTGCCCATCCCTAATTGCCCAGAGGGCAGTTCAGAGTCAACCATATTGCTGTGGGTCTGGAGTCACATGTAGGTCAGAGCAGGCAAGGATGGCAGTTTCCTTCCCTAAAGGACATTGGGTGAAACAGATGGGCTTTTCCTGACAATCTACAATGGTCTCACACTCATCAGTAGATTCTTAATTCCAGATTGTGGATGTTGGACTGAGGTGGACAAAGTCAGAAGTTACACAACACCAGGTCATAGTCTAACAGGTTTATTTGAAATCACAAAGCTTTCAGAGTATAGCCCCTTCATCAGTGAATTAAGACAGAACAGCACTACCTTAATTAGTTTGAACATTTTTGGATTACTTAGTACTTTGGTTAGACCCTCAGCATGCAAATCATAGCTATCATGTTATTCCAGCCATTCAGTTTGTCTCCAGCACCTTATTTTTAATTTTTTTGTAATTATGTCTCTGCCTCATTTAATCAGATTATAGATCATCCCTTTGCTTGTTATTCAGCTGTTGACACTTTAGTCACACCATCTTCTTGGTTACCTGCAGAAACTTATTATTCAACACATTCTCTCACACCAGTTGTATGATCCTTCAATCTCTCTGCCTATAAATTCTGTGTCCAAGTACTCTTCTCTCTAACTTCACCTGACAAAGAGGCTGCACTCTGAATGCTCGTGATATCAAATAAATCTGTTGGACTATAACCTGGTGTCGTGTGACTTCTAAGTAAATCCAGATTATTATTGAATGTGGCGGGTGTGCAGTATAAATTACAAGGAATAAAAATGGTTCAGAACTTGAGAGTCAATACAACGTCAGAATCAGAAGAAAAATGGAATGATTAATGCAGATGGAAAACAACTGCAGACAATTCAATGAGGTGTGTAAAAAGAACAACATGGTGATTAGATTACAGGATTTCAACCCCCCCCAGCATTAATTGAGGTAGTCGTAGTACAAAGGGGTTAGAGGGGACAGATGTATTGAAATGTAATCAGCAGTGTTTTATATATTAACATGTAGTCAGTCCAACAAGTGTCAAAGCAGTGCTGGATTTAATTCACAGAATCTCTAGTGCATAAAGAGGCAATTTGGTCCATCAAGTTTGCACTAACCCTCCAATGAGCATCTCGCCCAAACCCAGCCTCCCACACGAACCCCATAATCCCACATTTACCCTGGTTAATCCACCTGGCCTGCACATCCTTGGATACTATGGGAAATTTAGCAATGCCAATAACCTGCACATCTTTGGACTATGGGACGAAACTGGAGCACCCGGAAGGAACCCATGCAGACACCGGAAGAATGTGCAACCTGCACACAGTCTGCCCAAGGCTAGAATTGAACCTGGGTCCCTGGTGCTGCAAGGCAGCAGTGCTAACCATTGAGCCTCCATGCCGCTCCAAATTCTGGGAAACAAAGCTGGATAGGTGCCCACAGTGTCAGCAGGAGAACAATTTTCGTGACAGTGATGACATCATCATACATCATACATGATATAGAAAAGAAAATAGATTGTCTGTGAAAAAGGGCTATAGATAGGGGAAATAAAGCAGGATTACCTTAAGATAGATACATATGGGTAAATGTACAGCAGAAATTAGTCCAACATGTTCTCCTTAGGGTGAAATGTAGAAGAATTTAAGAACTATTTTGATGTACCCTTGAGACACTAAGGCATACATGGCTATGAGCCAAGTGCTGGAAAATTACAATAGGTACATAGTTGTTTTTGACCAGCACAGACTCAATGGGCCAAAGGACCTTTCTTTATGCTGTAGAGGTCTAAACCTCTGTGACTCTATAACAAGCCCAGAGAACCCTGGATGTCTAGGAGTATTCTGTACTAAATAAGATGGAAAAGAAAAGCTTTTAAGATGTACAAAGGGAGCAAAGCGATGGAGGCCCTAGTGGAGAATAAAAAGTGTAAGCAGGAAAGCAAGAAAGAAATTAGGAGAGTAAAAAGGGGTGTGATAAAACACTGGCAGGGAGAACCCCAAGCTATTCTACAAGGAACACCCTGTCCATGCCTCTCATAATCTTGTACATCTCTATCAGGCTATGCCTCAACGCTCTCTGCTCCAAAGAAAACAAGCCGAGCTTATCCAGCCTCTCCTCGTCGCTGAAATTATCCAAGCCAGGTAACATTCTGACGAATTTCCTTTGTAACCGCTCCAGTGAAATCACATTCTTCTTATAATGTGTTGAACAAAACTGCACACGGTACTCCAGCTGCAGCCTGTAAAAGTTCTGTACAGCTCCGACATGAGCTCCCTGTTCTTGTCACCTACGCAACCGTCCCTTATGCATTTTAAATTACATTAATTGATTCGTCCTACCACCTTCAGGGATCTGTGGACGAGCACCTGAGATCCATTTGTTTATTTGAGCTTCCTAACGTTCTTGCCATTCACTGAGTACGCCCTTGTCAGGTTCCTTCTTTTAAAGTGCATCACCTCACATTTATCAGGGTTAAATTCCATTTGCCACTGTTCTGCCTTCTAACTAAATAAAAACCGAGAGAACTGCGTTGGTGTAAATCAGGAACAAAAACAGAAGTTGCGGAAAAGCGCAACAGGTCTGGCAGCATCTGTAAAGAAAAAAAATCAGAGTTAACGTTCTGGGTCCGGTGACCCTTCCTCAGAACTGATCAGTTGTGAGGGAGGGTCACTGCATTCGAAACATTAACTCTGATTTTTTCTTCACAGATGCTGCCAGACCTGCTGAGCTTTCCCGGCAACTTCTGTTTTTGTTCCTGCCTTCTGACCAATCTGTTCATATCTTCCTGTAATCTAACACCTTTCTCCTCACTGTCAAACACCCAACTAATCTTTGTCTGATCCTGAAACGTAAAGATCATCTCTCAGTTCTTATCCAGATCGTGTATGAATATCACAAACAGCACTGATGCCCATGGTATGTCACTGCACACTGAGTTCCAGTGACACAAACAGCCTTCTCCCACTACCCTCTGTTTCCTGTCACTAAGCCAATTTTACATCCATCTTGGCAAGTTACCATGTATCCTTACATTTATATGGACACTTGCCTTTATCAGTCAAGGAGCAGATTATAAGAGCAGCCAAATTATGTTGAAGCTGTACAGAACTTTGCTCAGACCACAGCTACAGTGAATTTAACCCTGATGAATGTGAGGTGATGCACTTTAAAAGAAGGAACCTGACAAGGGCATACTCAGCGAATGGCAAGAACGTTAGGAAGCTCAAATAAACAAATGGATCTCAGGTGATCGTCCACAGATCCCTGAAGGTGGTAGGACGGGTCAATTAATGTAATTTAAAATGCATAACGGACGGTTGCACAGGTTGCACTGTGTGCCATTCCAGTCACTACAGGCAGAATGTGACTGTCTGCAGCTGACAGGACAATTGGTAGTGTTGTTGACAGTGAGGATGGTGGTCTCAGGATAGTCTGATATTCATCAGCTGGTAAATTGGGCAGACTAATGGCTAAGAGGTGATGCATTTTGGAGATCTAATGAGGGAAGGATCTCCACAATGAACAGAAGGTTCCTAGGGAGTTCTGCATTATCTGCCTGTAAAGCACATAAGACAACACTTTTACTGTACCTTGGGACATGTGACAGTAATAAATCAAAACAAATCAAATAAAATCAAGAAGGCCTTGGTGTACAAGTCCAGAGATCCCTGAAGCTGTCAGCATAGGTAGATAAGGTGGTGAAGCAGGCATATGGGCTGCTTGTCTTCATTTGCTGGGGCGCAGAATACAGGAGCAAGGAAGACTTGTTAGAACTTTATAAAACATTGGTTAGACAACATATAGATAGGAGATTCACGAGGATGCTGCCTGAGATGGAAAGTCTTGATTATTAGGAGAGGCTGGGTTGGGTTTCCCTGCAGCCAAGGAGACCGGGGGTCTGTGTCAAGTATACATAAATCTGAGAGTTGTGGACAGCCTAGATCATGAGAATCTTTTCCCCATAGCAGACAAGTCTAAGACCACAGGGCATAAATTTAAGGTAAGGAATAAGTGATTTACAGGAAATGTAAAGAAAACAAAATTCACCCAGAGAATGGTAGAACATGGACGGCACCGGCTGAAAGGGTGGTGAAGGCAGATTCTCTCACAACGTTTCAGAAGCATCTGGATGAACACTTAAAATGCCAGCGCATAGTAGTCTATGGACCAAATGCAGGTAAATGAGATTAGTGTAGTTTGGTATTTGGTGGTCGGTGGTCGGCACAGTCATGGTGGGCTGAAGGGCCTGTTTTTATGGGCCAAAGGCAGTTTTATGGAGTTAGGTACAGACCAGCACTGAGTGGTGGATCAGGCTTGAGGAACTGAATGGCCTACCTCTGTTCCGATAAGATGATGAGGGGCACGGACAGGATGGATAGAACACATCTGTTCCTTTTAATTGAAGCGTCAGTGGGGCATAATTTCAAGGTGAAAGACAGGAAATTCAGGGAATTCAATGAACTTTATTCTTTTCACTCAGATGGTGGTGGGTATTCAGAATGTATTACGTGGGAGGGTAATTGAAGCAGGCAACCTCACAACCTTTAAAAAAGTACTTGAATGAGCACTTGAAATGTCATAACTTTTAAGACTATGGATCAAGTGGGCTGGAAAGTGGGATTAATGTAGGTCAAGTAGTTTTGTTGGTGCAGATTCGATGGATCAAAGTGCCTCTGCAAAACGGTATAAGTCTACGACTCCATAATTTCTGATGGTAAGAGGTACTGAGGGAAGACGAAACTGGTAAGTCAACAGCGTATAGTTGGGTGACAGGCAATGACAGAAACCTCAGAGATTCAGCAAACAAACACCGAGATATTAAACAAATGAAGTGAGGCTATGGCAGAACTGATCAAGGAAGTCAGAGGTAAAACACAGCATTGGAGGATATGGATTCAGATCCACAGTAAAGGAATTCCAGCAGCCCCCAGAGACATGTATCCTCTCACAGATCACTGGCATGGTACCAAAAAGCTCAAAATTGTAGAAGAATGGTCAAAACTACTCACCATTCAAACAATTTCACTGTGTCTACAATTTGAAAATCTTCCGCTGAAGCCTGCACCTGTAAAAATATCAGAAACACTGAAGTCAGAAAAATCCCACATCTGATAAAATACCTGTGGAGCGGTTGATGTTATTATGCGATTGTCAGTGTGTGACGACATCACACTCACAAACACAGAGCGTCTGGGTCTATGCAAACCAGTGATCACGCACACATTATGAAGGATTGGAGGGTCCCTGGGAGGTTGGAAAAGGGTTTTATCAGAAGGTTTGAGAGATCAGGGATTTTAGTTGCAATATTACATTCAAGAAACTGATTGCACAAGGGGAACAAAAGACAGGTACGGGTAATAGAGGTCTACAAGCATAGAGAGGGGCCTTTTAGCCCGTCAAGGCTGTGCCACTCAGAAACAACCTATTCTCCCATTTTTCAGCACTGGCCCAGAATCTTTAGCACTGCACATGCACATCCAAATACTTCTTCAATATTATGACTGTTCCTGACCCAACTATCTTCATAAGGCAGCAAATTCCAGATTCCCACCACCCTCTAGATGAAAAGCATTTTCCTCACATCCCTCCCAAAACCTCTAGTCCTGACCTTTAAATCTATGCACCCTGGTCACTGATCCCTCCACCAAGGGGAGAAGTTTTTTTCCTGTCTACTCTATCTGTAGAAATATAGAAAATCAGAGCAGGAGGGAGCCATTTGACCCTTCAAGCCTCCTGTGCTAATCAGTATGATCATGGCTGATCATCCAACTCAAACAGCATGTTCTCGCTCCTTTCCCTGCACCCCAAGCCCACCCACCCATATTCTTTGATTCCTTCAGCCAAGCTCCTTCTTGAAATCACACAATGTTTGGGCCTTGACTGCTTTCTGTGGTAGCAAATTCAACAGGTTCACCACTCAGTGTGAAGAAATTCCTCCTTATCTTAGACCTAAATGGTTTACCCTTAGTCTGCGATCTCTGGGTCTGGACTCCCCAACATCGGGAACAACCTTCCTGCATCAACCTTTATCTTGTTCTGTTAGGATTTTACGTTTCTATGAGATCCCCCTCCCTCATTCTTCTGAGCTCCAGCAGATATAACCCTCACCAATTCAACCTCTCAGACATCAGTTCCATCATCCAGGAATCAGCCCGGTAAAGCTTCACAAGAATATCCTTCATCAAATAAGGAGACTAAAAGTCACATTTATCTACATTACATGGCTTGTCCAAATCACACTGAAGCATCTCTGCATCTTCCTCACAGCTTACCCTCCCACACAGCTTTGTGTCATTTGGAGATATTACATTTAGCGCCCCTCATTCAATACATTAATACATTTGGTGAAAGCAGGGGTCCTAGCACTCATTCCTGGCTGCAAGGGGATCAGGGCTGGGAACTAAATCTCCAAGGATATACACCCTATCAATAGGACAGGATGGGGTACCCTTTAAAACCAGCCAGGATCACAAAAAGAGCAATAACAGGGAGAAAATGAAATATGAGAGTAAACTAGCTAGTAAGGTAAAAGAAGATTGCAAGAGATTTTTAAGATATCTAAAAAAAAGAGAGAGAGGCAAGAGTGGACATTGGATGCTGGAGAATGAGGCTGCAGAATTAGTTGTGAGGGACAAAGAAATGGTCAACAAACTAGGTAGGTACTTTGCATCAGTTTCAGAGTGGAAGACCACAAGCAACATACCAGAACTTCAAGACAGTCAGGGGGCAGAAGTGGGTCTCATGGCCATCACTAAGGAGAAGGTGCTGGGGAAGTTGAAAAGTCTGAAGATGGATAAATCACACAGACTGAATAGACAACACCACAGAGTTTTGAAGGAGATAACTGAGTGGATTGTAGAAGCATTGGTGGTGATCTTTCAGGAATCACTGGAGGTCATGCCTGACAAATCTGTTAGAATTCTTTGAGGAGGTAGTGACCAAAGTGAACAAAGGAGAACCAGTGGACATAAGCTATTTGGATTTCTAAAAGGCTTTGACAAGGTGCTGCACAGGAGGCTGCTAATTAAGATAAAAACTCACGGTATTAGGGACAAGGTACTGGGACGGACAGAAGGATTGGCTGACTGCCAGAAGGCAGAGAGTAGGGTCACTTTCAAGATAGCAGCTGGTAACTAGTGGTATTCCACAGTGGTCAGTGCTGGGACCACAACTACTCACGTCACACATTAATGATCTGGAGGAAGGAACTCAGGACATTGCTGCTAAGATTACAGAAGACACAAAGATAGGTAGAGGGATAGGTAGTATTGAGGAAGCAGGCAGGCTGCAGAAGAACTGGGACAGGCTTGGAGAATGGGCAAATAAGTGGCAGATGGAATACAATGTGGCAAAGTGTGAGATTATACGTTTTAGTAGGAAGGTCAGAGAACTAGACTATTTTCTAAGCGAGAAATGGCTTTGAAAATCTGAAGCACAAGGTAACTTGTCAGTCCTGTTGAGGATTCTGTTAAGGTGAACATGCAGGTTCAGTTGGCGGTTAGGAGGGCAAAAGCAATGTTGGCATTCATTTCAAGAGGACTAGAACACAACAACAGAAATGTACTGCTGAAGCTAGGTATGGCTCTGGTCAGACCACATTTGAAATACTGTGAGCAGTTTTAGGCCCTAATTCGAAGGAAAGATGTGCTGGCATTGGAGGGGGTCCACAGGATGCTTACAAGAATGAACCTGGGGATGAAGGGCTTGTCATATGAGGAGCAGTTGAGGACTCTAGGTCTGTATTAGATGGAGTTTAAAAGAATGAGTCGGGATCTGACTGAAACTTAGAGAATACTGAGAGACCTGCATACAGTGGACTTGGAGAAGATGATTCCACTAGTAGGAGATACGAGAACCCAAGGGCACAGCTTCAGGGTGAAGGGATGACCCTTTAGAACTGAGATGAGGAGGAATTTCTTCAGCCAGAGGGTGTGAATCTGTGGAACTCATTGCAGCAGAGGGCTGTGGAGGCAAAGTCGGTGAGTGTATTTAAGATGCAGATAGATAGGTTCTTGATTAGTAAGAGGATCAGGGATTAAAAGGATATGGCAGGAGAATGGAATTGAGAAACATATAAGCCATGATTAAATGGCAGAACAGACTCAATGACACGAATCGCCTAATTCTGTTCCTGCATTTTATTGTCTTACGGTACCCCACTCCCATTCAGCTGAAGACTCGTTTGTTTCTACCTGCAAGTAGTCTTCTATCCATCTCAATAGACTACACCAACCCCAATCGCTTATTATATCTTCTGTTGGAATTTATCAAAAGCCTTGTCAAAGAAACTCTCCCTCATCGACTCTATTATTTAATTCCTTGAAGAATTCCAAGAGATTTGCTAAGTATGATTTCCCTTTTGTAAATCCATGCTGACTCTGTCCAACCCAGTCACTGTTTTCCAAGTGCTCTGTTATTAAATATTTTATAAAATATCAAAACACTACAGAAAAGTCAAAAGGGAATGAAACTGGACAGAGCACCAAGCATCAACCCAGGCAGCAGAACCAACAACGGCACACCTACCCTTATCTGTCCTATCAAGGCCTCCTTACTGGAAACTTGGAACGATGTCACAGTTCCTTTATTGTTGGTGGGTCAAAATCCTGGGAAATGTGTTGGTTTAATGGTATCAGTGCTGGACTATTAATTCAGAGATCCAGGGAATGTTCTGGGAATCCAGGTTCAAATTTGCCATGCCCCTCATAATTTGTATATCTCAATCATGCCCCTCTCAATCTCCTCTCCAAAGAGAACAATCCTAGTCTATCCAACCTTTTTTCAGAACTAAAACTCTCCAACTCAGACAACATTCTGGTAAATCTCCTCTGCCCTCTTTCCAGTGCAATCACATCCCTTCTATTATGTGGAATCCAGAACTGGTCTAGCTGTGGCCGGACCAACTGTATATGCAGTTCCAGAATAACCTCCCTGCTCCTAAACTCTATGCCTCAGCTAATAAAGAAATTGTCTCATATGCCTTTTAAGCACTTTATCTACCTGTCCTCTTACCTTAAGGGATGGGCGGACATGCACACCAAGGTCCCTCTGATCCTCAGCCCTACATTGTTCATCATGGATTCCAATGACTCATTTGCCCTGTCCAATTGCATCATCTCACACTTACCTGGATTGAATTCCAATTGCTGCTGATCAGCCCATCTGACCAGCCCGACTACACTCTCCTATAATCTCAGAACATAAGAACTAGGAGATGGAGCAATTCAGCCATTTCATAAAACTGTGGCTGGTATCATCCCACCTCACTTGCATTTTCCAGCCTGCTGCCCATAAACCTTCAACCCATTACTAATTACTATTTAAATTACATCATAAATTTACTCAATATCGCAGCATTCACTCTATTCTGGGAACGTGAATTCCACAGATTCAGAATCTTCTGAGAGAATTCATTTCTCCTCATCAGTGTTAAAATGTGCCAAACCTTATCCTAAAACTATAACCTCTTATTACAGATTGTCCCACATAACAAAACATCCTTTCTACTTTGTCAATTGTCTTCAGCATATCATATGACTCAGTTAGATAGTTTCTGAGGCTTAAAAGAATGAGAAGTATCGGTCTAAATTGCACAACGTCTCTTCATAAGAGAAGGCCTGTGAACTTATTGATCAAACCCCCAACATTCATTCTGAATCATTTATTCAAACCAGAAACAGGAAGGGCCACAACACTGATCCCTGTGGAGCCCCGAAAGGACACAGGCTTCCAGTCACAAAATCATGCTTCAAATATCACCATTTGCTCCTTACCACTCAGCCAATTCTGGATCTAATCAGCCAAATTTCCTTAGTTATTAAGGGCTCTTCACTTGCCTATCAGTCTTCTATGTGGGACTTTATCAAAAGTCTCTGTGAAGTCCAAGTGGACTATGTCGAATGCATTGTCCTCATCTACACACCTGGTTGCCTCTTCAAAAAAAATCCAGTTGGTCATACGTGACCTCTACTTAACAAAATCATGCTGACTGTTCTTGACCAATTCCTTCCTCTCCACATGTAGATTAATTCTCTCCCTCAGAAATACTTCTAATAGTTTCCTCACCACTGAGGTGAGACTGACTAGCCTGAAATTTCATAATTTATCTTTTGTTCCCTTCTTGAGTAACAATATCATATTAGCTGACTTCTCTCCTATGGTCAGAAAGCAATTACAAGTTATTGCCGGTGTCTGTGCTATTTCTGCTCTTGCCTCACTCAACAATCTGAGATACATTTCGTCTGGCCTTGGAGATTTCTGCTTTTATGCCTGCCAGACAAATCAGATCTCTCCTTCTATCTAATCTGTTTTAAATATATCACAGTCCTTCTTCCTGATTTCTAAATCTATGTCATCCCTGTCACTGGGAATACCAACATAAAGTATTTGTTTCAATCCCGACCTACATCCCCCGGCGCCACACACAGATTACCAGTTTGGTCCATAAAAAGACCCTCCTCTTTCCCTGGTTATCCTTTAATTATTTAGTTTTGTCAAATAACTTAGTACTTCCCTTTATTTTTCCTGTCATTATCTTTTTAAGCCTGTTTTTTACTCTAATTTGCTTTTTACATTTACCCCTACTCATTCTGTAGTTCTCTAGGGCTTCTGTTGTTTTGAACCTTCAGTACCTGCCAAATGCCTCAATTTTCTTTTCTTCATCCAATCTGTATTTCCAAGGTTCACAAGATTTGTTGATCCCACCCTTTGACTTTATTAGAACTCTCCCAACTTCCATCTTGAATGTACCCCACTGCTCTGACACACATTTACCAAAAAGTATTTGCTCCCAGTCCACTCTAGCCAAATCATATTTGATCTTCTTAAAATCCACCTTCTGCCAGTTTACAACTTTGATTCCATGCCCATTCTTGTCCTTTTCCATAACAATCTTGAATCTAACGGATTTACGATTGCAGTCTGTAAATTATTCCACCACTGACATTTCAACCACTTGCTTGGCTTCACTAAGTAAAATTAAGTCTAGTAGCACTTCTTCTCTTGTGGTTTTCTGCATAGTGGCTTAAAAAGCTATTCTGGATGTTTGCTAAGTATTCTGCATGTTTGCTAAGTATTCTGCTTCCTCTAAACCTTTCACACTATCACTACCCCAGTTAATATTGGGATTGATCTTCCTCTTCTGTTGCTACTGAGCCTCGTCAATAGAATCAGAGAAAATAGGAGCAGTAGACCATTCAGCTCTTTCAGACAGCTTCACCATTCAATATGATCATGGCCAATTATGCAAGTCAGTACCCTGTTCCTTTTGTCTCTTTGATCATTTTAGTTTGATATTTTGGCCTCAACTGCACCACTTTCTGGGTGAAGACATTTAAGCTCATCTTTATTCTAACTCTGCATTCTTAGACTGTGAACCTTGGCATGGACTCCCTGTTCATTACGAACATCCTTCCTGCGTGGTCCTGTTAGAATTTTATAGTATCTGTGAGATGACCCCTCATTCTTTTGAACCTCAGTAAAAAAAAAAGTCCTAAACAATCCAGTCAAACATCAAACATTAGCCCTGCCATGCCAGGAAAGAGCCTGGTAAACTTTCGCTTCACTCCATCCATAGACATCCTTCCTCAGGTTTTGGAGAAAACTGCACACAATACTCCAAGTATGATCTCACAGAGGCCCTATACAATTGCAAGATATTCCTGCTTCTGTATTCGAATCCTTTCACTGTGAAGGCCAACATACCATTTGCTTTCCTCACTGTACATGCCTGCTGGTATCCAAAACAACAAAACAGAAGTACAGCACAGGAAGAGGCCGCCAAGCCTATGCCAATCTTCATGCTCTAACTACATTAAAATAAACAAACCTTCTGACCTCATGGAGTCCGTATCTCTCCATTCCCTCCCTATTCATATAACCATCCAGCTGCCTCTTAAATGTCGCCAATGTGCCTGCTTCCAACACCTCTTCTGGCAGTGCATTCCAGGCTCCTACCACTCTCTGCACGAAAAGCTTCCCTCGCACATCTCCCTTAAACTTTCCCCCTCTCACCTTGAACCTGTGCCCCATGTAATTGAAACTTCAAACCCGGAAAAAAGCCTCTGACTAACCACGCTATCTATGCATCTGATAATTTTGTAGGCCTCTATCAGGTCTCCTTTCAGCCACCGTCTTTGCAGTG
>NC_063378.1:798075-803490 GCF_021869965.1 Rhincodon typus | reverse complement strand
ATTTACATATTTATAGAAACTTTTGCTGCCTGTTTTTATATTCTGAGCTAGTTTACTCTCATAATCTATCTTACTTCTCTTTATAACTTTTTTTGTGGTTTTCTGTTGGCCTTTAAAGATTTCCCAGTCTACTAGTTTCCCACTACTCTTTGCTTTTTTGTATGTGTTTTTTTTCAATCTGATACTTTCCTTTATTTCCTTAGACATCCATGGCTGGCTCTCTCTTTTCCTACAGTTCTTCCTCATCACTGGAATATACTTCTGCTGAGCACTGTGAAAAATGGTTTGAAAGTCCTCCACTGTTCCTCAATTGACCCACCATAAAGTTTTTGCTCCCATTCTACCTTAGCTAACTCCTCCCTTTGTTTAAGCACAGGACATAGGTACTGGATTTAACCTTCTCACGTTCCATCTGTATTTTAAATTCGACCATACTGTGATCGCTCCTTCCGAGAGGATCCCTAACTGTGAGATCATTAATTATTCCTGTATCATTTCACAGGACTAGATCTAGGATAGCTTGCTCCCTCATAGGTTCCATTACATATTATTCAAGGAAATTATCGCGGATGCATTCTATGAACCCCTCCTCAAGGCTGCCATGACCGACCTGGTTTGACCAATCGATATGTAGATTAAAATCCCCCATGATAATTGCTGTACCATTTTTACATGCATTAGCTATTTCTATGTTTATTGCCCACCCCACCACGATGTCATTATTTGGTGGCCTACAGACCACACCTATCAGTGACTTCTTCTCCCTGCTATTCCTAATTTCCACCCAAATGGATTCAATGTTTTGTTCAGTCGAACCTATATCATCTCTCACTACCGCCCTGATATCATCTTTAAAAATCAGAGCAATACCACCTCCCTTACCTTCCTGTCTGTCCTTCCGTATAGTTTGATACCCCTGGATATTTAACTCCCAGTCATGACCATTCTGTAACCATGTCTCTGTAATGGCCACTAAATCATACCCATTTGCCACGATTTGCACTTTGTTTCGAATGCTCCGAGCATTCAGATAGAGTACCCTTATGCCAGTTTTTGCACCTTCTTTTTGGGTCCTATTACCTCCATTACTAACAGCTCGAGTTCTCCTTCCCTTTAACATTTTTCCTAATTTTCAATGGAGTTGAAGCTTCCTCGTCACCTGCTAACCTGTTGCTTTGCCTTACATTAATTGTTATTCTCCCTCTACGCTCACTTCTCCCTTCCCCCCTACTTCCTAGTTTAAAGTCCTATTAACCACCCTATTTACCCTTTTCGCCAGAACACTGGACCCGGCCCTGTTCAGGTGGAGTCCATCCCAGCAGTATAGATCCCTCCTGTCCCAGAACTGATGCCAGTGCCCCATGAAAAGGAAACCGTCTTTCCCACACCACTCTTTTAGCCACGTGTTTACTTCCCTGATCCTCGCCTCCCTATGCCAATTTGCACGTGGCTCGGGCAGCAATCCAGAGATTATGACCCTCGAAGACCTGTTTTTTAATTTTGTTCCTAGCTTTTCATAATCCCGAAACAGGTCTTTTTTCTTAGTTCTGCCTATGTTGTTGGCACCTACGTGGACCACAACAACTGGATCCTCCCCCTCCCTCTCTAGTATCCTCTCAAGCCGGTCAGAGGTGTCTCGCACCCTGGCACCGGGCAGGCAACACACCATGTGGGATTTTCTATCCTGCTCACAAAAGATACTGTCTATCCCCCTGATGATGGAATCCCCTACAACTACAATCTGTCTTTTTGCTCCCCCCTCTTGAATGGCCTCCTGGACCATGGTCAGTTGATTCATCCTTCCTGCAGCCCTGTTCCTCATCCACGCAGGGAGCAAGTGCCTCATACCTGTAGGACAATGTCAAGGGCTGCGGCTCCTGTGTTCCTGTCTGCAGGGTCTCTCTACCTGCCTCGCTCACAGTCACACACTGCTGTCCCTGCCCACCGATCGAATTAACATTAGTTAATCTACCAGGTGTGACTGCCTCCTGGAACACAGCATCCTGGTATTTCTCCCACTCCCGGATGTGCCACAGTGTTTGGAGTTCAGATTCCAGCTCATCAATTTTGAGCCGGAGCTCCTCAAGCAGCCAACACTTGCTGCAGATGTGGTCACCGCCGTTCTCAATGGGATCAGCTAACTCCCACATCATACAGCTACAACACATCACCTGGCCTGCCATCTCTACTTAGTTAATTATTTAAAATTAATTAGTTTTTTTTAGTTTTGCAGTGTTCTCTGCACCAGTAAGTTTAGTTAACTCCCAAATTTATCGGGTGGAAGCTTACCTTCTCAGGCTGCCCTTGCGCTTTCTCCCGGACTCCCGCCGCTGAAACAACTGAAAGGTTGGTGAGATATGACCTTCCCAATCAATTGTCATTCAGATAATAAACTGGCTGTTTTTGCTACAAAATGAAAAACCTCAAATTTATCCACATTATATTTTTTTGTCCGCTCAACTATGTATTTGTCCACTCAATTTGCTCAGATCACAAATTCGCTTGATGGACAAGTTGTCCCCATTCTGAGCAATTGGTGGCAAATTCCTCCCAGTTATGAATATTATTGCCCCAAATCATGGCGGCACCGCATGCGCACTCCTCCAACCATACCCCCACGTCGCCATGACTTACTCCGCACATGTTCCAATCAAATACCTTCTGCTCCTGCGTATGTTTTCCTATTCTATGAATAAGGGACATTCACCACCCCCTAGCATTCTGGCTAACCAAGCAGCCATTGCTTGCTCGACTTACGGTATTCTTGTTGTGGGGTTCGGATAGCTCAGTTGGTTGGACCACCTTCAGTTCTATTCTTTTTCTTAGCTAAGTTCCCTTATACAACAAACGCACACATATTGACAGTATTCCAAATGTGGTCTGATGTAGTATAGTTGAGACTTGTATATTTGCGCAGGACATGCCTATATTCAGACTCATTCCATTTGAAACGAAGGCCAATATTCCATTTCCTTTCCCTACTGTCCCCTAAACCTGTATGCTAGCTTTTTGTGATCGTGGGCAAAGTGTCTAAATCACCTCTGTCCTTTTGCTGTCTGTAGTCTTTCTCCAACTGAATAATATTCAGCTCTATTCTTGTTAGCATTCTGCATAGCCTTACATTATCTACACGTGTGAAATACGGAATCACAACAACGTCAATGCTGAAAACCATAAAAGATTTCAACAACCTCAGTGCTGAAAGACTACCCTAACAATTACAATGATGAAATACAACAACAACCATAATGCTGAAATGCAATAACAAATTCAACAACAACCTCAATTGGGAGAAACAGTATCCATTCCAACAAGATCAAAGCTAAAATACATCAGCAAATTCAGTGCTGAAATAAACAAACACAACAATCCCAACATGAAAACACAACAAGAAGTTCAGCAACAACTTCCATCCACAGAACAAATTCAACAAACTGGATGCAGAAGTGCTACATCTTCAATAAAAGCCTCACTATTGCAACACAAATGATGAAATGCAACATTTATAATGAATAAAAAGAAAAAATTGACAATCACATTCTAAGAATACAACAAATTCAGCAATAACCTCCAATGCAGATGAGCAACAACAGTCTGAACTGTAATCTCAAGGCTGAAATAAAATAACAATAACCTCAATGCCGAAATAAAACAATAACCTTGATGTTGAAATACAGCAACTATGATATTGAAATACAATAAAAGTTCAACAGCATAAATGCTGTGAAAAAGAACCCTTTTAATTCAACACATAACCTCAATGCTGAAAAAACAAACAAATTAATCCAGTCTTCTGAATCACCAGTAAATTCAAACTGAAAAATTGTTAGTAACCTGCATTTAATATGGAATGTATTTCAGTCAGTCATCCTTCCTCATACACACCATTGAGCTCGTACTGATGAGAGGCTGTTCACCAGCTCCATGGTGGAATGGTTTCACTCTTTCTGACAACCTCCATTCATGATTAATAGTGGTGAGCCACAGAATCAAATACCTAATTTCAAATCACGAACAAAAACAAAGTTGCTGGAAAAGCTCAGCAGGTCTGGCAGTTTCTGTGAGGAAAATAATCAGAGTTAACATTTCGGGTCCAGTGACCCTTCCTTGAACTGTTCTGCCACAGAAATTCGTTGAGACGAAAACAAAGAAGGTTTTGAACCAGGATTTATCCCTTGTATTAGGAATGAAAGGGATCAAAAGATTTTGGAAGAAAGTGGAACAGTGGTAAAGTTGGATGATGAACCATGTTCATACTGAATGATGCCACAGACTCAAAGTGCCTAATGTTCTACTCCTGCTACCATTTTATGGGATAGGACAGGGATGGAGGGATCACTTCTTGTGTGGAATGAATTTCCTGAGGAAGTGGTCATACGGGCACAATTACAACGGTTAAAAGACACTTAGATAAGTATATAAATAGGAAAGGTTTGGAGGGATATAGGCCAGGAGCAGGCAGGTGGAATTAGTTTAGTTTAGTTTGGGATTATGTTCGACATGGACTGGTTGAACTGAAGGCTCTGTTTCTGTGCTGCACGACTCGACAACACTCTCCATGTTTGTGAATATCCACAGAACAAGAATGGCAGTGCACAGGCATACTGCGGGAAGAGTATGGAGCATGCGCAGAACGCATCAATGATTGAGGTGGACGTTTCTTTTGCAGCTCGGAAAAAATTTCTGATAACGTCGGACGAAGAGGTGCAAAAAACAGGCAGCTAAACAGATACGTTTCGAAAGCATGTTAGGTAAGCCGTAAACACGAACACGATCTTGTGCTGCCGCTGTTTCGCGCCGCTCCCGTTGTTTAGAGCTGGGTTCACGACCGCCAAATGGCGCAGCGGCCATGTTCATTCTGGGCATCATTTAGCACTGCGCATGGTTCCGCCATCTTTGTAGGGGGCAATGTTCCGCACTGGGCGGAGTTTGCCACCAATCACTGCGAAACAGGACAAATTATTCACACAACACAGTGTGGAGCTGGAGGAACACAGCAGGTCCGTTAGCATCAGAGGAGCAGGAAAGTTGACGTTTCGGGTCGGAAACATTCTTCAAAAAAGCCAATCAGAGATAGTAGGAACTGCAGATGCTGGAGAATCCGAGACAACAAGGTGTAGAGCTGGATGAACACAGCAGGCCAAGCAGCATCATAGGAGCAGAAAGGCTGACGTTTCGGGCCTAGACCCTTCATCAGAAAAGGGGGAGGGGAAGGGGGTTTTGAAATAAATAGGGAGAGAGTGGGAGGCGGATAGAAGAGGGATAGAGGAGAGGATAGGTGGAGAAGAAACAAACAGGTCGAAGAGGCGGGGATGGGGCCAGTAAAGTTGAGTGTAGGTAGGGAGTTAGGAAGGGGATAGGTCAGTCCAGGGAGGACGGACAGGTCAAGGGGGCGGGATGAGGTTGGTCGGTAGG
>NC_063378.1:784315-797975 GCF_021869965.1 Rhincodon typus | reverse complement strand
CAACCTTCGGGTGGCATCGTTGTGGCACTGCAGGAGGCCCAGGATGGTTCCGCTGTACCCGGTGTGGCCTCCTCTACATCGGGGAAACCAAGCGGAGACTCGGGGACCGCTTTGCAGAACACCTACGCTCGGTTCGCAACAAACAACTGCACCTCCCAGTCGCGAACCATTTCAACTCCCCCTCCCATTCCTCAGACGACATGTCCATCCTGGGCCTCCTGCAGTGCCACAACGATGCCACCCGAAGGTTGCAGGAACAGCAACTCCTATTCCGCTTGGGAACCCTGCAGCCCAATGGTATCAATGTGGATTTCACAAGTTTCAAAATCTCCCCTCCCCCCACCGCATCCCAAAACCAGTCCAGCTCGTCCCTGCCTCCCTAACCTGTTCTTCCTCCCACCTATCCCCTCCTCCCACTTCAAGCCGCACCTCCATCTCCTACCGACCAACCTCATCCCGCCCCCTTGACCTGTCCGTCCTCCCTTGACTGACCTATCCCCTTCCTAACTCCCTACCTACACTCACCTTTCCTGGCCCCATCCCCGCCTCTTCGACCTGTTTGTTTCTTCTCCACCTATCTTCTCCTCTATCCCTCTTCTATCCGCCTCCCACTCTCTCCCTATTTATTTCAAAACCCCCTTCCCCTCCCCCTTTTCTGATGAAGGGTCTAGGCCCGAAACGTCAGCCTCTCTGCTCCTATGATGCTGCTTGGCCTGCTGTGTTCAAAAAAGCCAGTTGCTTTAGCCTTTGAAGCTCAGTGTCTCATTGACGAGACACAGCAGCAGCTGAAAGTGATGGAGTTTGGTTTTTAGAGCCTCGTACAAGAGAAGAGTAAGGGAGAGAGAGATAGTAGGAATTGCAGATGCTGGAGAATCCAAGACAACAAGGTGCAGAGCTGGATGAACACAGCAGGCCAAGCAGCATCATAGGAGCAGAAAGGCTGACGTTATGGGCCTAGACCCTTCATCAGAAATGGGGGAGGGGAAGGGGGTTCTGAAATAAGTAGGGAGAGCGGGGGAGGCGGATAGAAGGTGGATAGAGGAGAGGATAGGTGGAGAGGAAACAGGCAGGTCAAAGAGGCGGGGATGGAGCCAGTAAAGGTGAGTGTAGGTGGGGAGTTAGGGAGGGGATAGGTCAGTCCAGGGAGGATGGACAGGTCAAGGGGGCGGGATGAGGTTAGTAGGTAGGAGATGGGGGGTCGGGAGGAGGTTAGAGGAGAAGATAGGTGGAGAAGAAACAAACAGGTCGAAGAGGCGGGGATGGGGCCAGGAAAGGTGAGTGTAGGTAGGGAGTTAGGGAGGGGATAGGTCAGTCCAGGGAGGATGGACAGGTAAAGGGGGCGGGATGAGGTTAGTAGGTAGGAGATGGGGGTGCGGCATGAGGTGGGAGGAGGGGATAGGTGGGAGGAAGAACAGGTTAGGGAGGCAGGGACAAACTGGACTGGTTTTGGGATGCGGTAGGGGGAGGGGAGATTTTGAAGCTTGTGAAATCCACATTGATACCATTGGGCTGCAGGGTTCCCAAGCGGAATATGTTCCTGCAACCTTTGGGTGGCATCGTTGTGGCACTGCAGGAGGCCCAGGATGGACATGTCATCTGAGGAATGGGATGGGGAGTTGAAATGGTTCGCGACTGGGAGGTGCAGTTGTTTATTGCGAACCGAGCGTAGGTGTTCTGCAAAGTGGTCCCCGAGCCTCCGCTTGGTTTCCCCGATGTAGAGGAGGCCACAACGGGTACAGCGGATGCAGTATACCACATTGGCAGATGTGCAGGTGAACATCTGCTTGATGTGGAAAGTCTTCTTGGGGCCTGGGATAGGGGTGAGGGAGGAGGTATGGGGGCAGGTGTAGCAATTCCTGCGGTTGCAGGGAAAAGTGCCGGGTGTGGAGCGGACAAGGGAGACATGGAGAGAGTGGTCCCTCCAGAAAGCAGATAGGGGTGGGGAGGGAAAGATGTCTTTGGTGGTGGGGTCGGATTGCAGATGGCGGAAGTGTCAGAGGATGATGCGTTGGATCCGGAGTTTGGTGGGGTGGTACATGAGGACGAGGGGGATTCTTTTTTGGTTCTTATTGCGGGGACGGGGTGTGAGGGATGAGTTGTGGGAAATGTGGGAGACACGGTTGAGGGCGTTCTCGACCACTGAGGGGGGGAAGTTGCGGTCCTTGAAAAACGAGGACAACTGAGATGTACGAGAGTGGAATGCCTCATCCTGGGAGCAGATGCGGCGGAGGCGAAGGAATTGGGAATAGGGGATGGCACTTTTGCAGGAAGGTGGGTGGGAGGAAGTGTATTCTAGGTAGCTGTGGGAGTCGGTGGGCTTGAAATGGATATCTGTTTCTAGTGGTTGCCCGAGATGGAGACAGAGAGGTCCAGGAAGGAGAGAGAGGTATTAGAGATGGTCCAGGTGAACGTAAGGTTGGGGTGGAAGGTGTTGGTGAAGTGGATGAACTGTTCGAGCTCCTCGTGGGAGCACGAGGCGGCGCCAATATAGTCATCAATGTAACGGAGAAAGAGGTGGGGTTTAGGGCCAATGTAGGTATGGAAGAGGGATTGTTCCACATAACCTACAAAGAGGCAGGCGTAGCTTGGACCCATGCGGGGACCCATGGCCACCCCCTTTGTCTGTAGGAAGTGGAGGAATTGAAAGAAAAGTTGTTGAGGGTGAAGACGAGTTCGACTAAGCGGATGAGGGTGTCAGTGGAGGGGGACTGGTCGGGCCTGCAGGACAGGAAGAAGCGGAGGGCCTTTAGGCCATCTGTATGGGGAATGCAGGTGTATAGGGACTAGACGTCCATGGTAAAGATGAGATGTTGGGGACCGGGGAATTGGAAGTTCTGGAGGAGGTGGACGGCGTGGGTGGTGTCACGGACATAGGTAGGGAGTTCCTGGATCAAGGGGGAGAAAATGGAGTAAAGATAGTTGGAGATAAGTTCGGTGAGGCAGGAGCAGGTGGAGACAATGGGTCGACCAGGGCATTCAGGTTTGTGGATTTTGGGAAGGAGATAGAAGCGGATTTCACAAGCTTCAAAATCTCCCCTCCCCCTACCGCATCCCAAAACCAGTCCAGCTCGTCCCCGCCTCCCTAACCTGTTCTTCCTCCCACCTATCCCCTCCTCCCACCTCAAGCCTCACCCCCATCTCCTACCTACTAACCTCATCCCGCCCCCTTGACCTGTCCGTCCTCCCTGGACTGACCTATTTCCTCCCTACCTCCCCACCTACACTCACCTTTACTGGCTCCATCCCCGCCTCTTTGACCTGTCTGTTTCCTCTCCTCCTATCCTCTCCTCTATCCATCTTCTATCCGCCTCCCCCTCTCTCCCTATTTATTTCAGAACCCCCTTCCCCTCCCCCATTTCTGAAGAAGGGTCTAGGCCCGAAACGTCAGCCTTTCTGCTCCTATGATGCTGCTTGGCCTGCTGTGTCCATCCAGCCCTGCACCTTGTTGTCTAGGAGAGTAAGGGAGACTGCTCAAGTAGGTAAGAGCCTATCTGGAATCAAGAGCAGTTTGGGAAATGGGATCCCAAATTGGCTTAGTGACCAAAGACAGAGGGTGATGGTCAAAGTCTGTTTTTGTGACCAGAAACATGTGTTGATTGGCAGACCACAAGGTTTGGTGCTGGGACCCGTGCTGTAATGCACATTAATGCTCTATACATAAAAGTAAGAGGTTTGATTGGCAAATTTACAAGATTACAGGATGATACGATAGGTGGGCTGGTCAACACAATAGCAAGTGAACCTTGGACCAAGAGAAAAGTAGGTCTTTTCTGAACTTCTATTCCGTCCCACTGTCAGAGATGTCATTTTAAACTCATTTTGCAGATTATTAGAAGTTGAGAAACCCAAAGACAATGTTGCGTCAAAATTTGACAGAATCAGTCATTTCACCAGGAACTGGACATTATCACCTTTGAGTGTAAGCATTGCATTTCAGATCATTACTAACCATTGTATGTAATTTCTCCCTCACATCCTCCTGTTTGATTTGTCCAGAATCTAAATGTCTGTACTGTAATCCTTTTAGAATCAGTCAATGGAAGCAACATTTCTTTATCTGCTTTATCTAAACCTATCATAAAGCTGGGCATTTTGTTCAAATCATCCCTCAATATACTTTGCTTGAAGAACAACCCTAGATCCTCCAATATAACCTTTGAAAATGAAAACAAGCAGCAGTGGTCACAGTGGCGAGAAGCCGTGGAAATGTGGAGACTGGGTGTGTCAGCTAGAAACTCACAGTCACAGTGGGGAGAGACGGTTCACCAGGTCTGAGTACGGGAAGGGATTCACTCATTCATCCAAGCTAATTATACACTAGAAGGTTCACAGTGACAAGAGAGACTTTAAATGTTCCGACTATGGAAAGAGCATCAAAAAACCAGTTTACGCTGATGGAGATAACAAGGTGTAGAGCTGGATGAACACAGCAGGCCAAGCAGCATCATAGGAGCAGGAAGGTTGACGTTTCGGGCCTAGACCCTTCTTCAGAAAATGGCTGATGGAGCACAAGCGAGTTCGCACTGGGATCACCATACAGCTGCTCACAGTGTGGGAAGAAAATCCGAGTGTGGGAAGTACTTTAAAATTTTACAGGATCTGAAGTCCCATCAACATTGTCACTCTGATGACAGACCATTCAGGTGCTCTTAGTGTGGGACTGGGTTCAAGAGATCATCTGAGTTCACTGAACAACAGTGAATTCACACTGGGGAGAGACCATTTACCTGTCCTAAGTGTGGGAGAGGACTTACCCGATTATCTATTGTGAAGAAATACCAGCAAGTTCACACTGACGAAAGAACTTTTAAATGGCTAGTCTGCAGCAAGTGCTACAAACTGTCTCACCTCCCTAACCTGTCCTTCCTCCCACCTATCCCCTCCTCCCACCTCAAGCCCCACCCCCATCTCCTACCTACTAGCCTCATCCTGCCCCCTTGACCTATCCCCTCCCTAACTCCCCACCTACACTCACCTTTAGTGGCTCCATCCCCGCTTCTTTGACCTGTCTGTCTCTTCTCCACCTATCTTCTCCTTTATCCATCTTCTATCTGCCTCCCACTCTCTCCCTATTTATTTCAGAACCCCCTTCCCCTCCCCCATTTCTGAAGAAGGGTCTAGGCCCGAAACAGCAGGAAAGCTGACCCTCTGATGCTGCTTGGCCTGCTGTGTTCATCCAGCTCTATACCTTGTTGTGTCTGAGGAACTGATGGTCCATCAACATGTTCTGACAAGAGACCCTTCAGGTGCTCTGAGTGTGGGACTGAGTTCAAGCGATTGCTTAACCTGTTGAGACACTAGCACAATCACACTGGGGAGAGACCATTCCTCTGCTCTGAGTGTGGGAAGGGATTCACTTATTCACCCAGCCTATAGAACCATGAGCAAATTCACACTGGGGAGAGGCCAGTCACCTGCTATAAGTGTGGGAAGGGATTCATTTGTTCACCTGAGCTGAACAAACATCAGCAGATTCACAGTGACGAGAGACCCTTTAAATGCCCAGACTGCAGGAAGTGCTACAAGTGGTTTAAATGTTCCAAGTGTGGAAAGAGCTTTAAAAACCCGTCTCACGCTGACTGAGCACAAGCTAGTTCACGTTGCGGGAACCTAATACACCACTAACATGTTCACACGGACAAGAGATGGTTCAGGTGCTCTCAGTGCCGGACTGGGTTCAGGCGATCATCTGACCTCTCTATACACCAGTCAGTTCACACTGGGGAGAGGCTGTTCAGCTGCTTCGAATGTGGGAAGGAATTTTAAAAATTGTGCAACCTGCTGAGACACCAGCAAGTTCACCAGGAGCAGCAGGGGTTGGAGCTGGCTGTTGCTGCTGATGTTAATCACATCCAGGACTGAGCCATCTACATTCTGACATTCATTCAGTCCGGGTTTATTTCTGATGGCAGGTGCGCCTGTTAGTTTGCAATACCCCATTCCATCTCTCACTCTCGTGTGAATGGATCATTCAACCTGCAATTGTTTTTCATTTTCAATCCACTCAATAAATGTATTGAGCTGAAAGTGAATAAGCCCCATCCAGCAACTCGAGATTGACATGAAGTCATCTGTTCTGTCACTTGAGGAAGAGGCTGTGTCAGCTCTGAATGTAGCTACTCTCATCTGGAGACCTGAGCTCATTGAAAGATATCTTCCTCATAGCTATGAGCTTGTCAGATGTTGAAAGAATTCCTGTTAAGTGATCCTCATGAATTGATCACCTCACACTGTGGTCCCTGCTGTTATGAATACTCAGGCTCCATTCGTGCTGATTTACAGTGAATCACTGACTAACCTGTGGATTCTTTGTTCCTTGTTTCTTGAAGTCTTTGTCTCCATAAGTGCTGAACTGCCAGATAATATATTCACACATCTCGGCACAGAGTCACAGAAACTGGAAATTGTAACCAATAAACAGACTTGTAGTTTGGTACCTTGGTGATTTATTCAGGAGGATTTTTTTTCACTCATTTCAGCAGCTGGAGACATTTGGACTGAAATTGAATGAACATCAGAAAAAAATACCAGCAATAAGCCATTCAGCCCTTTGAGCCTGCTGTGCCATTCAGTTTAATGATAGTAGATCTTCTAGCTCAGATCCATATTCCCACATCCCTTAATTTTCTTCATACCCAAAATTCCATTAATCTCTGTCTTAAATATAATTCACAACAGAATAGCTTCCTGGGGGAGAGAATTCCGCAGATTCCCAACCATCTGATTGAAAATATTCCTCCTCATCTCCATCCAAAATTGTCCGCCCATATCCTGAGATTGAAACCCCCTGTGTCATGGACTCATCAGCAAAGGGAATCACATTCTTAGGATCCATCCTGTTAGTCCCTTTGATAAAATTACATTTCACTTTGATAAACTCTGCTTTCTGCTGGCTGGACAATCTGCTCATCCTAGGATCATGTCTCATGAACATTTGGTATCCCATGGACAACCCTCCTTCTCATCCACACTTCCTTGACCTGACACCACCTGACCATCTTCTTTCGCACCTATCTGGCCCACCCTTCCCACTGACCAATCCCCACAACCCCTACCTGCATCCACCTATCACCATCCCACCTACCTTCCCCCTCCTCCCTCTATTTATTTCCCAGCTCCCTTCCCCCTCCCCAGGCCTGATGAGGGGTCCACGCCCGAAACATCGACACTCCTGCTCCTCTGACGCTGCTTGATCTGCTGTGTTCCTCCAGGTCCACACTGTATTGAGTGAAGAAGCATCATGTCTGAAGGAGGCAAAGGGCTGGGAAAAGGCGGCACCGCCAAGTGCTCCATGATAGCAAGCAGGCATCACGAAAGTAGCCATCCAGCGTCTGGCTCGCCGTGGCGGGGTCAAGCGCATCTCGGGCTTGATCTACGAGGAGAGCTGCGGGGTGCTGAAGGTTTTCCCGGGGAATGTGATCAGGAATGCGGTCACCTGCACTGAACACGCCAAGCGCAAGGCGGTCACTTGCATGGATGTGGTGTACGCTCTGAAACGCCGGGGCTGCGCTCTCTGTGGATTCGGCGCCTGAACAAATCGACCCTTTTCCAGCCAATCCAAAGGCTCTTTGCAGAGCCTCCCAAACCCTCCCATTGCGAGCCGAGACCTGAGAATGGGGTAGGCAGAACACAGGGAGGGTATAACGTCCTGCAACTGGCTGTATCATCTGTAATATATCACATCACAACTTGTAATTCTGCACAGACACTAATGTTACATATTGCAGTATTTGTATCAACCCTTCCAGGAATGTGACTTTGTTCAGTTCTGATTCTGGGTCCCCTGCCGATGTTTTAATGGCGTGTTCTTCCCATCTGCCTGTTACACATAGCGCAGGCAGCAATTACAAACTGTGTACGGCCTCAATATAACCTGAGTGAAATAAAAACCTACGAATGATGTGAGATTCTGTAACTTTGTCAGCGGACACTGCATTAGTAATTAAGATGTTTAAATAGGCCGGGTTGTTTCGATTGATTAATGGCACTTATACGCTAAATTGTTCAGTTACTAGTGGTGTACCTCAAGGATCTGTTTTGGGGCCACTGCTGTTTGTCATTTTTATAAATGACCTGGATGAGGGCGTAGAAGGATGGGTTAGTAAATTTGCGGATGACACCAAAGTCGGTGGAGTTGTGGATAGTGCGGGAGGATGTTGCAGGTTACAGAGGGACATAGATAAGCTGCAGAGCTGGGCTGAGCGGTGGCAAATGGAGTTTAATGCGGAAAAGTGTGAGGTGATTCACTTTGGAAGGAGTAACAGGATTACAGAGTACTGGGCTAATGGTAAGATTCTTGGTAGTGTGGATGAGCAGAGAGATCTCCGTGTCCATGTGCATAGATCACTGAAAGTTGCCACTCAGGCTGATAGCATTGTTAAGAAGGCGTACGGTGTGTTAGGTTTTATTGGTAGAGGGATTGAGTTTCGGAGCCATGAGGTCATGTTGCAGCTGTACAAAACTCTGGTGCGGCCGCACTTGGAGTATTGCATACAGTTCTGGTCACTGCATTATAGGAAGGATGTGGAAGCATTGGAAAGGGTGCAGAGGAGATTTGCCAGGATGTTGCCTGGTATGGAGGGAAGGTCTTATGAGGAAAGGCTGAGGGACTTGAGGCTGATTTCGTTAGCGAGAAGAAGGTTAAGAGGTGACTTAACAGAGACATACAAGATGATCAGAGGATTAGATAGGGTGGACAGTGGGAGCCTTTTTCCTCCGATGGTGGTGGCTAAGCACGAGGGGACATAGCTTTAAATTGAGGGGTGATGGATATAGGACAGATGTCAGAGGTAGGTTCTTTACTGAGAGAGTAGTAAGGGCATAGAATGCCCTACCTGCAAAAGTAGTAGACTCGCCAACTTTAAGGGCATTTAAATGGTCATTGGATAAACATATGGATGATAATAGAATAGTGTAGGTTAGATGGGCTTCAGATTGGTTTCACAGGTCGGCACAACGTCGAGGGCCGAAGGGCCTGTACTGCGCTGTAATGTTCTATGTTCTATGTTCAGTTTCTCTGGGCTGTTTTAAAACCTACACATTTCCCCTGCCTTTTACAGACAGATCAGGTAATTTAATCTCAGCATTTGTTGAAATTGACAAACTGTCATTTCATGTTTATCAATCAGTCTACAATAATTATTTTCCTGTCTTTTCTGAGCCTTCCGGGGCTGTCCCTTTGTGGGTTGAGGGATGGGGCTGTATCCAATCCCAGCTCTAGGGCGGGCTGTCCATTCCCTTTAACTGGCAGCACCACAGTAGTGTCAGCAGTAATAGCAGGTGTGTGTGTGTGTTGTGAAGCGAAGCGAAGCGAATCGAATGCAAATCCACCGGTGGGAATGCTCCTGGCAGCGGCCCGCAAGAGCGTTCCGGCCTCAGGCGGAGTGAAGAAACCTCACCGCTACAGGCCCGCTACGGTGGCTCTGCAGGAAATCGGCCGCTACCAGAAATCCACCAACTGCTGATCTGCAAACTGCCCTTGCAGCGCCTGGTGCGGGAGATCGCTTACGACTTCAAGACCGACCTGCGCTTCCAGAGGTCGGCCGTGATGGCCCTGCAGGAGGCCAGCGAGGCTTACCTGGTGGGGCTGTTTGAGGATACCAACCTGTGTGCCAAGCAAGTCACTATCATGGCCCAAAGACATCCAGCTGGCCCGCCGGATCTGCAAGGACTGTGCCCGGCCCTGCATATTAACCCTGAGAAACACAACGCCTCTTTTCAGAGCCACTAACCTATCTAGAGAGAGCAGTAATTGATAAGGGACATTCGTTTCCTCACTATAAACCCATGATTTGCTCTTGTTGCACTGCGTAATCTAGCTGTTATTAAAGGTACTGAATCTAGCTGAGTCACTTTATTGGGAGTTTTCTATAGACCCCCAATAGTAACAGAGATACCGAGGAACAGATTGGGAGGCAGATTTTGGAAAGGTGCAGAAGTAATAGGTTTGTTGTCATGGGTGACTTCAACTTTCCTAATATAGAGTGGAACCTCCTTAGTGCAAATAGTTTGGGTGAAACAGTTTTTGTCAAGTGTATCCAGGAAGGATTTCTGACTCAGTACTAGACAGGCCGACTAGAGGGGAGGCCATATTGGATTTGGCGCTTGGCAACTAACCAGGCCTGGTGTCAGATCTCTGGGTGGGAGAGCATTTCAGTAATAGTGATCACAACTCCCTGACCTTTACTATAGTCATGGAGAGGCATAGGAGCAGACGGGATGTGATTGTATTTAATTGGGGGAGGGGGAATTACAATGCTATTAGGCAAGAACTGTGGAGCATAAATTGGGATCAGATGTTCTCAGGGAAATGCACGACAGAAATGTGGAGGTTGTTTAGGGAGCAGTTGCTACGAGTACTGGATAGGTTTGTGCCACTGAGGCAAGGAAGGGATGGTAAGGTGAAGGAACCTTGGATGATGAGACATGTGGAACATCTAGTCAAGAGGAGGAAGAAGAAAGCTTACTTAAGGCTGAGGAGCAAGGATTGGACAGGGCTCTAGAGGTCTACAAGGTAGCCAGGAAGGATCTGAAGAATGGACTTAGGAGAGCTAGAAGGAGGTATGAGAAAACCTTGGCGGGTAGGATCAAGGAAAACCCCAAGGTGTTCTATGCTTATGTGAGGAACAAGAGGATGGCCAGCATGAGGGTAGGCCAATCAGGGATAGTGGTGGGAACTTGTGCACAGAGGCGGAGGAGGTAGGAGGGGTCTTTAATGAATACTTTGCTTCAGTATTCACCAGTGAGAGGAACCTTGACGTTTTGTGAGGACAGGATGAAACAGGCTGATATGCTCGAACAGGTTGATGTTAGGAAGGAGGATGTGCTAGAAATTTTGAAAAACGTGAGGATAGACAAGTCCCCTGGGCCAGACGGGATATACCCAGGGTTGCACTGGAAGCGAGGAAGAGATTGCTGCACCTTTAGCAATGATCTTTGCATCCTCACTGTCCACTGGAGTTGTACCAGATGATTGAAGAGTGGCAAATGTTATTCCCTTGTTGAAGAAAGGGAATAGGGATAATCCTGGGAATTACAGACCAGTCAGTCTTACTTCTGTGGTGGGCAAATTATTGGAGAGGATTCTGAAAGATTATTTATGATTATTTGGAAAAACACAGTTTGATTAGAGATAGTCAGTGTGGCTTTGTGAGGAGCAGGTCATGCCTCACAAGCCTTATTGAATTCTTTGAGGATATGACAAGAGACATTGAAGGTCGAGCTGTGGGTGTGGTGTATATGGATTTTAGCAAGGCATTTGATAAGGTTCCCCATGGTAGGATCATTCAGAAAGTTAGGAGGCATTGGATTCAGGGAAATTTGGCTGTCTGGATACAAAATTGGCTGTCCAATGGAAGACAGAGGGTGGTATTATTTGGAAAGTATTCAGCCTGGAGCTCAGTGACCAGTGGTGTTCCGTAGGGATCTGTTCTGGGGCCCCTGCTCTTGGTGATCTTAAGAAATGACTTGGATGAGGAAGTGGAAGGGTGGGTTAGTACGTTGCCGATGACACAAAGGTTGGTGGAGTTGTGGACAGCATGGAGGGCTGTTGTAAGTTGCAACGGGACATTGACAGAATGCAGAGCTAGGCAGAGAAGTAGTAGATGGAATTCAACCCGGAAAAGTGTGAAGTGATTCATTTTGGAAGGTCGAATTTGAGTGCAGAATACAGGGTTAATGGCAGGATTCTTGGCAGTGTGGAGGAACAGAGGGATCTTAGGGTCTACATCCACCAATCTCTCAAAGTTACTACCCAAGCTGATAGGGTTGTTAAGAAGGCATATAATGTGTTGGCTTTCATTGGCAGGGGAATTGAGCTTAAGAGCCACAAGGTTATGCTGCAGCTCTATTAAACCCTAGTTAGACCACACTTGGAATATTGTGTTCAGTTGTGGTCACCTCATTATGGGAAGGATGTGAAAGCTTTAGAGAGGGTGCAGAGGAGATTTACCAGGATGCTGCCTGGACTGGAGGGCAGTCTTTCCTCTTGTGAGGAAAGTTTGAGGAAGCGAGGGTTTTTTTTTCTTTTGGAGCAAAGAAGAATGAGAGGTAACTTGCACAAGATAATGAGAGGCATAGATAGAGTAGATACCCAGAGACTTTTTCCCAGGGTAGAAATGACTGTTTACAAGGGGACATAATTTTAAGGTGATTGGAGGAAGGTATAGGGGAGATGTCAGAGGTAGGTTCTTTTCACAGAGAGTGGTTGGTACATGGAATGAGCTGCCGGCAGTGGTAGTGGAGTCAGATATTTTAGGGACATTTAAGTGACTCTTGGATAGGCACATGGATGATAGTATAATGTAGGGTATGCAGTGTAGTTTGATCTTAGAGTAGGATAATAGGTCAGCACAAAATTGTGGGCCAAAGGGCCTGTACTGTGCTATACTGTTCTGTGTTCTAAGTGCGTAGGGGCTGAAAAATGGAAAAATCGCAGGCAGCGGAGGTGAAGTTATAAATAATACGATCTTAACAGTGACTGCAGAATATATTCTGTAATATAATGTTAAAATTATATACTACTCTAATATTAATGTACTGGTTTATAAATTCCCAATAAAACCCCACTCTGCTCATTGTCTCCCTTGGCATTACTCCAGCTTAATTATGGACATAGCGAAGAAGGAGCATGGAAAATAATTGTATCATCGATAGCCATGGGTGAGGTGCCAGAAGACTGGAGGGTGGCTAATGTGGTGCCATTATTTAAGAAAGGTGGTAAGGAAAAGCTAGGGAGCTATAGACCAGTGAGCTTGGTGTCAGTAGTGGGTAAGTTGTTGGAGGCAATTCTAAGGATAGGATTTACATGTATTTGAAAGGCAAGGACTGATTAGGATTAGTCAATACAACTTTGTGTGTAGAAAATCATGTCTCATAAACTAACAAAATTTTTGAAGTGATAATAAAGGCAAAGCAGTGGACGTTGTCAAAATGAACTTCCACAAAGCGTTCGACACAGTTCCCCATGGTAGACTGGTTAGCAAGGTTAGATCACATGCAATCCAGGGAGAGCGTACCACTTCGATACAAAATTGGCGTGGAAGTAGGAAACACAGGGTAGTGATGGAGGAGGGTTGTTTTCCCTGTAGAGGGCAGTGTATCGGGAGTCTGCATTCAGCTGTCATTGGAGCTTGGAGTGGCAACATCGGTTGCAATTGAGAGCAGCTGGAGCTGGTTGAGGCCTAGAGTCTGGAGGCATTTGAACCTTGGATTTTGCCTTGCTACTGCATTTGGACGCCTGCATTTCTCTTTGAGTTGAATACTACTGCTCTGGGGAGAAGCAGCTGCAGATTGAGGCCTGGGACCTTGGCTGCTGTTGCTCTGAGAAACATGGTGGCCTGCACTTCTATTTGGCCAGTGCCTGGGATGCTTGTTCCTGGAGCTTGGACTACAACCAGTCAGGGGATTCAGGGCTGGACACTAATTGCTTGGGGCCTGAACACTTACAGTGAGCGAGAGATAGTAGGAACTGCAGACGCTGGAGAATCCGAGACAACAAGGTGCAGGGCTGGATGAACACAGCAGGCCAAGCAGCATCATAGGAGCAGAGAGGCTGACGTTTCGGGCCGAGACCCTTCATCAGAAAAGGGGGAGGGGAAGGGGGTTCTGAAATAAATAGGGAGAGAGTGGAAGGCGGATAGAAGATGGATAGAGGAGAGGA
>NC_063378.1:781786-783815 GCF_021869965.1 Rhincodon typus | reverse complement strand
CCTCTCGAAATGAATGCTAACATTGCATTTGCCTTCCTAACTGCCAATTGAATCTGCCTGTTCACCTGAAGAGAATCCTGAACTCTGACTCCCAAGTCCCTTTGTGCTTAAAAATTTGAAAATAGACTATGCTTCAATTTTTCCTACCAAAGTGCGTAACCTCATACTTTCCCACATTGTATTCCATCTGCCACTTCTAGCCTGTCTAAGTCTTTCTGCAATGTCCCTTCTTCCTCAACAGTACCTGCCCCTCCATCTATCATTGTGCAAACTGCAGACTGAGCAACAATGCCCTCAGTTCCTTCGTCCAGATCAGGAATGTATAAAGTGAATAGTCGTGGTCCACTGTGTCAGCATTTCAACATTGTCAACCAGAATCCAATATCAGTGTTCATTGTATATTTGTGAATGCTGGTCATTATTAAAATGGAAAATGCTGTTTCCCAATTATTGGGCAGAGCAAAATGACAAAGAACTCTTTGATGAGCAAAAGTCCCCTGGAGAACTGACAGGGCAAGAGAGGAAGGGCTGATGACCCACAAAGTAGGCTTAAATGAAATTCCACTTAAAACCATGTCTAATTTATTTATTTGTACCATACATTGATACAGGCCCCTGCTCACCTAATGCAGTTTCAGGAATTTACTTCATCAAAAGTTAATGTGGTCCACACTAGACATTAGTTCAATGATTAGCTTTTTATGTTCAGCCAAATCGTTTCATGGAATTGAGAAATGAGCAGAAAGGATTCAAAAGAAGGAATGATGTGCATTGCCAACTACTTGGTCTATTGCTTCATCATCAATTTGTATGGGAAGGTAGATCAATGTTTAACCTTATTGTTGGCATCCAAACTTCACATCAATATTTCCATCTCGAACATGGACATTTCTTCACATTTTAGGACCATTTGTCATTTGCTAAATGGGAAAATCGGTCCTCTGGACTGAAATGTGCTTGGAGTAATACCATCGTAGAGGTCTGCAACACAGTAAAAAAGGTCCCTTCAGCGCATCAAGGATGCATCGGTCAAAATCAACCACCTCTCGATTCTCTAATCCTATTTCCCGGCACTTGGCCCATAGCTCTCGCATCACAAGTGCACGTCTAAATACTCCTTGAATGTGATGAGGGTTTCTGCCTCTCCAACTCTTACAGGCAGTGAGTTCATGATTCCATAACAGACTTTGGGTACAAAAGCTTTTCCTCACCACGCCCCGGTAACATCCTGCCCCTTACCTTCAATCTATTCCACTTCCCCCAGCCTTTGACATTAAGTCCTTGATCAGGGGGGAGATATTTCTTCCTGTCCAACCTATCTATATTCTCTCATGATGTTATATATCATGTTCTAGCCCCACTCAATCTCCTCTTCTCGAAGGAAAACACTGCCAGTGATGTGACAACAATCATTAAGGTCATGATTTAGATAGATACATAAACAGGCAGACAATAGCTGGATACCAATGGTGTGCAGGAAGATGGAATTAGTGTAGAATGGCATCACGGTCAGCATAAACAAAGTGGGCCAAAGGGCCTGTTGCTGTGTTGTACTGTCCCATTATTTCAAGGGGAGTGGGCCTGTAGTTGTGAATAAGATGGCTTCCTTTGATTGAAATATGTATTTTAAGGAGCAAATCCATAGTTTTTTTAATGACTTTGATGAATGTCTTGTAATAGAGGATTAATCAATGCTCCTGACTTCAAGTTGCCTGTAAACAAATAAATGCTTTGCTGGAGGATAACATTTGTGCTCTATCTGCTCCTTAACTTCAGATCCGATTGCAGTACGACTGAGGGATGGAGATGGCCCCTGTTCAGGGAGAGTTGAGATGTATTACAACAACACCTGGGGAGCCATCTGCGATGATAGTTGGGACATCCTTGATGCAAATGTCGTTTGTAAGCAAATTGGATGTGGACCTGCCCAGTCGGCTCCAGGCAAAGCTCACTTTGGACCAGCACAGTCTTCCTTCTGGTTGGATGATGTTGGTTGTAAAGGCACTGAGTGGAATTTGTACCAGTGCCA
>NC_063378.1:780552-781776 GCF_021869965.1 Rhincodon typus | reverse complement strand
TACCATTGCGAGAGATTCTAACATCGACCCTTGACATTCAATGGTGTTGCCCTCGGTGAATCCCCCAACTACCAACATCCTGGATGCTACCACTGAGAGATAATCTAACCATCTCCCATTGATATTCAGTGGCATAACAATAACTTAACCCCATCATGATCAACTTCTGAGGGTTACCATTGAGAAAGAATCTCACGTTTGCCCCCTTGACGTTCAATGGAATTGCTATTTCTGAATTCCCCAATGTCATAATCTTGGGGGTTACCAGCAAGAGAAAATCTAGCAATCACCACCTTGACTTTCAATAGGGTCACCATCACCAAATTTGCGAATATCTATATCATGATGGTTACCATTGAGAGAGATTCTAGTCATTGCCCTCTTCATATTCAGTGATGTTACCATCGCTGAATCCCCCCACTGTCAATATCCTCCGTTCTACAGTTGGGAGGGAATCTAAACATCACCTCTTGATGCTCAATCTGATGAGGGTCTCTGCCTCTCCCACCCTTACAGACAGTGAGTTCCAGATTCCATAACTAATCCCCTTGCTCCCAGCCCTTGACATTGAGACCTCTATCAAGAGGGAACCGTTTCTTCCTGTCCAAACTATCTATGCCCCCTCATCATTTTATGCATCTCAATCATGTTCTATTCCCTCTCAATCTCGTCGGCTTTAAATAAAACAATGCCAGTGATATGACAGCAGACTTTAAGAGAAATATAGACAGATATATAAACAGGTAGGCAATAGCTGGAAACAGATGGTGTGCTGGAAGATGGAATTACTATAGAATGGCATCATGTTCAGCACAGACATGGTGGGCAGGAGTGTCTGTATCTATGTTGACTGTGCCATTGATTCAAGGAGAGCAACGCTGTAGTTGTGAATAAGATGGCTTCCTTTAATTGATATGTTAATTTGAAGGAGCAAATCCATTTTTTTTTAACTTTGATGAATGTCTTGAAACAAAAGATCAATCAATGCTCTTGACATCATGTTGCCCTTAAACAAATAAATACTTCACTAGAAAATAATTGTTTATTCCTTACCTTCAGATCCAATTGCAGTGCGATTGAGAGGTGGAGACGGCCACTGTTCAGGGAGAGTTGAGATGTATTACAACAACACCTGGGGAGCTGTGTGTGATGATGGTTGGGACATCCTTGACGCAACTGTCGTTTGTAAGCAAACTGGATGCGGACCTGCCCGATCGGCTCCAG
>NC_063378.1:772612-780542 GCF_021869965.1 Rhincodon typus | reverse complement strand
CCATCAGTGAATTCCCCTCAGTATCAACATCTTGGTGTTTCCCATTGCAAGGGAATCTAACCATCCCCTCTTGACAATCAATGTGATGAAAGCTTTTGCCTCTCCCACCTTTACAGGCATGTGTGTTCCAGATTCAGCACCACCATCTGGGTGGAAAAACTTTCCCTCACCTCCACGCTAAACGTCTTTCCCCATACTTTCAATTTATTCCATTTCCCCCTGCCCTTGACATTTGAGCTCTCTATCAAAGGGAACAAGGTTCCCCTTGCCCACCCTATTTATACTCCCTCATCATTTAATACATCTCAATTATGTTCCCGCCCCCCTCAATCTCCTCTGCTCAAAGGAAAACAATCTCTTTGATATGACAACAAAGCTTAATAGACATTTAGATGGACACATAAACCGGCTGGGAATAGTTGGATACATACGGTGTGCAGGAAGATGAGATTAGTGTAGAATGGTATGATGGTCAGCACAGACCTGGTGAGTCGAAGGGCCTGTTCCTGTGTTGTACTGTTGTGTTGATTCATGTGGAGCGGGCCTGTAGTTGTCAATAGATGGCTTCCTTTGATTGAAATGTTTATTTGAAGGAGCAAATCCATTTTTTTTTACTTTGATGAATGTTTTGAAACAGAGGATCAATTAATGCTCTTGTTTTGAAACAGAGAATCAATCAATGTTCTTGATTTCATGTTGCCCTTAAACAAATAAATGCTTCACTGGAGGATAACATTTATGCCGTACCAACTCCTTGCCTTCAGATCCGATTGGAGTTCGACTGAGGGATGGAGATGGCCACTGTTCAGGGAGGGTTGAGATGTATTTCAACAACACCTGGGGAGCTGTCTGCGATGATGGTTGGGACATCCTTGATGCGAATGTTGTTTGTAAGCAAATTGGATGTGGACCTGTCCAATCGGCTCCAGGCAATGCTCACTTCGGGCCAGCACAGTCTTCCTTCTGGCTGGATGATGTTAGTTGTAAAGGCACTGAGTGGAATTTGTATCAGTGTCAATCGAACTCATTGGGCAAACACAACTGCCAACCTAATGAGGCAGCGTCTGTTATTTGTTCAGGTAATATTTCTTTTCCATTGCATTTTTGGTAATTTGTTCAGGTGTCCGACCTGAGGTGACGTGACAGATTGTTGTTCAGATTGATGGCACGTTAGCCATTTTTGCTGTAATTGGTCTTAAGGACTACAAAGTAATTTTCCAAATTCTCCTCAAAGACTGATGTCCATATGAAGCAAGACCTGGATAATGACCATGCTTGGCCAAACTGGTGGCATGTAACAGTTGTGCCAGACAAATGCTAGGCAATGACCATCTCCAATAAAACATTATAAAACCATCACTACTTATCATTCAATGGCATTACCCATTAATAACATCCTCATTGTTACCAGGGGTTACAACTGGGACAGAAGGTAACCATCACCCATTTGGCATTCAACGGTGAAACTTTCACTGAATCCCCCAGAATCAACATCCTGGTGCTAACAGTTGAGAGAGAATCTAAACTTTGCCTGATAGACAACCTCATTAGTATCGCTGAATCGCCCCTGTTGACAATATTCTGGGGGTTACAATTGAGAAACAGTCAAGCTATTGCCCCTTTAGACTGAGTGGTGTTACCATCACCTGAATTCCCCCAATATCAATATCTGAATGGTTAATATTGAAAGAGATTCTAACAATTGCCCCTTGACATTCAATGGTGTTACTATCAGTGAATCCCCCACAATATCAACATCCTAGATGTTACCATTGAGACAGAATCTATTCATCACCCCTTGACATTTAATGACATTGCAATAACTATCTCACTATCAGCTTCCTGAGGTTTCCGTTGAGAAAGAACCAAACCATTTCTGCCTTGATGTTCAATGGCATTACCATTACTGAATTCTCCAGTGTCATAATCGTGGAGATTACCATTGAGAGAGTATCTAGCAATCACCACCTTGACATTCAATAATGTCAACCATGACTGAATCCATGACTATCAATATTCTAATGATTACCATTGAGAGAGACTCTAGCCATCACCCTCTTCACATTCAACGGTGTTATCATCACTGAATCCCCCACTTTCAATATCCTTGAGTTTACCATTGAGAGGGAATCCATAAACATCTGATCTTGACATTCAAGGTGATGAGGGTTTTTGCTTCTCACACCCTTAAAGGCAGTGAGTTCCAGATTTCCCACCACCCTCTGGGTGAAAATGATTTTCCTCACTTCCCCTCTCAACCTCCTGCCCCGTGCTTTCAATCTATTGACTTCCTAGGCCCTGACATTGATCCCTCTATCAAGGGGGAAATGTTAAAGAACATAAGAACTTAAGAACTAGGAGCAGGAGTAGGCCGTCTGGGCCTTCGAGCCTGTTCCGCCATTCAATAAGATCATGGCTGATCTTTTCGTGGACTCAGATCCACTTACCCGCGTTCTCACCGTATCCCTTAATTCCTTTATTGTTCAAAAAAAATCTACCTTTTTTTAAAAAACGTTTACTGAAGTAGCGTCAACTACTTCACTGGGCAAGGAATTCCATAGATTAACAACCCTCTGAGTGAAGAAATTCCTTCTCAATTCAGTCCTAAATCTGCTCCCTCTAATCTTGAGGCTATGCCCTCTTGTCCTAGCTTCACCTGCCAGTGGAAACATCCTCTCTACTTCTATCTTATCTATTCCCTTCATAATTTTATATGATTCTATAAGATCCCCCCTCAATCTTCTGAATTCCAATGAATATAATCCCAATCTACTCAGTCTCTCCTCATAAGCCAACCCCCTCAACTCCGGAATCAATCTAGTGAACCTCCTTTGCACCCCCACCAGTGCCAATACATCGTAATGTCGTACGATCAGAATAATGCAACTTCATAGACATGTTAACTTAAAGACTTGCTCTCTGAATTAATGCAGTGGCAATGAAAACTCATTGAGTAAGATTAGGCCCCAGTTATACTTTGTGTCAGGGAGGGACTGAAGATTAGCAATGACTGAGTCAAGCCTCACTGAAGTAAGTATGTCCAGTAAAGATATGTGTCGCATTTGTGTTTCTATAAATATCAGCTTCAATACATTTTTATTTAACGACTGGCCCGGAAAAGCAGCATTAGCAACTGTTTTAGCTCTTGTAAACTCCAAATAAATTGGAGTCTCACTGAGGAAATGACGCATGTGAAAATAGATAGACAGATAGATAGGTGGCTAGACAGATAGATATATGATAGACGGATGGACAGACAGAAGGAAAGAGAGAAAGAAGAAAGAAAAAAAATGTGTTCGTAATTCAAAAGTAGCAGATACAGCACATTTTTTATTACAATAAGAAACCTGCTGACTGGCCACAACCACAAACTGTACCCTGTCCAATGATTGAGTACAATTCCTCCATTTGACCTTAACCACAGGCAGAAAGTTAAACTAAACTCCTGTCAGATTGAATAATTGCAGAAGGTGGAACACTTGCCCACTTACCTCCTCCATCCTCACAATCCAAGGCTCCAGATACACCTTCTGGGTGAAGTAACGATTTACCTATACTTCACTCAAATTGTTTTTGCTTCCACATGGGAGACATGAAACGCAGACTCAGTGATCACTTTGTGGAACACTTTCATTCTGTCCATATAAATGACACTGAGCTTCCAGTCGCCTGCCCCTTCAACGCCCCACCACGTTCCCCCCACCCCGGCCAACATTTCTGTCTCTGGGTCTTGCTGCAATGCTTGAGCAAAGCTCAGAGCAAGCTGGAAGAACAGCATCTCATCTCCCACTTGGGGACCCTGCAGCCTTCAGGACTCAATATCAAGTTCAGTTGTTTCAGAGCCTGATGCACCTCCTTCCATGTCCTTTACCCAGCCCCACAGCACAGGCCCTGTCATGACATGGGCTTTGTCCATTGAACTTTTGTTCTGTCTCTTTGGGCTTTGTCTCTAACTAACTGCTCAATTCTTTCCTCCCCCAATCTATTTTGAGCACATATACCACCTTTTCCTAGCTGCTCAGTTCTGAAGAAGAGTCACTGGACTTGAAATATTAACTCTGTTTCTCTCTCTTTCTCTCTCCGCAGATGCTGCTGGAACTGCTGAGTTTCTGCAGTATTTTCTGTATTTATAACCTGAAACGTTAACTCTCTTTCTTTCTCTCTCTTTCTCTCCACAGATGCTGCCAGACCACTGAGTTTCTCCAGCACTTCCTGATTTTGTATCAGATCTTCAGCATCTACAGTTCTCAGTTTGGTGTTATCAGACTGTCTATTCCCGGAGGGGAAGTGTTGAGAGATAATTTAGCCAGGATTAGTATATATGTATTTCATAGTTAGAACTCATGTTTCAAACTTGCGTTCCTTTTAAAACTTCATGTTCCATTCAGAGAATAATGGATTATACACGTTAACCCCACTGTGACCCCACTAATGTTAGACAGAATGCTTCTGCAGAGAGCAAACTGAGGCACTCATTCATTAGAGCTGTACAATTTTCACTAACAAAAACCCATCACACTGAAATGTTTCTAACATACAATGCACACGGCTCAAATTTAAATTGGGTCCTCAGGATTACTCGTTAAAACCCCATGCTCTTTCATTCTAATGGACTGGGCTTTGAAGATAAATACATGAATAACGATACGCACGTTCTGAAATGTACAATAAACTGAAGAGGGATAGAATTCTAAATGAAGGAACAAATTTCAATAATAACCAATTTTCCTTAGGTGTGTGAACAATGGCAGCACTGATGGCTGTAATAACTCATGGACAACAACGGGAAGGGGACCATTGTTTGTTATCGAACACCAAACTACTTGTGGTGTACGTGGGCTAGTCACTGCTCTACATATCTCTCAGGACATGCAATACTTATGGATTTTCTACTCAACCTGTTCAGAGATTACATACCTTTGGAGCAGGTGGGGCTTGAACCCAGGCCTCCTGGCTCAGAGGCAGGGATGCTACACTGTAGCACAAGGAGCCCCTTTACATTTCACTCTTAATAGCCCATTTAGGGATGGGCAGGAAATTCTGGCCTAGCCAGTGACACCCACAACCCATGAGTAATTTTTTAAAATTGCATTGTAGGATGCATAGGCGGTGCATGAACTATTTTAAAATAGCCGCTGGAGAGTAGCTTCAAATTAGTTTCCAACGTACTCAAACACCAGCAAGTGCTTGAATAAAATTAGTCCATTGCTAATTCAGAACTTCAGATGCAGATGGCCACAGTGCACCATTCGTGTGTGTACAACAATCAAAAATCTATTACTCCTCAGGACCTGGTTCCCTGGAGACAAAGAGAAGATTTTTGTCACACAATGTGTCTTTCACAACTGAACAAAGTGGGTAGTACTAATTGGCATTTCCATAAGAAATGGGAACAGCAGTAGGCCTCTCAAGCCTGCTACACTCTCCAAAAGGATTATGGCTGATCTGACATTCCTCACTTCCACTTTCCTGCCATTTCCCTTGATTCCTGACTAATCAAGAATCAACCTATCTCAGCCTTAAATATACACATGGACGCTATCCCCATGGCTCTCTGTGGCAAGGAGTTCCAAAAACTCACAACCCTCTGAGAGAAGAAATTCCTCCTCATTTCAGTCTTCAACTGGTGCCCCTTTATCCTGAGATCGTGCCCTCTGAGCATACAAGGCAGTACCCTGACCAATTAGTGTTGTGTAAAACTGAAACAATATTTGCCATTTGAAGTCAATCAGCATTAGTGACTGCATTCTCAATTACAATACCTCTGCAAGCCATAATCCACTTGCTAAGCATCAACACTCTCCTGTGGGATAAACATTATTCTTCTACGGAATTTCCCTCAGGATTGCATGAGGGATATCTTTGAGGATGTGTGAAAGTTATTCTGAAACACTGTAAGACATTTTTGCTCAAGGAAATCAGAAGGTGTTAACACCTGGATTAATTTTACAAAAAAATACATTCATAGAAACTTAGAAGATCAGAGCAGGAGTAGGCCATTTGTCCCCTCAAGCCTGCTCCACCATTCAATAGGATTGTGGCTGATCATCCGGCTCAATATCCTAATCCTCTCCTCCCCCCATATCCCTTGGTTTCTTTAGCTACAAGAGCGAAGTCTACCTCATTCTTGAAAACACACAATGTTTTGGCCTCAGCTACTTTCTGTGCTGGTGAATCCCATAGGCTCACCACTCTCTGGATAAAGACATTCATCTTCTCAGTTCTGAAAGGTTATCCCGTATCCTTAAACTACGACTCCTGTTTCTGGACTCCCTGGTCATCGGGAACTTTGTTCCTGCAACTAACCTGTCTAGTCTTGTTAGAATTTTATAGGTTTCTATGAGATGCCCCTGCTCACCTCTCAGTTGTCTAAACTCCAGTGAATATAATTCAAACTGACTCAATTTCTCCTCATCCGTCAGTCCTGCCAATCCAGGAATCAGTTTGAGAAACCTTTGGTGCACTCCCTCGAGAGTCATTCTTCAGATAAGGAGACCAAGACTGTACTCCATCTTCCAGCTGTGACCTCACCAATGCACTGTACAATTGCAGCAAGACATGTCTACTCCTGTACTCTAATCCTCTCGCTTTGAAGGCCAATATACAGTTTGGTTTCTTTACTGTCTGTTGCATCTGGACCAGAGCAGGACTTACACAATTAACAGTAGAACCCTGGGGAGTGTTACTAAAGAAAGAAACATTGGGGTACAGGTATATAGTTCCTTGAAAGTAGAGTCACAGGTAGACAGGGTTGTGAAGAAGGCATTTGGCAGACTTGCCTTCATTGTTCAGGGCGTTGAGTATAGAAGTTGGAACGCCATGTTGCAACTGTACAGGATATTGTTAAGGCTGCTTTTAGAATACTGTGTTCAGTTCTGGTCTCCCTGCTATAGGAAGAATGTTGTTAAACTTGAAAGGGTTCAGAAAAGATTTACAAGGAGGCTGTTGGGATTTGAGTGTTTGAGTTATAGAGAGAGGCTGAATAGACTGGAACTTTATTCCATGAAGCTTTGGAGGCTGAGGGGTGACCTTATAGAGGTTTATAAAATCATGAGGGGCATGGATAGGGTTAATAGCCAAGGTCTTTTTTTGTAGGCTAGGCAAGTCCAAAACTAGAGGGCATAGGTTTAAGGTGAGAAGGGAAAGGTTTAAACTTACCTGAGAGGCAACGTTTTCATACAGGCACCACCCTCTTGGCTTTTCTGATGAAGGGTCTAGGCCCGAAACGTCAGCCTTTCTGATCCTATGAACGAGGACAACTGAGATGTACGTACAGTTGTTTTTCAAGGACCGTAACTTCCCCTCCTCGGTGGTCGAGAACGCCCTCAACCGTGTCTCCCACATCTCCCGCACCTCATCCCTCACACCCCGTCCACGCAATAAAAACCAAAAAAGAATCCCCCTCGTCCTCACGTACCACCCCACCAACCTCCGGATCCAACGCATCATCCTCCGACACTTCCGCCATCTGCAATCCGACCCCACCACCAAAGACATCTTTCCCTCCCCACCTTTATCTGCTTTCCGGAGGGACAACTCTCTCCGTGACTCCCTTGTCCGCTCCACACTCCCCTCCAGCTCCACCACACCCGGCACTTTTCCCTGCAACCGCAGGAAGTGCTACACCTGCCCCCATACCTCCTCCCTCACCCCCATCCCAGGCCCCAAGAAGACTTTCCACATCAAGCAGATGTTCACCTGCACATCTGCCAATGTGGTATACTGCATCCGCTGTACCCGGTGTGGCTTCCTCTACATCGGGGAAACCAAGCGGAGACTCGGGGACCGCTTTGCAGAACACCTACACTCGGTTCGCAACAAACAACTGCACCTCCCAGTCGCGAACCATTTCAACTCCCCCTCCCATTCCTCAGACGACATGTCCATCCTGGGCCTCCTGCAGTGCCACAACGATGCCACCCGAAGGTTG